>NC_041386.1:114150945-114199386 GCF_002162155.2 Triticum dicoccoides | reverse complement strand
AGCGCCGCCGCCGCCCGCCGGATCCGTCGCCGGAGGTAGACCTCGCCGCCGCCGGTTTTTTCTCAAAAAACCGTTCAGTTTTTCGATGGTTTTGTTCGTTTTTTTAGTTTCGGTTTTTTAAATAGATCGATTTTTCCGGTTTATTTAATTAGCGAGCGTTTGCCCGTTCGTTCGTCTTAACGAACGTTCGTCATTTTTCTTTTTCTCGGATTAAATCCGTGATTTTTCTGATCGCGATTTCTGATCCGATTTTCGTTTTAGTCTAACTTTTCGCTCGTTTATCGGAATCAGGCGATTCAAGCGCCTGGAGTTTCGTCTCGAAACCATCTTTCCGTTTAGCCAACTTAAACAAGTTTACGTAGCAGAAATTCAAAATTTTCCTACATGTCACCAATATCTATCTATGAAGAAACCAGCAACGAGGGGAAGGAGAGTGCATCTACATACCCTTGTAGATCGCTATGCGGAAGCGTTCAAGAGAACGGGTTGAAGGAGTCGTACTCGTCGTGATGCAAATCACCGGAGATCCTAGTGCCGAACGGACGGCACCTCCGCGTTCAACACACATATAGCCCGGTGACGTCTCCCATGCCTTGATCCAGCAAGGAGAGAGGGAGAGGTTGAGGAAGACTCCATCCAGCAGCA
Source organism: Triticum dicoccoides (assembly GCF_002162155.2). Taxonomy (NCBI): domain Eukaryota; kingdom Viridiplantae; phylum Streptophyta; class Magnoliopsida; order Poales; family Poaceae; genus Triticum; species Triticum dicoccoides. The sequence continues at coordinate 114,198,741 of NC_041386.1, read as the reverse complement.
GCACAACAGCGTGGTGGTGGTGGAGGAGCGTGGTACTCCAGCAGGGCTTCGCCAAGCACCGCAAGAGACGAGGAGGAGAGAGGTAGGGCTGCGCCAGGGAGAGATCAAATCGTCATATGTTGGGCAGCCCCAAACCTCAACTATTTATAGGAGGAGGGGAGGAGGGTGCGCCCCCTCTAGGGTTCCCACCCCTAGAGGGGCGGCAGCCCTAGATGGGTTTGAGGGGGGCGGCCAAGAGGGGGAGAGGGGGGCGCGCCCTAGGGTGGGCCTTAGGCCCATCTGCGCCTAGGGTTTCCCCCTTCTCCTCCTAGCTGCGCCTTGGGCCTTGTGGGAGGCGCACCAGCCCACTCAGGGGCTGGTCCCTTCCCACTCTTGGCCCATGCAAGCCTCCGGGGCTTGTGGCCCCACTTGGTGGACCCCCGGGACCCTCCCGGTGGTCCCGGTATGTTACCGATAAAACCCGAAACTTTCCCGGTGACCAAAACAGGACTTCCCATATATAAATCTTTACCTCCGGACCATTTCGGAACTCCTCGTGACATCCGGGATCTCATCCGGGACTCCGAACAACATTCGGTAACCACATACAAACTTCCTATATAACTCTAGTGTCATCGAACCTTAAGTGTGTAGACCCTACGGGTTCGGGAACCATGCAGACATGACCGAGACGTTCTCCGGTAAATAACCAACAGCAGGATCTGGATACCCATGTTGGTTCCCACATGTTCCACGATGATCTCATCGGATGAACCACGATGTCGAGGATTCGATCAATCCCGTATACAATTCCCTTTGTCTAGCGGTATTGTACTTGCCCGAGATTCGATCGTCGGTATCCCGATACCTTGTTCAATATTGTTACTGGCAAGTCTCTTTTACTTGTTCCGTAAGACATCATCTCATGATCAACTCCTTGATCACATTGTGCACATTATGATGATGTCCTACCGAGTGGGCCCAGAGATACCTCTCCGTCACACGGAGTGACAAATCCCAGTCTCGATTCGTGCCAACCCAACAGACACTTTCGGAGATACCTGTAGTGTAGCTTTATAGTCACCCAGTTACGTTGTGACGTTTGGCACACCCAAAGTATTCCTACGGTATCCGGGAGTTGCACAATCTCATGGTCTAAGGAAATGATACTTGACATTTAGAAAAGCTTTAGCATACGAACTACACGATCTTTGGGCTAGGCTTAGGATTGGGTCTTGTCCATCACATCATTCTCCTAATGATGTGATCCCGTCATCAACGACATCCAATGTCCATGGTCAGGAAACCGTAACCATCTATTGATCAACGAGCTAGTCAACTAGAGGCTTACTAGGGACATGGTGTTGTCTATGTATCCACACATGTATCTGAGTTTCCTATCAATACAATTCTAGCATGGATAATAAACGATTATCATGAACAAGGAAATATAATAATAATCAATTTATTATTGCCTCTAGGGCATATTTCCAATAGTCTCCCACTTGCACTAGAGTCAATAATCTAGTTCACATCGCCATGTGATTAACACTCACAGGTCACATCGCCATGTGACCAACATCCAAAGAGTTTACTAGTGTCACTAAACTAGTTCACATCATCATGTGATTAAGACTCAATGAGTTCTGGGTTTGATCATGTTTTGCTTGTGAGAGAGGTTTTAGTCAACGGGTCTGCAACATTCAGATCCATATGTACTTCGCAAAATCTCTAGGTCATATTATAAATGCTGCTTCCATGCTCCACTTGGAGCTATTCCAAATGGTTGCTCCACTATACGTATCCGGTTTGCTACTCAGAGTCATTCGGATAGGTGTTAAAGCTTGCATCGATGTAACCCTTTACGCCGAACTCTTTATCACCTCCATAATCGAGAAACATGTCCTTATTACTCCAAGGACAATTTTTGACCGCTATCTAGTGATCCACTCCTGGATCACCTTTGTACCCTCTTGCCAGACATGTGGCAAGGCACACATTATGTGCGGTACTCAGCATGGCATACCGTATAGAGCCTATGACAAAAGCATAGGCGACGACATTCGTCCTTTCTCTTTCTTCTGCCGTGGTCGAGCTTTAAGTCTTAACTTCATACCTTACAACTCAGGCAAGAACTCCTTCTTTGACTGATCCATCTTGAACACCTTCAAGATCATGTCAAGGTATGTGCTCATTTGAATGTACCATTAAGCGTTTTGATCTATCCTTATAGATCTTGATGATCAACGTTCAAGTAGCTTAATCCAGGCTTTCCATTGAAAAACACTTTTCAAATAACTCTGCATGCTTTCTAGAAATTCTACATCATTTCCGATCAACAACATGTTAACAACACATACTCATCAGAAATTCTATAGTGCTCCCACTCACTTCTTTGGAAATACAAGTTTCTCATAAACTTTGTATAAACCCAAAATCTTTGATCATCTCATCAAAGCGTACATTCCAACTCTGAGATGCTTACTCCAGTCCTTAGAAGGATTGCTGGAGCTTTGCATACTTATTAGCATCTTTCAGGATTGACAAAACCTTCCAGTTGTATCACATACAACCTTTCCTCAAGAAAATCGTTGAGAAAACAATGTTTTTTGACATCCTATCTGCAAGATTTCATAAACAATGCAGTAATCCCTAATATAATTCCAACAGACTCTTAGCATCGCTGCGAGTGAGAAAGTCTCATCATAGTCAACTCCTTGAACTTGTCGTAAAACATCTTAACGACAAGTCGAGCTTTCTTGATGGTGATACTTACCATCATTGTCCGTCTTCCTTTTAAAATCCATCTGTACTCAACAGCCTTACGACCATCAAGTCGTTCTGCCAAAGTCTACACTTTGTTTTCATACATGGATCCTCTCTCGGATTTTATGGCCTCGAGCCATTTATCGGAATCCGGGCCCACCATCGCTTCTCCATAGCTCGTAGGTTCATTGTTGTCTAGCAACATGACTTCCAAGACAGGATTACGTACCACTCTGAAGTAGTACACATCCTTGTCATCCCACGAGGTTTGGTAGTGACTTGATCTGAAGTTTCATGATCACTATCATAAGCTTCCACTTCAATTGGTGTAGGTGCCACAGGGACAACTTCCTGTGCCCTGCCACACACTAGTTGAAGAGACGGTTCAACAACCTCATCAAGTCTCCACCATCCTCCCACTCAATTTTTTCGAGAGAAACTTTTCCTCGAGAAAGGACCCGATTCTAGAAACAATCCCTTATTGCTTTCGGATCTAAGACAGGAGGTATACCCAACTATTTTGGGTGTCCTATGAAAATGCATTTATCCGCTTTGGGTTCGAGCTTATCAGCCTGAAACTTTTTCACATAAGCATCGCAGCCCCAAACTTTCAAGAAATGACAGCTTAGGTTTCTCTAAACCATAGTTCATACGGTGTCATCTCATCGGAATTACGTGGTGCCCTATTTAAAGTGAATGTGGTTGTCTCTAATGCCTAACCCATAAACTATCGTGGTAATTCGATAAGAGACATCATGGTATGCATCATATCCAATAGGGTGCAGTTATGATGTTCGGACACACCATCACACTATGGTGTTCCAGGCTGTATTAGTTGTGAAACAATTTCCACAATGTCTTAATTCTGTGCCAAACTCGTAATTCAAATATTCATCTCTATGATCATATCACAGATATTTTATCCTCTTGTCACGATGATCTTTCAACTTCACCCTGAAATTACTTGAACCTTTCAATAATTCAGACTCGTGATTCATCAAGTAAATATACTCAACATCTACTCAAATCATTTGTGAAGTAAGAACATAACGATATCCACTACACGCCTCAGCACTCATTGGACTGCACACATCAAAATGTATTACTTCCAACAAGTTGCTTTCTAGTTCCATTTTACTGAAAACGAGGCTTTCAGACATCTTGCCCATGTGGTATGATTTGCATGTCTCAAGTGATTCAAAATCAAGTGAGTCCAAACGGTCCATTTGCATGGAGTTTCTTCATGCATATACACCAATAGACATGGTTCGCATGTCTCAAACTTTTCAAAAATGAGTGAGTCCAAAGATCCATCAACATGGAGCTTCTTCATGCGTTTTATACCAATATGACTCAAATTGCAGTGCCACATTTGTGTGGTACTATCATTACTATCTTATACCTTTGGCATGAAAATGTGTATCACTACGATCGGGATGGTATTATTCAAATAAACAGAGTAACCATTATTCTCCTTAAATGAATAACCGTGTCGTGATAGACATAATCCAATCATGTCTATGCTCAACGCAAACACCAAATAACAATTATTTAGGTTCTAATACCAATCTCGATGGTAGAGGGAGCGTACGATATTTGATCAACCTTGGAAATACTTCCAACACATATTGTCATCTCACCTTTAGCTAGTCTCTGTTTATTCGGTAGCTTTTATTTCGAGTTACTAACACTTAGCAACCGAACCGGTATCTAATACCCTGGTGCTACTAGGAGTACTAGTAAAGTACACATTAACACAATGTATATCCAATATACTTCTATCGACCTTGCCAGCCTTCTTATCTACCAAGTATCTAGGGTAATTCTGCTCCAGTGGCTGTTCCCTTTATTACAGAAGCACTTAGTCTTGGGTTTGGGTTCAACCTTGGGTTTCTTCACTAGAGCAGCAGCTGATTTGCCGTTTCATGAAGCATCCCTTTTTGCCCTTGCCCTTCTTGAAACTAGTGGTTTCACCAACCATCAACAATTGATGCTCCTTCTTGATTTCTACTTTTGTGGTGTCAAACATCGCGAATATCTCAAGGATCATCATATATGTCCCCGATACATTATAGTTCATCACGAAGCTCTAGCAGCTTGGTGGTAATGACTTCGGAGAAACATCACTATCTCATCTAGAATATCAACTCCCGCTCGATTCAAATGATTTTTGTACTCAGACAATCTGAGCACAAGCTCAACAATTGAGCTTTCTCCTTAGTTTGTAGGCTAAGAAAATCGTCGGAGGTCTTATACCTCTTGACATGGGCACGAGCCTGAAATCCCAATTTCAGCCCTCGAAACATCTCATATGTTTCGCGACGTTTCAAAACGTCTTCGGTGCCTCAACTCTAAACCGTTTAACTGAACTATCACGTAGTTATCAAAATGTGTATGTCAGATGTTCGCAACATCCACAGACGACGTTCGAGGTTCAGCACACTGAGCGGTGCATTAAGGACATAAGCCTTCTATGAAGCAATGAGGACAATCCTCAGTTTACGGACCTAGTCCGCATAATTGCTACTATCAACTTTCAACTAAATTTTCTCTAGGAACATATCTAAACAGTAGAACTAAAGCGCGAGCTACGACATAATTTGCGAAGACCTTTTGACTATGTTCAGGATAATTAAGTTCATCTTATGAACTCCCACTCAGATAGACATCCCTCTAGTCATCTAAGTGATTACATGATCCGAGTCAACTAGGCCGTGTCCGATCATCATGTGAGACGGACTAGTCAATATCGGTGAACATCTTCATGTTGATCGTATCTACCATACGACTCATGCTCGACCTTTCGGTCTCTTGTGTTCCGAGGCCATGTTTGTACATGCTAGGCTCGTCAAGTCAACCTAAGTGTTTTGCATGTGTTCCGAGGCCATGTCTGTACATGCTAGGCTCGTCAACACCCGTTGTATTCGAACGTAAGAATCTATCACACCCGATCATCACGTGGTGCTTCGAAACGACGAACTTTCGCAATGGTGCACAGTTAGGGGGAACACTTTCTTGAAATTTTAATGAGGGATCATCTTATTTACTACCGTCGTTCTAAGCAAATAAGATGCAAAAACATGATAAATATCACATGCAATCAAATAATGGTGACATGATATGGCCAATATCATATAGCTCCTTTGATCTCCATCTTGGGGCTCCATGATCATCTTGTCACTGGCATGACACCATGATCTCCATCATCATGATCTCCATCATCGTGTCTTCTTGAAGTTGTCTCGTCATCTATTACTTCTACTACTATGGCTAACGCTTTAGCAATAAAGTAAAGTAATTACATGACGTTTAAGTTGACACGCAGGTCATAAATAAATAAAGACAACTCCTATGGCTCCTGCCGGTTGTCATACTCATCGACATGCAAGTCGTGATTCCTATTACAAGAACATGATCAATCTCATACATCACATATCATTCATCACATTCTTCTTGGCCATATCACATCACATAGCATACCCTGCAAAAACAAGTTAGACGTCCCCTAATTGTTGTTTGCATGTTTTACGTGGCTGCTATGGGTTTCTAGCAAGAACGTTTCTTATTACGCAAAACCACAACGTGATATGCCAATTGCTATTTACCCTTCATAAGGACCCTTTTCATCGAATCCGATCCGACTAAAGTGGGAGAGACAGACACCCGCTAGCCACCTTATGCAACTAGTGCATGTCAGTCAGTGGAACCAGTCTCACGTAAGAGTACGTGTAAGGTCGGTCCGGGCCGCTTCATCCCACAATGCCGCTGAATCAAGATTGGACTAGTAACGGTAAGCATATTGAACAAAATCAACGCCCACAACTACTTTGTGTTCTACTCGTGCATAGAATCTACGTAATAGACCTAGTTCATGATGCCACTGTTGGGGAACGTAGCAGAAATTCAAAATTTTCCTACGTGTCACCAAGATCTATCTATGGAGAAACCAACAACGAGGGGAAGGATAGTGCATCTACATACCCTTGTATATTGCTATGCGGAAGCGTTCAAGAGAGCGGGTGGAAGGAGTCATACTCGTCGTGATCCAAATCACCGGAGATCCTATTGCCGAACGGACGGCACCTCCGCGTTCAACACACGTACAGCCCGGTGACGTCTCCCATGCCTTGATCCAGCAAGGATAGAGGGAGAGGTTGAGGAAGACTCCATCCAGCAGCAGCACAACGGCGTGGTGGTGGTGGAGGAGCGTGGTATTCCAGCAGGGCTTCGCCAAGCACCGCAAGAGACGAGGAGGAGAGAGGTAGGGCTGCGCCGGGGAGAGATCAAATCGTCATATGTTGGGCAGCCCCAAACCTCAACTATTTATAGGAGGAGGGGAGGAGGGTGTGCCCCCTCTAGGGTTCCCACCCCTAGAGGGGCGGCAGCCCTAGATGGGTTTGAGGTGGGCGGCCAAGAGGGGGAGAGGGGGGCGCGCCCTAGGGTGGGCCTTAGGCCCATCTGCGCCTAGGGTTTCCCCCTTCTCCTCCTAGCTGCGCCTTGGGCCTTGTGGGAGGCGCACCAGCCCACTCAGGGGCTGGTCCCTTCCCAATCTTGGCCCATGCAAGCCTCCGGGGCTTGTGGCCCCACTTGGTGGACCCCCGGGACCCTCCCGGTGGTCCCGGTATGTTACCGATAAAACCCGAAACTTTTCCGGTGACCAAAACAGGACTTCCCATATATAAATCTTTACCTCCGGACCATTCCGGAACTCCTCGTGACATCCGGGATCTCATCCGGGACTCCGAACAACATTCGGTAACTACATACAAACTTCCTATATAACCCTAGCGTCATCGAACCTTAAGTGTGTAGACCCTATGGGTTCGGGAACCATGCAGACATGACCGAGACGTTCTCCGATCAATAACCAACAGCGGGATCTGGATACCCATGTTGGTTCCCACATGTTCCACGATGATCTCATCGGATGAACCACGATGTCGAGGATTCGATCAATCCCGTATACAATTCCCTTTGTCTAGCGGTATTGTACTTGCCCGAGATTCGATCGTCGGTATCCCGATACCTTGTTCAATCTCGTTACTGGCAAGTCTCTTTTACTCGTTCCGTAACACATCATCCCGTGATCAACTCCTTGATCACATTGTGCACATTATGATGATGTCCTACCGAGTGAGCCCAGAGATACCTCTCTGTCACACGGAGTGACAAATCCCAGTCTCGATTCGTGCCAACCCAACAGACACTTTTGGAGATACCTGTAGTGTACCTTTATAGTCACCCAGTTACGTTGTGACGTTTGGCACACCCAAAGTATTCCTACGGTATCCGGGAGTTGCACAATCTCATGGTCTAAGGAAATGATACTTGACATTTAGAAAAGCTTTAGCATACGAACTACACGATCTTTGTGCTAGGCTTAGGATTGGGTCTTGTCCATCACATCATTCTCCTTATGATGTGATCCCATCATCAACGACATCCAATGTCCATGGTCAAGAAACCGTAACCATCTATTGATCAACGAGCTAGTCAACTAGAGGCTTACTAGGGACATGGTGTTGTCTATGTATCCACACATGTATCTGAGTTTCCTATCAATACAATTCTAGCATGGATAATAAACGATTATCATGAACAAGGAAATATAATAATAATCAATTTATTATTGCCTCTAGGGCATATTTCCAACATTTGCCACTGTAAAAAATTGCCCTAGATCCAAAATAGTAAGCGAAGCTTTTTTCTTTTGTCGTTTGTCTCTCGTTGCTTCGTTCGATTTGATTATTTTTGCTAACCGGAGTTCTTAAGTTGAACTTTCTGGTTATATCTCTTATTTGAGTTTTACCTGTGCATTAGTTGAGTACTTATTGTATGCTTGTTTGTTTGCGATAGAGTACCCGGAGTGCGTCGCTTGCTACTTCGAATCGCTAGGTTTCCCGGATCATCAGCAAGGCAAGTAACACTTTGATCATGTTTTTCCCTCTACCCAGTTTTATTGCATTAGATCAATCCTCACACATTGCATGATTAGGATCTAATTAAATTGTGGGTTTGGGAAGTAGATGAGGTAGTACCTATTACCTGTTATTATCAAACCTTTGGGAGTTACTTCTACATTTGCTTATTATTATTATTATTATTATTATTATTATTATTATTATTATTATTATTATTATTATGCCATGCTATGCTAGTAGACGTGGATTGGGTGAGTGTATCCATGACAGATGTGAGATGTTAATTAATGGTTTACTTAAGGTGGCAACTTAAATACACATCTGGGTGGATTGAGGCACCTGGGTATTCCAGCAATTGCCTGTTTTTCTTTATGGACCGCCACCCAGGCTCAAAGGGATCATGAGATTATTCATGTTAGAAACTTCCATGTGCAACCACAAGCTACTATGGGCTCTAGCATAGTTGATTAAGTCGTGCGAACTCTTACAGTGGTAGACTAGCAGATGTAGGGGATGTAGGTTGGTACGGTCTACCCGATCATAAGGTGCTAGCGCTTCTGAAAGACCATGTCTCGGTCATCCGTTTCTCAAACACCATGTAGTGCGACAAACCAAACGGAGGCGATCGAGTCTTGTGGGGAAAAGTGCGCAAACCTCTGCAGAGTGTATAAACTAATCATGATTAGCCGTGTCCCCGGTTATGGACATCTTGAGTATCTAGTACCTGGATTTTCATATGATTCTCAACATGTTACTCTAAAAATTAATTTTGTTGGGTTTTGTTTAATGATGATGCTTAATTGGGATTGAGAATGCTGTCAACCATTCTCAATGTTTAACAACTACCATGATAGTTAAATAAAATTTATTCCTTTGTAGTAGGGAAAAATTGGCTTTACGCAAAACTGTAACCATAGAGCTTTCCACCAGCCAAATATGCATATAGAATAGCATGTTTCGTTCCATTACTCTCTATGTGTTACTTTGCCAGCATATTCCATGTGCTGAACCATTTCGGGCTGCAACGTTAATGTTGCAGACTTTTCAGACGACGATTAAGGAGTTTTAGGTCGTGGTTCTATACTCAATGATGCCGTTGGAGTTGATGGACTCACTTATCTTCCAAGCCTTCTGCTGTTATCGTTATTAGATTGCCTTAAGCCATATTTATCGTAATAAGGTCTCTTTTGAGACACTCGATGTAATAAGTGTGTGATTGCTACTCTATTATAAATCCTTCAAGTACTGTGTGGTGTCAGCATTACTGATCCAGGGATGACACCTGAGCACAGAGATTGGACCATTTGAGGTCTGGTCGCTACACCAATGAAATACGTATAAGATATCGGTGAAGAACAAAAACAAAAAAAAGAAACTTATATCCCATTTGCTATAAAATTTTTCGAATTTTCAACCCCTTTTGATATTACTTTTAACAGACATTGACCATACTCTTAAGCCAGGCCGGAATGCATCCCTCCTCGTCTTGAAAGATTTGCAGCCCAGTAATTCGGAGAAAACAAATAGGCCTAGCTTGGGTATTCTTCAAAAAGAAATACTGGGCTACCTATTTTCCCAAAGAACTGGTGCATGAGCATTTAGCTTTATTTTTTATTTATTTACTTATTTATGTTTAGGGGACCATGAGCATGTACCTGGGCCGGATTCACGTGAGAGCCTCCCTTCCAGTTAATTATGGGCTTCTCTATTGGGCCTTCATCAGTGGGCTGCATGTTATCAACAAGTGGAAAATGTGTTCCGAGTTTCAAAAAAAAGTGTTCCGTATGATAAATAGTATGCGCTACGTACGGTACGGGGCACTAAAGGATCGAACCATGCAACGACTTCCAAAACATTGTGTTTGTCGTTCTAACAACACATTTATTCAACCAACAGATGAAATATACTACTGATTGTACATTGAAAACAGCAGCAACAGCAACCAGGGCTGGGGGTGCAACAGAAGCAGTAAGCAGGCCAGAAGAGTGAAGACGCAGCTCTCTCTTCCAAACCAAACATCAGCCATCATTACAAAAGGGCTACCAAAAAAGAACAAGTGTATGCATCAAACTAAATAAAGATCCTACTACACCAAGTGTACGCATCTAACTAACTGGCTCAGTTAGACGTTACTATTTATTAAGCTGTGGAGATTGGCTGACGGCTTGAACCAGATGGGTGCCTGGCGGGGGAAACTCCAGCCAGCAGGTCGAAGTCTGATACTTGCGACCCTCTCTCCTACTTTGGGTTGCAGAGCGTGGCGGCACATATCAGGGTATGGTGCATGCAGAGACGCATGGTACACTGTGTACACCCAGTTTTGCCTGATGAACGAAACCGCGCTGCCATCATGATTCTTGTCGTCGGTTATCTCCTGGTTAATCGGATAATTCAGTCTGACAAACAGAGAGCGTGTACCAAGGCTACTTACCAGCCTCCAGTCAAAAAATCCTGAAGGCCCAAAGAAGCTGGGATCCTGCTCAAAGACCTTGCAGTGAATGTGATTGTATTTCGCGAAACAACACGTCTGGTATGTGCGAACGATCATCAATCTTCCGCCATCGTCTGATCGAGCCAGGAACCACCTGCAACTGCCATGCCGCTTTTCTTTGAAAGGTTCTGGGATTAGGAAGGGTAGGGACACCAGGCGGCCTACAACATCATATCAAGTTGGAGTCAAATAAAAAAGGGCTCTTGGTTTAGTCAATCTTAAGAACAGCATGTTATGAGCATGAATATTTTTTCAGCAAATGTTGGCACTAATATAAGCAAGCCATCATGATATCATAGGAAAGTAACATACTGCTGTAACAGCCGTTTGTAGCGATGACTGGAGTAGGCCAGCAATACGTCCAGCCATAGAAGGAGTCGACAGCGTAAATGAAGCCCTTGTGTTAAATGGCATCAGAGAACCATGGAGGATGTATGATCCTGCGATGGACGTGCAGATTTATCCACTTACCGCAGTGACCTGTCAGATAGGCGAGACCGCGGTTGAAGAACGCAATTAGCCTGAAGTCTTTATAATTTGCAGATCTTGTGGGCACTTGGCAGATTACAACCTTGACCAAATCAAACTTGGTATCATGTTGGCTACTGTAAGATTCCGAGTATTCTGGGCCGCGGTGCCAAAGCAGTGCAGTGTTAATCGAAGGAAGGGGGTCAATCGCCGGGTGTAGACCTCCACGAGCATCCAGCTGTCGCGACCGTCCACGAGCACCATCCAAGACGTGTTCATGCCGACCCAGTACATACCATTAATGTAGTTGAGGCTAACGGGGATCGGATCGCAGTCAAGGGGGTTGATGCTCGCCACCCTACGATTATTATGCTGCGTGACACGCTGTTTCCGGAGATCAGGTGGCATCACCAAGCAAGGAGCTGGCTTAAAAAGCTCCGGCCTGAGGGCTTTGAGTAAATGGTACAGCCCCGACGAGCACGCGGCGAGCGGCATGGTACTGAGACTGTACACACGCGAAACAATGAGCTTGGTTACCTCTGTGGGGAGCGAATTCCAGCCACTCTTCCGGCGGACGCTGCTCGGTTCTGCCATTGTTAGTGCTTGGGTTTCGGACAAGGGGGGAGGCGCCTTAGCGGGGATGGAAGATTGGACGAGATTATGTGCGGACAAAGATGGAGAAGCGAATATGTGTTGCGGGAAGTGGACAGGTGATGATGACTATAGCACGTCGCTTGACTTACGAGACACATACCAGCAGCGTAGGGTCATGTCGATGCCAGACAACTTGCTTGAGTGATCACAGTACTGGTACTCCCTACAATGATATGCCCTAACTTGCTTGAGTAGAGTAGTAGAGTAGGACTCTACTCTACTACTAGCACCGGAGGAGTAGTATATTCTAATCTAAAATAGTTACAAACTTCAATGCCCGAGCGTGGAACGAGTATGAACCATGCTCAAAGACCGTGTCTACGTGGTGTTTGGACATGGGTGACAACCTCAACGCCAACGGTGCAGCTCCCGTTGCACCGTATGTGTTTCTGTCCTTCCTGTTCGAAATCATGGTAAATTTCATGTTTCTACTCTGTATCCTACTACTATGCTAGTCCACATGATTATTTGCGAACGACGACTTCTTCCCCGACCTCGGCAACCTCATCCTCGACGACATGGGCGACAACGTCAACGCTGTAGGAAGCGGTTTGGGAATTTGCATGCCTTTCCAACCAGTGAGATACTCCGTACAAAGTACGACAGAGAAATAACCACAGAGAAGGAAGCTAAAAGTAAACAATCAAACGAGCATTTTTGCTTTTGTTTTGCATTGAATCGTTTCACAAGCTTGACTAGTGCTATTTTTCTACTTTTACAAAAACTGCATCGTAATGTTAAAACATGCATTTGCACGTACATAAGTAATAGTAGTACTCCCTCCGTCTAGGTGTATAATTCTTCCCTCCTTCTTCGTCACGGTGCACAACCGAAGATGACTTATTGACCTGGACGGAGGGAGTAGCACAGTCTGCAAGCATATATCGAGAGAGACGTGTAGTGCGATAGTGGAAAAAAATTACTCGTATATGAGACCAGATCTCACGGTTAGCAGGTGAGACCCGTCCTGATGGATGACACGTGGCTTTTAAGTGGGGGTGGGGGATGCTTTGTGATTTGTGAATGCCACGTGTCATCCATCAGGATGGGTCTCGCGTGAGACCTGGTCTCATAGAATTCTTTTCCTGTGATAGTATATAGTAAAGTTTGTGCTATATGCACGTACTTGCAAAATGCGTACGAATACACAAGGTTTCCAAACTTTCCCTTTTACATACTTAATTAAGGACGCTAAAAATTCCTGAACGTTCGGGATTTATCATTTGCGTCCCAAAACTAATGAGATCGCCTTACGAAACAAAAATTATACTCCTCCTAAAAGCCACGGCGCTCGCAGGAGCGCTTGCGGTGCGCCACGTGTGCCCTGGTGCGCGACCGTTTCCCAGCGCGTCGACACAACGCCTCTTCCTCAGCCTCGTAACTCGCGAGGTGCTGATTGGCGGCTTGCCAGCGGGCGAGCGCGATCTCACTGGTGTGGTGATCCGGCGCCAACAGGTACTCCTCCTCGCTGGAAGCGTGCACCCGGTCCACGTACCACCAAGCGTAGATGAGGCGCTTGGGCCCGACTGCACTCAGGGCGTTGGCACGGGCGTCCTCCGCCACCCTCACGGCCCTCGCACGAGCCTTCTGCCAAAGAGCCAATTGCCTGACTCTCTCGGACGCGACATAGGCCTCCCAAACAGCTTGTTCCGCGGTGCGCTTCTCTTCCTCGGCCTTCTTCTCCGCCTCTATTTTGGCGCGCTCTGCTGGAGGCAAAGCCTCCCACAAGGCGACATCCATTTCTTTCCAAAGCTCCTCAAGGTTGGGGGGCTTGGCGGGCGGCGCGGCGTTCTCCTCGTAGCGGGGAGCCAACGCGTCCTCCGGCGCGCGTGCTGGCGAGATTGGGAACGCTGACGCGTCCACCTCGACGCGTCGCGGCGAGGAGCGGAACACCGACGCGTCCTCCTCGACTAGTGGCGGCGAGGAACGGAACGGCGACGCGTGACCGTCCGCGCGGTGCAGCGAGGGGCTCCTAGGGCTTGGGAGGGGCGATGCCATGGTGGTCGACGTGAGAGGGACGGGGAGGAGATAGCGATGAATGTGAACGTGAGGGGGAGGAGATAGCGATGTCGTGGGAGGCGCAGTATTTATAGCGAGCAATGGCACACCTACGTAAGATATGGACTGGGCTGCACTGACTTAACTGCCGGTCCAGTTGCGTCACTGACATGTGGGCCAGACCCCTGTTGGGCCCATATGTTAGTGACCGAATGCACCTGCAGTTAAGTAACAGCTACGTGGGCATATTTGTTGGAGTAAATTACGGGGGAGCGAAGGGGTGGAAATATTACTGGTCACAACGGATTGGACGAGCATGGAGGGAGGAGAGTCATCATGCAGATTTTTTCACACGGGGTGGAGTGGTGGGACCGCCGGAGGGAGAAGGGGAGTTTGGCAGGCATATTGTTTCACACATGGAGAGGAAAAAATTTGGAGACGAACGGGCTTCCTGCAGGTATGGGGAACGGTGCATAATAAGTCATCTTGCATGCCGGGCTAGGTATAGTCTCAAGTCATTAAAAACAAACACGCCCCACACATGTTCATATTTCAAGGTGCACTAAATTATTGAATGTGATGATTAAGGCTGGCCATAATGGTGGTATCTTAGCTGGTATCATGCACACGGGAATAGCAAACATGCTGATGTGGCAAAGAATTAAAGAAGAGAGGGGGGTTAGAGTAACTAGAGTTCATGCATGCATTGGTAAACACATTTTTTTGTGGAGAACGACAGCACTAGTTGAGTACTTTTGCAGACTTCAAAAACTATTCCACAACATTCACAATGTCAAATCAATATTTTTACACTCGTTATAAAACGTAGTTCTTATACTAGTACTAGTTGAGTACTCATTATAATCAGTACTCCCTCCGTCTAGGTGAGCAAGTCATCTTAGATTGTGCACTGTGACCAAGGAGGAGGGGAAAACGAGAGATCTTAATGTTTATAATCAGTACTCCCTCCGTCTAGGTGAGCAAGTCATCTTAGATTGTGCACTGTGACCAAGGAGGAGGGGAAAACGAGAGATCTTAATGTTTATTTGCTAATTAATAGCATTGCATGCAATGAACTAACCACTGCATGTCGTGTTTGGTAGTCTCAAGTCATTAAAAGCATGCACACCCACATCTCCTATTGGTTTTTTTTTGCGAGAAACACATCTCCTATTGGTTGATATGTCAAGAAACAAGAAACAAGGTAGAAGTTAATGCACCGCGCCTAAGACTAGCCACAATGGATAGTAACATACACTAGTAACATACACATATCCCTAGACTATGTTACTACCTTCATAGTGGGTAATAACTTAAGTGTGGTTACATGCAAAGATTCATTTATTAGGTTATAGACTCATATTGCATTGGGACATGTGATGTTACAGTAACTAGCTAAGTTACTACAATTACCTCTCTCTTCATTAACTCATTGCCACATAAGCAAATTTGTTGAGTTGGACTCGATGTTACCACTGAAGTTACTCCCACTGTGGCTAGTCTAAGTGTTTTGGGAGTATTGTAGATATTGATATTTTTAGTATAAATTTGGTCGTGGGATTTCATTGATGCATGTCAAAGCGTTGACAGGTCTGCTATGCGTGACCTGAAGATGAAAGCGTTGAGCATCTCGAAGTTGATCAACAATCTTCAATTGTTAAAGATTAGCCGTTCGGCCAATAAGGTGGCACACTTAATCGCTAAGTATAGCTTTGACAATAGATTAGATGGTATTCTTGTAAATAATGTACCGCTTGTGTGGTGAATATTGTATCGAATGAGTGTACTGGTGTGGCTGGTTAATTAATATAAAGTGGTGTTCAAAAAAAGTATAAATTTGGTCAAACACTTTGCAAACGGTTGACGGGAGTAAAAAGGACCAGAGGGAGTATCATGCATGCGGAGTAGGCAAAAAATTGCTTGTCTAAAAAAAGGCAAAAAATTGCTCATTTATAGCCGGTCGAAGTCTCAAAGGGCGCGACCGCGCGAGGGAGGCGAAGGTCGTGAGAGGCGCGACGTTTAACGGAATTAAGTGAAGTTACATCCACGCGCCGGCATGGCGTGCGAACAGGCAGAAGCTATACCGTCAGGCCTACGATATGGGTCTACTAGACATGACATCTAGTGGGTCCCGCATAGTTCTCGAGAACTCTTTGGGGGCTTGCAGCCGTTTATCCACCGGGCAAGCCAGCAACCCCACGCCGTTCGCACGCCCTACTCGTCCCCGTCTTCTACCTTACAACAGTTCGCTCCCAGTCATCCCGTCCTTTCACATTAGTTCGCTCCCAGTTTTTTTGCGGGGTACAACAGTTCAACTTCTCCTAACCCTCCTCCAAAATCCATGGCCTCCCAAATCTCCATGGTCGCCGCTGAGTACCAGGTTAGAGCCATCACCAGCGATCAATTCATCGTCATCTACACATGTGGATCCGAGACGGTGAAAGCATGGGTTGCTCGCTTCCTACGCATGTTCAACAGTTCAACGGATGAGTGGGTTGCTGGGCTAGATGTTGAGTACACCACATTCCTGGGACGATAGAAGGATCTAAAGGACGAAGAGAGGAAGAAGCCCACCGTGATCCAGATTTGCGTACATAACGTTTGCTTGGTCTACCACATATGCCATGCCGACGTTGAGTGCCAGGATTTTAAGAACTTCCTCAAGGACAAAATAGTGAAATTCGTTACTGTAGGCTTTAAGAACGACAGTGACGTCCTGCGTCGGATAGGTCTCGTTGTAGGCCAGCCCTTCGATCTCCAGAAAGCAAGCCTGGTGTCCTCCTCTCAACCTTCAATGCTGACCCTGGCAGCAACCATGATTGATCCTTCGTATGCTAAACTGAAGAAACCTCATCACGAGTTTCATCATGCATGGGAGTCAAAGACATTAGATGAAGATCACATCCTGTATGCAGAAATGGATGCCTACCTTTGTTTAAATATCTACAAGGGTTGGATGAAGAAGCAGAGCCCAGTGTCCGGTTCAAGCAAAGAAGCATCGGCGAAGAGGAAGAGGAAGAGGGACGAGGACGAAGTCGAGGACGTGGACTCGGACTCCAAGTAGGTGGCAGTGTCGTCGCTCATGCTGGTTCTACTGCAGTGTCAAGCGGACTAGTTGCTTATTAGTTTATTTTCAAGGGTGTGTTGTGCTGAGGCCCCAGCAGAACTATGGGGCTATTTGGATTGTGACTATCTTTGCCATATGTTGCCACATGATTTTTGCCACATTTGTCACACTTGCCTTACTTGAGTTGCTCAAATTGTTAGCCATACTTTGGCTTGCCTAAGGGAATCTTGCCACACTTTTTGTGTCTATGACATGTGGGGTTCACTGCTCATAAAAAATTCCTTGTCTCAAGTGTGGCTAGAACCAAACACCTACCTAACTTGGTCAAACTTGCCTAAGGTTAGGTGTGGCAAAGTGTGGCAATGTGTGGCTAGGAACCAAACAGCCCCTATGTTTATGTTCTTTCTCGTTATTTGAACTCTTTAGTACGTACAGTAGTACTAGTACTATGTCTTACTAATGTTCTTCTTGCAGTCGGTACTACTTCTCGTATCTTCGTGTTCCTACTGTACTTAATACGTTCGTACTAGTAGTATAATTTCGGTCAGTCGATTTGTGAAAGAAGTTCGACGGAGCGAAGGAAGAAGACGGCATAAGAGGTGGAAGAAGCCCTTCTAGCCATCCATGTTGCATCAAACGGCTCACATGAGTCGACTGACCCAAATTGCTCCTTCAGATTGCAGGATCCATGTGGCATTCAAGGTCTCGAAGGTAGATTTCGCGTCTGCACCCGGTTTGTGGGCTCGACGCGCGCGCGACCGGCTTCCGCCGCGACAGCCACCATGCGCGCCTCCTACGCACGGGCGGAGACGACAATGACACGCTAGTTCCTCCTCACCGGCGTGCTGGAGCACGCGCTCGTCCTCCTCTTCGTACGCTGCGTGCATAGACGCGGCTCCACCAGCCGCTCGCGTGCTTGGCAGCGCGGCGGCATCGCGAGGAGGGACTACAGACGATGTGAGCGGGCGAGCCTTTGGCTTCATGGCACAGGGATGGCGGTGACACGGCGGTGATGGGTGAGAAATTGTTAGCCAGAGCAGGCGGGCGCCGGCATGCGCAACGGCGGCGGCGGCATATTGATGAGTGCGCGTGTGGGAGCTTACTTTAGTTTTATATATAAGGTTGGTCAAACTTAAAAGAAAACTGTACTAGTACACGTAAACATTAGACTTAGGCAGTGCTTTTATTAGTTACTAGCTTATGTTCTTGCCCATTGTGACCAGCCTTAGTACCATGGCCATGATACGGAATCCTGTGCAAGCGCGTGAACCACGGCCGCGCGTCGGTTGAACGATGCGTCACCGTGTCGCACTCAAAGGACATCCACCAAACCTTTTTGTGTGTGTGAAAACAATCCTCGAATATTACTCAACTTTTTTTCCTATGAAAGTTCTTGACGCTGCAATATTTCCATATATTTGAATTTAGCTCCAGTTCGTGTTTATTTGGATTTGGACGTTTTTGGTGCGCCCTAGTTTTTTTAATACTGATTTTGTGTGGGTGACTGAGAGAGAACGTGTGTATGTGTCCATATGTGTGTTGTGGCGGAAGGGCAATGTGGAGACGGTGTGCATGTGATACAGACATAGAGAGGTGTGAATGTGCAAATGATCGTGCATGAGTGAGACATAGACAGATGCCGATATGTTGTGTATACATGAGAGAACAGTCTTCTAGTTTACTTGTGTGTGTGTGAGAGAGAGAGAGAGGGAGGGAGAGAGAGAGAGAGACAAAGAGAGGAGCATCCGTAACACAACAACCATCTCTCTCGATTCGTCTGTCCCTCGCACGGTCGCATGCAACACATGCATCAACGCGCACATTTTGACACCCTCACCCGGCCCCTGCCCACCTCAAGGACCGCACAATCTCTTCGTGAATACCCATTTCTCTCCTTAGGTTTGTTTTCTCTCAATATCTGACACACACACACACACACACAGAGAGAGAGAGAGAGAGAGACACGCAGCACAACACACACACACACTCCCCCAAGCACACAATTCATCCCCATCCAAGGTTATATGGCGACCACTCTCGCTTGTGCTTCTTTGCACCCCAACATGCACAACACCTCAATCTTCAAAGAGGGCAACAAGCAGATCGAAGATGGCGACCACACTGCGCTAGAGAATGCATGGTCATTTGGAAGCAGGGTGATGTGACGACAGCTGACTGACTCCTCCCCCCACCCTCTCTCTCTCTTGCACAAAATTACCAATCCCTCTCTCCCCCGCACAAAATTGTCAATCCCTCAACCCACGAGATCCTTCCCCTCTCGTCCATGTTTTTCCTGCTCTCTCATCACACATGTTGTCTCTTCTCCTTCCACGTATACAGAATCCAGATGCACACGCATCTCATGTATATTACATGTATGCATCTTTCTCACAAACCTAACTTCTTCCTCTCTCTTTCTCTCTCTATCTCTCTCTCTGTCTCATTAGGTTTGTCTCCTACTCTCTCGTCCACATACACACAATCTTTCCCTCCCTATCCACTCCATCTTCAAAAGCTCTCTCTGCATGTTTCATTCACACATTGGGATATGTCAAAATGTTGCTTCTATAATGGCTGATGTAGAGTTATGGTTGTTCTTGTTGCATCCTACAAAGTAATAACTATGAAATGCATTTAGATTCTCATTTGACTGGGATTATGTGAGTTTGAGCATGTTGTGAAGTACTATAGACCTTGTATACATCTTGGGATTCGACAATGATTGTAACTATTGAATTGTATAGACCATTACATTCGAAGTCAATAGCCTAATATATTTATTTCACAATTTCAACAAATGATTAGTTCACTACAAACTAAGAAAACAAATGTGTACTCCCTCCGTTTTTATTTAAGTCCGCGTATTAGCATTGGTCAAAGTCAAGTTTTGTAAACTCTCAGAAAGCTTATAACAAAAAATATTAACATATACAGTAACAAATAAATACCATTAGATTCATTATTGAATGTACTTTCACATCATACATATTTGTTATGGTAAATGTTTATATTTTTCTATAAACTTGGTCAAACTTTAGGAAGTTTGACTTCGGTCAAACCTAATATACAGAGTTTACTACTACTACTCGCTAGTTGCTTAGCCGAATCACTCAACACGCCACACGGGGAGTCCAGTGTCACAAAATTTTGAGGTCGGTGGGAAAATCTCCCGCGACCCTGATTCGAGCGGTGGGAAGTTACCATCATAGCCTTCGGAATAGGCCTACGGATGACGCTTGGTAGGGGGTTGTTTTCGTAACTTCAGGTTCACCCTACCCAGCCAACCCCACCCCGACACCCAGAGTAGTACACCTGAATACTCCCCAATTTCTAACCCCACCGCAAAATAGACTTCACCATGGCACCGCAGCCTTTGTGCTCCTTCCCTTTACATCGGCGCACTCGTCCACCGCAGCGCATCTGCCTAATTGACGACCTCGTACGCCGCACTGGAGCCGGTCCACCGTCATTGTCACACGGAGCCTCTTCCCTGGCATCGTCTTCCGCGGTCTCGTATCTGCTTCCCGGAAGCCGATGCCAAGCGCAGAAGTACCAACGTCGTGGACAATGAACTGACTCTCGTTGCTGACCATGAATCACAGAGGCCGCCGCGACCATCGTTCTCCTCCTCGATTGGTAATGTGTGTATTGAATCACTTAGCAGTACATGTGCAGTTCCAATTTTGTTCATACCTACCCTTCAAATTTCCTGGGTGCTATTGTTCCCATAAAAGTAATTGGTTATAGCCTCCATTGTCCAATACAATATCAGCTTGTAATTGTGCGTCGCTCCTATATCACGCTGTGCTTGGGTAGGTTTTTCATCTGCAACCACTAGTGTGGCAAATGATGGAAAGGTTTTTAGAACTAGCAAAATGCCCATGCGTTGCACGCATCAAGATGCATTTGTATGAGTAGTTTATCTTGTTGGAGATGCTCTAACATGGCAGATGAGTGCTTTAATGTTGCCCACAAGATGCGCGAGTATTACTAGTAGTATATTTTTCTTGCCATGTTGAGATTTTAAAACCACGAGTGCGAACATGCAGAGGAGCAATGAAGATCAAACACGGGATATTCGGGACATCTTCAAGGAGCGTGGCAAGTTAAAGAGGAGCTGCACCGAACCTGTAAAACGAGCTTTGGTAAATAACACCCTTTCAATTACTTCCGTGTAGCCTCGTGTTCTTCGATGTGTATATGTTGTAGTTTCTGTTTCTCTTAAGTGTGGTGTTCTTCGATGTGTAATAAGAAGAGTCTTAATCGTCCTAATGCTTTCGTTTTTAGCTTGATGTAGGAAGTGGGTGTTCTCACCTTGTAGTCTGTTTTTATTTATTTATTCCTTTTGAATTCACTTCTCCGAGTTCTGTTTATCTGGCTTCTACTAAATGGATCTAGGTTGCTCTGAGTATTGATCTAAAAAAGAAGTAACTTCATGTCAGGATGCAGTTCCTGCGAGGAGGGAAGTATGGTCAACCTCGAGATCATGTTTCCAAAATGAGGCTAGATTACACACAAGGTGCCAGTTCCCTAATGATGCTGGATTAGACACAAGGTGCAAATTCCCGTATGATGTTGGATTACACACAAGCCAGGTGGAGTCATCAGCTGTTCGTGTCCTCGTGGCATTAGTAAAGGCTAAAAGAAAGCGTGCAGCAGCCCTTGAGAATGTAGCTGAGTTCCTGAAGAAGCGAAAAGAGCAATCAGATGCTCTCTTCACCCAAGACAAAGAAGAGATGGAAGAAGCCAGAAATAAGCTAGCAGAGGCAGAGCAGGCTAGGCGTCTCCTGCTATCTAAAACTGTTGTCAATACAAAATTTCCTTCATAATAGCTAGGTTCAAATGTTTATCCAGTCAGCATGCCTATTGTGATGTCCGCGCATCTACTCATGTGGCACAAAATATTTTTTTCGGGTCATGTAATAATAGCAATTACTTTCCAAACAATAACAGACGAAGCATTGGACATGGTATAGTTCACGTGCAAGCCCGACATTCCAAGTTCAACTTCCACATCAAACTCATGTTCACATATATCTGCACATTCATACATAATGTCCACAACCATGATTCACTTCAAAGCCAAAAAAATGTGAGGAGAGTTATAAATAAAGAAAATCCTCTACTAGTTCCTGCTACTAGTGCGAGCACAACAAGTCAAGACCATGCGTAAATTAATTATATTGTAGTCATTTTTTGTGTTCTAAAATGCATGCCGACTCGCGGAAGGACGTGTTGCCGGCACACGCACGGATTCAATGAAGGCGGGCGGGGCAGTCTTAAGCTGGTTGCACGCGGCGAGGAGGCGTGCTCAGCCGGGCCTGCAGCGAGTGCGGCCCTCTTGGCCGGCGCGCCGGTTCAATGCCTGCGCTATGAGAGGTCGCGTCCGTGTCAGAGCAATCACTCCCTCCAGTCCTTTTTTGTTTGGGTATAACAAAATCTCGTTTTCCATTCACGTTTTAGTGGTAGGAGTTGTGCGTGTGTGTCTGTGTGAGAGAGAGAGGAGACGGTAGTCGGGGTTGTCTGATCGGTAAACAAATGAATAATGTCAGTCTGGGATGGAGACGAAAAGGAGACCGCAACAAATGTTGTGTCTACAGGAGAGATAGAGAGAGTAATTTTAGTGGTATGAGTCATATGTAGAGACATATAGGGTGTGTGAGAGAATCCCATGGAGAGAAAGACTAAGTGAAAGACGAGTGGAGACTGTGTGTTGGGCGCTGAAAAAGAAAGCTTAGGTACCGAGTGATACCAGAGAACAGTAGAGACGTGAGAGATAATGAAAACCGTGTAATTTATAATGATAGGGAGAGTGTGACACTTCTCAAGGGAGACGTCGAGAGACCATGTTTGCGAGGATAGGAGCAACATGAAGTGAGCGTGCGGGTGAGCTGGAGAAAAGAGAGTGATAGCTACCTGAAGGAGCATGCATGCGAGAGAGATGGGCGTGAAAGGAGTGAACAAAAAAGGGATTCAAATATTTGAATTCGAGATGATGATACATGTAATCCATACTCGAAGCAAAATTGATCTATCAAACATGCATACTCATATGAATTCACGCACATCTATGTTATTTAATATGTAGATATTACTGATCCATACATTTTAGTAGAACATAATTTGGTTAAATTTTTTCAAATTCAACCTTAAGATTTCGAGATCGTTGTATTTGTAGATCATATTATACATATAAAGGAGCAGAATTCTTTGTTGTGCTTTTGAAAGTATATATATAAAAAAATGATGTATATAGAATGTAATTCCAATTGAAAATGGATCCTGCCCGGAAAAAAATAGAATACAAACGGGATTCGAATTGAGTTGGCACGGTAAACGTGCACTCTGCAAAATTTGAACGAAGCGGGATGGAAATCACTGCTGCTATCCCTGGCACGCAAAGCCTATATGCTGGATTTCTATAGGTTTCGATAGGGGTAGGTTTGTAATTTCACCCAAACGTGACGTAACCGCCTCTCACCCGGATTCATACACGGTGGTCGCCAAAACACAGTGTGTCCTCGGCCAAAATCGACTCCCTCCCCGATTCATATTCATACACGGTGGACGCCAAAAACAAACTCTCGTCGGCAAATATTCGGTGTATGCGAGATTACCGTCCTATCCCCGACCGACTAGTGTTGTTGTGATGTAGTAGAAATTTGAAACGGGGGCTAAGTTTGTAAATTTCCTCGCATTTGAGACAAGCGCGCCCTGAATACATGGTTCCCCCTTCCTCTCTACCTCCCTTTTCCCCATTCGTACTCCGTGGGCGCCAAAACACCCTCTCCACTCCACCCTCCTCCGTCCGCCGCCGTTTGCCACCCCATCCACCGCCGTCCTCCTCCACCATGTCGGAGCTGATACCCCGACGCCGCCGTCCATTACAAGAGATCGACCTCTCTCATCCACGGCTTCGGACCGGGATCCTTGCATCCCGTCCTCTCGCTTCATCCCCGCCGTCGTCCACCTTGTCGGCGCCGCTCCTACGACTGTCTTGTCCACCGCGCCCCGCCGCCACCGTCTACCCTCCTAGATCTGCTTCCACGCCGCCGACAGCCATTGCTACCGCAGCACCGTCAAATTCTCAGCAGATGCCTACACGGAGCCGCACCAGAGGCGGTACTCTTTCGTATCTGCTTAACTTATTTATCGCAGCAAGAAAATAGATCGCCACTGCTTTTACTCTGATTCCTTGTCTTGGTTGCGAAGTTGCCTTTGTCCGGTTTGCACCTTCAGATCCGCCATGGCACGCTCAACACCATACTCGCAATGCTTATGGTTTCCCCTTTTATATTCCACACTAGTTTTTCAGAGATCGCCGGAGTTCGCCGGTGCGATCGAAGGGGCTCGGGTGGTTGTGGGGCCTCGCCGAACGAAGAAAACTCGACGCGGGTGGGGGTTGGGGTGGCGGAGGAACACGGGCGGTGGGGGCTAGTGGTCCAGCCGGCGGCCCGTGCGGTGTTCTGTATGGGAAGAATCAGAGACGAGGAAGAAGAAGGGTTAGGAGACGTAGGATCTTCATCCAACCGCCTGAAATGGTCGAGAGACAGCTAGGAGTTGCATTCTTAATGCGCTCTGGTTCATCATGTGTGGGCACTGCGCAACCAACATTTTATTATCCAAAATCTGCTTGCTCTTCTTTACCATGTTCCTCTTCCGTTCTTTAATATGTACTCTCTCCGTTCCTAAATACATCTGTATGTGATCCATAGTGGAAATCTCTACCAAGACTTATATTTTGGAACGGAGGGAGTATGATAGTAGTACATTATGTTCCTTGTACTGAAGATGAGCAGGGACATTTGCAGTGTAGAGGTCTATACGGTCGGTTGTGATGGACACTTTGAGCCTCTTTGATTCGTAGGATCTTGTAAACATAGGAATGGGATTTGTAGTGGCCTTCCCACTTGAATCCTATAAGAATAGCAAGGAAATGCGGGGAGCTGTGTCGCCTTTGAGAGTTACATTGATATTAACAGTAACGCACCTTCACTTGAAGAGAGCTGGTATCCGAAGCCTTTCTAGCCGTACCGGCAATACTAGCACATATATTCCAGCAAGTTCCACTTTGCTGATTTTACTCTGATGCTTAAGGTTTTCCCGTTATATCTACACTATGATCTGTGTAGCTGCTTTGTGTCACACTAGCAGCAGTCCACTCTTGAAGCTAAACACTGCAGTGACTTACAAAATTGGCACCAAGGCATTGAGTGCCATTCTGGATGCAATGAAACTCATACGCTCCCCACCTGTTTATTCTTGTTCAAAATATCATCCTAGTGACTATTCTAACCTCGAGGAGTCAAAGGCAGATGGTCTGTCCTGTTCACCCATCAAGGTGCCTGTTCTAATTTGGCAATGTTTTATTGATTGCGGGTATCTTGCATATGTTGTCTTACATTTCTTCTACTTTGTTGCACCGCCATCTGCTTAGTTTACTCATCATATGTGTCGAGATGCCATGCCCATCCATTATTAATACATATTCCATCTATCATCATACCATGTTTTTCCACTCAAATGTTGTTCTTGTGCATCAGACATCAAAAAGGAAGAGGGTGATTGCCGAACCTGAAGGAGCACCAGAAAAGTCCTCGAAAAACATGGTGGTGCCGGAGAAATCAGACAGCACCCCACTTATATTGGCTGTACAACCAGTGACACAAAACGTAGGACCAACTCCAGCAGACTGTACCCATACTTCGCTGGCCACACCACTAGCCCCACCACACAGGACCTGCACTCCAGCAAAAGGTATACCAATTTCATTTGCCATAGCACCAGCTGTACCACAGAAAAATCCCACTCCAGCAAAAAGTACAGCAAGTCCACCGGCCGAAGACCTATCCCAACTATAGAGACGGCCAATTCCTGCAGATTGGAACCCCATTCCATTTATTCCCAGTTTAAAAGATAATGCTTTCAATGTTGTTAGGGACTACGTGCATATATTCCCATCATGGGAAGATTATTGTGAAGACAAACACCATTTTCACATCTTCCTGTCCAACTTACGTGTAAGTGCTATTATTCATGGCTATTATTTTTCTGTTTTCTGCTGATTGAACACATCAATGATTTACATTACATTGTTGTAATAGGCGAGGGTCAATCTGGATAGTCATGACGAGCAAAGCTTGCTTGTGCTTTTCAAGGAAGCATTGCAACAGTATTGGTGTTACCTGAGGAAATCACACTTTGATGGCAAGTCTATAAATGAATTCCTGGTGAAGTCTCCTGTACTAAATTTAGAAGACATTGAATGGAAAAACCTTGTTATGCACTGGTCTCGTTCCCAGGATGAGGTATTGTCTATGAAATCACATGACAATTTGAACTTCTATTTTTCCGCATGTGCCTTACGGATCTTTTTTGCAGGAAATCTGCTCGAAGAAGAATTCCGGTTTGACAAGAACGACATGATATCTCAAATATGATGCCCGCTGCTTTGCTCTTGTTAGTACCTGTTGTCCTGTATCACTGTACATGCATACATACCTGGTTCATTATGTGACAGTAGTATGCATGATAGCTTGCTTATCAATTGTTCGCTCCAAATTATCTGATATGTATGAATGGTTACATTAGTGTAGAATATATCCAATGCCAATGTTTTTTTAGCTCTGCATTGTTCTTGTAAGTACAGCTGTCCTTTATCAATGTACTTATAATGACAGGTAGTTGTTCATGTACCATCACTCTGCAGCTTATTTTCCTTTGCACTCTATTTCTACACATCATATCTATATTTACTCTTACCATAAGGTTGGTATTGAAGAAGTTTAGATGTGCATTGCTCTTGGATGTACCTTTTGCATGTATCGCTGCACTTACATTTATAGCTACTTGGTTATGTAGCATCACTCTTCATCTTATCTTAAATATTCTCCATTTTTCGTATATTATCATATCTATATTTACTCTTAACAAAATGTAGAATAAAGGCAATGCTTTTGAAGAAGATTATGTGGTAAACTTCTTGAATTGCCCCCCCCCCCATCAGCATGGACAAAGCCTTTATAGAGCCTGTCTTCAGCAATAATGTAAGTTTGTCCATCTCAAGCCTTCAAATTTTGTTGTATATATTTGGTTAGGCATGACTGCAACAGCTGTTTATTTTTGGTGTTTGCATCAATTTGCTTGTTTAAAGTTTATTATATGTAGTTCATAAACAAAAGTTTGTCCTTTCTCAATTTAAGTTTTCAGTTGTACAACCAAGTTCCTTCTTCATACCATGTAAATTAAACTATACAGAGCAAGTGATCTTCTTTTGCACTGCATGTATGCTTTTGTTCTTCATTTGTAATCCAGTGGTGTGGTGAACCTATCCACTACAGCACAATGTCATATTCTGCAATGTCTTAACTATGAAAAATGTCATATCATTCTACTATTATTTAAACTGTCTCTTTATTTGCCAATCTGAAATGGTATAAATTGACAGCACACTAACCATTGATACTTATGAGTTCTTGATCTGTAATCCAGTGGTGTCGTGAAGCTGCCAACTCCTTCACAATGTCATTTCCTGCCATGTCTTGACCTGAACAATACCATATTGTGTTAATGAAAATTTAAACTGTGTCACTTTATTCATCAGTAAGAAATGTGATGAATTGTTAGCACTGATACTTTTATGTGCAAAACCTGTCATCTGTCTGCTTGTTTATCTTTCAGAGTGAGGAAGATATAAGTGTTGAACAAGCGCAGTCTCATCATCTTGCTCAGCTGCTTGCGCTGCAGCTCCCCAGCAGGGCTAACCTTTCTTGAACTCTATTGAAGTGCTGTCGGTTTTGTATATTATTTTGTTGGCGTGTTTATTTGCACTGGTGGCGATCTTTGATGCCCGGTGTATGTAATCTGTTGTCTGCTTGTGCTTTATTATCATAGTGGCGAACTTTGATGCTCAGTGGATGTAATATGCCGTAATTTCTTTATTGTATAGTATAGGTTTTTTCTTATTCACGATGCTGCAGTTATTTTACTTTATATATATCCTGTCTTCAAAGTAAACCGGCCAAACCGTAAAATTACGGTACATAATCGGGCCGTCATGCAATCACGATGTAGGTTGGGCCTGAAACGTGCCGATCAGCTCACGGGCCGGCAGCAGCCCGAAATGAACCCCGGCCCATGATTGTGCGAATCAAATCATGGGCTTTTAACAGGCCGAAAAATTGTCTCGGTCCTTGTTTGGCCCAATCAAATATCGGCTGCGAGCAGGCCGGATGCAAACCGGGTCGTAGTTAGGCCCAACTATATGACGGGATTTTAACAGGCTGAAATTAATATAGGGACGAAATGTTAAATGGGCCCTTAACAGGCCAAAACTAATATCAGGCCGAATTACTAAGTGGGCCTTTAGCAAGTGGGCCCAAAAGCATAGTGTCCAGTTGACGGGCCGAATCTGATATGGGCCATAATTAGGTCCAAAACCTCTTAAAGGGCCAGACCTGATCTGGGCCGTAATTTGGCCTAGAACATGGTAGGCTTTTAACGGGCCGGATCTCATATGGGCCACTATTAGGCCCGGAGCGTGGCAGGCCATTAATAGACCGTATCAAATATGGGTCGGCATTTGGCCCAAAACATGGCAGCCAGTTAACGGGCCGGCCTACTAGGGTCCTCAAAATCTTGTGGGCCTACAGCTGGGCCGGCCCATTAATGTCGGCGAAATCTCGTGGGCCTTTAGCTGGGCCGGCCCATTATGATCCGCAAGAATTTTGTGGGCCTTTACCTGGGCCGGCCTATTATGGCACACAAAAATCTTGTGGGCCTGTACCTGGGCCGGCCCATTATGGCCCGCGAAATCTTGTGGGCCTTTAGCTGGGCCAGCCCATTATGGTCCGCAAAATCTCGTGGGCCTTTAGCTGGGCCGGCCCATTATGGTCCGCAAAATCTTGTGGGCCTTTAGTTGGGCCAGCCCATTTAAACTTGTTGGGCCGTGCCATGTGTCGACGTACCATAGGCGCCTTCTGTCCAGTGAGTGGATGACATCTGTCCCGACGATGAGCCGACACGTGTTTTCTCTAGCCAATGATGATTTTACACGTGGATAATCCCCATTAGTCGGGGTTGTTAACGGGTTATCGGATCCAAAACCCGACCCGATAGCTTAACGGTGTTCCGTTACGGTGGATGCCACGTGTCGTTCACCCTTGACAAAAGCACTTCTGTGACGCGAGATTTATCGTCATGGAAGTGGACACTTCCGTGATGATAATTTTGGTAATGTCATGGAACACTTCTGCGACAGCACGGGTATGACTATCTTGATTCTGTCATAAATTTGTCATGGATGTACATGCATGACAAAAAAAGCGACCTACTTTGACAAACACGTATCATCACGGAAGTGTATTTTTTTTGTAGTGCTAGTATGCCTCTACTTGACTAGCTCATTGATCAAAGATGATTTAGTTTCCTAGCCATGGACAAAGAGTTGTCATTTGATAAACGGGATCACATCATTAGAGAATGATGTGATTGACTTGAGCCATCCGTTAGCTTAGCACTATGATCGTTTAGTTTACTGCTATTGCTTTCTCCATAACTTATACATGTTCCTATGAGTATGAGGTTATGCAACTCCCGAATACCGGAGGAACACTTGGTGTGCTATCAAATGTCACAACGTAACTGGGTGACTATAAAGATGCTCTATAGGTGCCTCCGATGGTGTTTGATGAGTTGGCATATATCAAGATTAGGATTTGTCACTCCGTGTATCGGAGAGGTATCTCTGGGCCCTCTCGGTAATGCACATCACTATAAGCCTTGCAAGCAATGTGACTAATGAGTTAGTTATGAGATGTAGCATTACGGAATGAGTAAAGAGACTTGCCGGTAACGAGATTTAACGAGGTATGATGATACCGACGATCGAATCTTGGGCAAGTAATATACCGATGACAAAGGGAACAACGTATGTTGTTATGCGGTTTGACCGATAAAGATCTTCGTAGAATATGTAGGAACCAATATGAGCATCTAGGTTCTGCTATTGGTTATTGACCGGAGATGATTCTCGGTCATGTCTACATAGTTCTCAAACCCGTAGGGTCCGCATGCTTAACGTTCGGTGACGATCGATATTATGAGTTTATGTGTTTTGATGTACCGAAGGTTGTTCCGAGTCCCAGATATGATCACGAACATGACGAGGAGTCTCGAAATGGTCGAGACATAAAGATCGATATATTGGATGACTATGTTTGGACATCGGAATGGTTCCGGGTGAGTTCGGGCATACACCGGAGTACCGGGAGGTTACCGGAACCCCCCGGGAAGTATATGGGCCTTATTGGGCCCTAGTGAGAGAGAGGAGAAGGGAGCCTAAGAGGGGGCGCACCCCCCCCCAAGTCCAATCTTAATTGGGTGGGGGCCGGCCCCCCCTTTTCCTTCCCCCTCTCCCCCCTTCCGTCCTCTCCTAATCCAACTTGGGAAGGGGGGAATCCTACTCCGGTGGGAGTAGGACTCCCTTGGGCGCGCCATAGAGGGCCGGCCCCTCCCCCTCCTCCACTCCTTTATATACGGGGGAGGGGGCACCCCATAGACACACAAGTTGACAATTGTCTTAGCCGTGTGCGATGCCCCCTCCACCATAATCCACCTCGGTCATATCATTGCAGTGCTTAGGCGAAGCCCTGTTCCTGTAGCTTCATCATCATCGTCATCACGCCGTCGTGCTGACGAAACTCTCCCGCGACACTCAGCTAGATCTAGAGTTCGTGGGATGTCACCGAGCTGAACGTGTGCAGATCACGGAGGTGACGTACCTTCGGTGCTAGGATCGGTCGGATTGTGAAGACGTGCGACTACATCAACCGCGTTGTCATAACGCTTCCGCTTACAGTCTATGAGGGTACTTGGACAACACTCTTCCCCTCTCATTGCTATGCATCACCTAGATGGATCTTGCGTGTGCGTAGGAAAATTTTGAAATTACTACGTTCCCCAACAGTGGCATCCGAGCCAGGTCTATGCGTAGATGTTATATGCACGAGTAGAACACAAAGGAGTTGTGGGCGTGGGTATATACATATTGCTTGCCATCACTAGTTGGTTCTTGGTTCAGCAGTATTGTTGGATGAAGCGGCTCAGACCGACATTACACGTACGCTTACGCGAGACTGGTTCTACCGACGTGCTTCGCACACAGGTGGCTGGTGGGTGTCAGTTTCTCCAACTTTAGTTGAATCGTATGCAATGAACAGGGTTCTTTCTGAAGATCAAAATGCAATCACTATACCGCGTTGTGGTTTTTGATGCATAGGTAAGAACGGTTCTTGCTAAGCCCGTAGCAGCCACGTAAAAACTTGCAACAACAAAGTAGAGGACGTCTAACTTGTTTTTGCAGGGCATGTTGTGATGTGATATGGTCAAGACATGATGAGATATAAATTGTTGTATGAGATGATCATGTTTTGTTAAGGTTATCGGCAACTGGCGGGAGCCTTATGGTTGTCTCTTTATTGCATAAGATGCAAGCGCCATAGAATTGCTTTACTTTATCGCCATGCGATAGCAATAGTTGCAAAAGCAATAGTTGGCGAGACGACCATATGGTGACACGTTGATAGAGATCAAGATGATGGAGATCATGGTGTCATGCCGATGACGATGAACATCATGACGGTACTTTGGAGATGGAGATCAAAGGCACAAGATGATGATGGCCATATCATGTCACATATTTTGATTCCATGTGATGTTTATCTTTTATGCATCTTATTTTGATTAGTACGGCGGTAGCATTATAAGATGATCTTTCACTAAATTTCAAGGTACAAGTGTTCTCCCTGAGTATGCACCGTCGCTACAGTTCATCGTGCCGAGACACCGCGTGATGATCGGGTGTGATAAGCTCTATGTTCACATACAACGGGTGCAAGCCAGTTTTGCACACGCAGAATACTCAAGTTAAACTTAACGAGCCTAGCATATGCAGATATGGCCTCGGAACACTGAGACCGAAAGGTCGAGCGTGAATCATATAGTAGATATGATCAACATAGTGATGTTCACCATTGAAAATTACTCCATCTCACGTGATGATCGGACATGGTTTAGTTGATATGGATCACGTGATCACTTAGATGACCAGAGGGATGTCTATCTAAGTGGGAGTTCTTAAGTAATATGATTAATTGAACTTTAATTTATCATGAACTTAGTCCTGATAGTATTTGCATAACTATGTTGTAGATCAATAGCTTGCGATGTAGCTCCCCGTTTATTTTTGATATGTTCCTAGAGAAAAACTATGTTTAAAGATGATAGTAGCAATGATGAGGACTAGGTCCGTGATCTGAGGATTGTCCTCATTGCTGCACAGAAGAATTATATCCTTGATGCACCGCTAGGTGACGGACCTATTGCAGGAGCAGATGCAGACGTTATGAACGTTTGGCAAGCTCGATATGATTACTACTTGATAGTTTAGTGCACCATGCTTTATGGCTTAGAACCGGGACTTCAAAAATGTTTTGAATGCCACAGAGCATATAAGATGTTCCAAGAGCTGAAATTGGTATATTAGACTCATGCCCGAGTCGAGAGGTATGAGACCTCTGACAAGTACTTTGCCTACAAGATGGAGGAGAATTCCTCAACCAGTGAGCATGTGCTCAGATTGTCTGAGTACTACAATCGCTTGAATCAAGTGGGAGTTAATCTTCCAGATAAAATAGTGATTGACAGAGTTCTCTAGTCACTATCACCAAGTTACTGGAACTTCGTGATGAACTAATATGCAAGGGATGACAAAAACGATTCCTGAGCTCTTCGTGATGCTGAAATCGACGAAGGTAGAAATCAAGAAAAGCATCAAATGTTGATGGTTGACAAGACCACTAGTTTCAAGTAAAAGGGCAAGGGAAAGAAATGGAACTTCAAGAAGAATGACAAGCAAGTTGCCACTCCCATGAAGAAGCCAAAAGCTAGACCCAAGCCTGAAACCGAGTGCTTCTACTACGAAGGAAATGGTCACTGGAAGCGGAATTGCCCCAAATACTTGGCGGATAAGAAGGATGGCAAAGTGAACAAAAGTATATATGATATACATGTTATTGATGTGTACTTTACTCGTGTTCATAGTAGCCCCTGGGTATTTGATACTGGTTCAGTTGCTATGATTAGTAACTCGAAACAGGAGTTACAAAATGAACAAAGACTAGTTAAGGGCAAGGTGACGATGTGTGTTGGAAGTGATTCCAAGGTTGATAAGATCACCATCGCACACTCCCTTTACCTTCGGGATTAGTGTTGAACCTAAAATAAATGGTATTTGGTGTTTGCGTTGAGCATAATATGATTGGATCATGTTTATTGCAATACGGTTATTCATTTAAGTCAAAGAATAATTGTTTACATGGATAATACCTTCTGAGGTCATACACCCAAGGTGAATGGTTTACTGAATCTTGATCGTAGTGATACACATATTCATAATATTGATGCCGAAAGATGCAAAGTTGATAATGATAGTGCAACATATTTGTGGCACTGTCGTCTAGGTCATATTGGTGTAAAGCGCATGAAGAAACTCCATGCTGATGGGCTTTTGGAATCACTTGATTATGAATCACTTGATGCTTGCGAACCATGCCTCATGGGCAAGATGACTAAGACTCCGTTCTCCGGAACAATGGAGCGAGCAACTGACTTATTGGAAATAACACATACTGATGTATGCAATCCGATGAGTGTTGAGGCTCGCGGCGAGTATCGTTATTTTCTGACCTTCACAGATGATCTGAGCAGATATGGGTATATCTACTTGATGAAACATAAGTCTAGAACATTTGAAAAGTTCAAAGAATTTCAGAGTGAAGTGGAAATCATCGTAACAAGAAAATAAAGTTTCTATGATCTGATCATGGAGACGAATATTTGAGTTACGAGTTTGGTCTTCATTTGACGATGTGGAATAGTTTCACAACTCGCGCCACCTAGAACACCACAGCGTAATGGTGTGTCTGAATGTCATAACAGTACTTTATTAGATATGGTGCGATCTATGATGTCTCTTACCGATTTATCACTATCGTTTTGGGGTTATGCATTAGAGACAGATGCATTCATGTTAAAATAGGGCACCATCTAAATCCGTTGAGGCGACACCATATGAACTGTGGTTTAGCAAGAAACCTAAGCTCTCGTTTATTAAAGTTTGGGGCTATGATGCTTATGTGAAAAAGTTTCAACCTGATAAGCTCGAACCCAAACCGGAGAAATGCGTCTTCATAGGATACCCAAAGGAAACTGTTGGATACACCTTCTATCACAGATCCAAAGGCAAGATATTCGTTGCTAAGAATGGATCCTTTCTAGAGAAGAAGTTTCTCTCAAAAGAAGTGAGTGGGAGGAATGTAGAACTTGATGAGGTAATTGTACCTTCTCCCTAATTGGAAAGTAGTTCATCACAGAAATCAGTTCTAGTGATTCCTACGCCAATTAGTGAGGAAGCTAATGATGATGATCATGAAACTTCAGATCAAGTTACTATCGAACCTTGTAGGTCAACCAGAGTATGGTCTGCACCAGAGTGGTACGGTAATCCTTTCTGGAAGTCATGTTACTAGACCATGACGAACCTATGAACTACGAGGAAGCGATGATGAGCCCAGATTCCGCAAAATGGCTTGAGGCCATGAAATCTGAGATGGGATCCATGTATGAGAACAAAGTGTGGACTTTGGTTGACTTTCCCAATGATCGACAAGCCATTGAGAATAAATGGATCTTCAAGAGGAAGACAGACGCTAATAGTAGTATTACTATATACAAAGCTCGAATTGTCGCAAAAGCTTTTCGACAAGTTCAAGATGTTGACTACGATGAGATTTTCTCACTCGTAGCGATGCTTAAGTCTGTCTGAATCTGTTAGCAATTGCCACATTTTACGAAAGCTGGCAAATGGATGTCAAAACTACATTCCTTAATGGATTTCTTAAAGAAGAGTTGTATATGATGCAACAAGAAGGTTTTGTCAATCCTAAAGGTGCTAACAAAGTCTGCAAGCTCCAGCGATCCATCTATGGACTGGTGCAAGCATCTCGGAGTTGGAATATACACTTTGATAAGTTTATCAAAGCATATAGTTTTATACATACTTGCGGTGAAGCCTGTATTTACAAGAAAGTGAGTGGGAGCACCCCAGCTTTTATGATAAATATATGTGAATGACATATTGTTGATCAAAAATGATGTAGAATTTTCTGGAAAGCATAAAGGAGTGTTTGAAAGGAGTTTTTCAAAGAAAGACCTCGGTGAAGCTGCTTACATATTGGGCATCAATATCGATAGAGATAGATCAAGACGCTTGATAAGATTTTTCAATGATTACATACCTTGACAAGATTTTTTAAGTAGTTCAAAATGGAATAGTCAAAGAAGGAGTTCTTGCATGTATTGCAAGGTGTAAAGTTGAGTAAGACTCAAAAGACGACCACGGCAGAAAAATAGAAAAAGAATGAAAGTCATTCCCTATGCCTTAGCCATAGGTTCTATAAAGTATGATATGTTGTGTACCAAACCTATAATGTACCTTGCCATGAGTTTGGCAAGGGGATACAACATTGATCCAGGAGTGGATCACTTGACAGCGGTCAAAATTATCCTTAGAAGACTAAGGAGATATTTCTTGGTTATGGAGGTGATAAAGAGTTCGTCGTAAAGAGTTATGCCGATGCAAGCTTTTACACTGATCTGGATGACTTTGAGTCTCAATCTGGATACATATTGAAAGTGGGAGCAATTACCTATAGTAGCTCCATGCAGAGCATTGTAGATATAGAAAATTTTGCAGAATACATACGACTCTGAATGTGACAGACCCATTGACTAAGCTTCTCTCACAAGCAAAACATGATCACACCCAGTGGCGGAAGCACCGCCCAGCGACCCTGGGCACTTGCCCGGGCTCGCTAGTCCTCGATAGTAGTGACTCGATAGCAGTGATCGATCCAAATTAATGAAGCGCTAAACATGTTCAGTAGCTTGTTTACTTGGGCAAAAAACAATTGGGCCTTCGATTCTCAATATGTGCACGGCCCAAGAGCAGTCGGCAGCCCATGCGGATATAGAGACACGCGAGGGAATACGTAGGATTCACAGATCAATCGCTTGAACTCCTTGTCTCTTTGTTTCCACACAAGCGGCGAGCGCAGGGACTGGCGGCTGGCGCTAGAGCCCTAGACGGCTAGACGCACGGCCATCGACTAGCAGCGAACGGACGCAATGCGCACTAGGAAGTATACTCCTCCCTCAACCCTCTCCTTCCTCTCATTCGGCTTCACCTTCGTTCGGTAAGAAACTGAGAATTTCCATCAGAATTAGGGTTAGCTGGCTAGGGACCCTCGTCTCTGAATAATTTGTTCTTGCAGAATTAATTGGAAGGAGAGATTCTTGCGCTAGCTCACATCACTGAACTACTCTAAGTAGGGAAAAGAAAACAGATTACAGATTACTCTGTGCTTATTTTCAGGTCAGGGCCTCCGAAAGTATTGATCCTCATATGATTTTTCTCATGTATAAGTATTTATTTTTAGGTCAATTAATCTGTGGTGGAACTAAATAATTAGCAACTGCTTTGTACATCTGATTTGTATTTGAGAACTTTGTTTGTCGTGTTTGTTGAACCCTATCTTAAATGTAGGGAATTTTTCATTGGTAACGATTACGAATTCGTGACTAGAGATACATTGTCTTTGTTGGCTGCTGGAAACTAGAAAATCGAAGTATATAAGAAGAGGGCAACTTGTATTCATGCAGTATTTATTACTTTCTAGTTGCTTACTCAGAATACAATATTTCTTTGATGCAAGTAGTTCCATACTATGAACTTGTTACTTGTTGTAGCTCGTTTATTATTTTCATGTTTAACAACTAACTTCAAACTTCATCATTAAATTTCAGATATGAGGTCAAGCAAGCATTGAAAATGTGAAATGTTAATGATGTGCAACCGGAAATAGAAGTGGAGGCACAACCACCTCGTAACATTACCAATGACTTTAATCCAAATGAGATTGAGCGTGATCCAGGAAATAAGAAACAAAATTTGAGTATCCTCCTAATATTCAAGACAAAGTGAGAACATCATATGTATTGAAGGGCCCAATGCAACCAGATTTGGCTAAATTTCCTTGTACTGGATTTGGAAGTTTACTGCAATGAGCTCTCGGAAGGGGCATTTGACTCATGATTTTCTTTAGTGCACCGTCGGTATGTTCCTTCTAACCACCTCTATTCTTGCAAGCTTTCCATGTTGAATATATTCACATCTCACAACTTAATTTATTTTAATTGCGATTTTTTTATATCGTAGTGCCTTCTAGGACTTTGGAAACATGGCGAGTTTGCCTCTATGCAAGACTCATTGTATGTTTTTCTTTTGGCAAAAATGAACAAGTGAGAGATGCTTTTGACCGTGGTGGAAGAAATTGCACAATCACATCTGGTGACATATGGTATGGAAAGCTTTAATTTTGTTGGCAACATGGTGAGTTTGCGTCTATGCAAGGTTGGTTATGTATCTTTTGTTGTCATGTCTCAACTTTATTTGGTCTATGAAGCGGATATTGATATATTAGCTTGCTTTAAAAATAAATTTTGTGTGAGAACTATGGTTATGTTTTCACTTCATTATTAATGCAGATTTGTGATTCGGTAGTTTGGTGGTATATTATATGTTATGTATCGGAATATCCAATTGTTCATTTCCAGATTATACACTTAGTCTCAACTTGCCCAGGCTCCACAAAAGTTCTGTCTCCGCCACTGATCACACCTTAGTACCCTTTTGGTGTTGGTCACATGGCGATGTGAACTATGAGTGTTAATCACATGGTGATGTGAACTATTGGTGTTAAATCACATGGCGATGTGAACTAGATTATTGACTCTAGTGCAAGTGGGAGATTGAAGGAAATATGCCCTAGAGGCAATAATAAAGTTGTTATTTATATTTCCTTATATCATGATAAATGTTTATTATTCATACTAGAATTGTATTAACCGGAAACTTAGTGCATGTGTGAATACATAGACAAACAAAGTGTCACTAGTATGCCTCTACTAGACTAGCTCGTTGATCAAAGATGGTTAAGTTTCCTAGCCATGGATAAAGAGTTGTCATTTGATAAACGGGATCACATCATTAGAGAACGATGTGATTGACTTGACCCATCCATTAGCTTAGCACTATGATCGTTTAGTTTACTGTTATTGCTTTCTCCATAACTTATACATGTTCCTATGACTATGAGGTTATGCAACTCCCGAATACCGGAAGAACACTTAATGTGCTATTAAACGTCACAACATAACTGGGTGACTATAAAGATGCTCTATAGGTGTCTCCGATGGTGTTTGTTGAGTTGGCATATATCGAGATTAGGATTTGTCACTCCGTGTATCGGAGAGGTATCTCTGGGCCCTCTCGGTAATGCACATCACTATAAGCCTTGCAAGCAATGTGACTAATGAGTTAGTTATGGGATGTAGCATTACAGAACGAGTAAAGAGACTTGCCGGTAACGAGATTGAACTAGGTATGATGATACCGACGATCGAATCTCGGGCAAGTAACATACCGATGACAAAGGGAACAACGTATGTTGTTATGCGGTTTGACCGATAAAGATCTTCGTAGAATATGTAGGAACCAATATGAGCATCCAGGTTCCGCTATTGGTTATTGACTGGAGATGAGTCTCAGTCATGTCTACATGGTTCTTGAACCCGTAGGGTCCGCACGCTTAACGTTCGGTGACGATCAATATTATGAGTTTATGTGTTTTGATGTACCGAAGGTTGTTCGGAGTCCCGTATATGATCACGGACATGACGAAGAGTCTCAAAATGGTCGAGACATAAAGCTCGATATATTGGATGACTATGTTTGGACATCAGAATGGTTCCGGGTGAGTTCGGGCATATACCGGAGTACCGAGAGGTTACCGGAACCCCCCGGGAAGTATATGGGCCTTATTGGGCCATAGTGAGAGAGAGGAGAAGGGAGCCTAGGAGG
This sequence comes from Triticum dicoccoides, assembly GCF_002162155.2. Classification (NCBI taxonomy): domain Eukaryota; kingdom Viridiplantae; phylum Streptophyta; class Magnoliopsida; order Poales; family Poaceae; genus Triticum; species Triticum dicoccoides. The sequence continues at coordinate 114,159,358 of NC_041386.1, read as the reverse complement.
GGGCGCATCCCCCCCCAAGCCCAATCCGAATTGGGTGCCCCCCTTTTCCTTCCCCCTCCCCCCCCTCTCCTTCCTCTCCTAATCCAACTAGGGAAGGGGGGAATCCTACTCCCGGTGGGAGTAGGACTCCCTTGGGCGCGCCATAGAGGGTCGGACCCTCCCCCTCCTCCACTCCTTTATATACGGGGGAGGGGGGCACCCCATAGACACACAAGTTGACAATTGTCTTAGCCGTGTGCGGTGCCCCCCTCCACCATAATCCACCTTCGTCATATCATTGCAGTGCTTAGGCGAAGCCCTGTTCCGGTAGCTTCATCATCACCGTCATCACGCCGTCATGCTGATGAAACTCTCCCTCGACACTCAGCTGGATCTAGAGTTCGCGGGACGTCACCGAGCTGAACATGTGCAGATCACGGAGGTGTCGTACCTTCGGTGCTAGGATCGGTCGAATCGTGAAGACGTACGACTACATCAACCGCGTTGTCATAACGCTTTCGCTTACGGTCTACGAGGGTACGTGGACAACAATCTTCCCCTCTCGTTGCTATGCATCACCTAGATGGATCTTGCGTGTGCGTAGGAAAATTTTGAAATTACTACGTTCCCCAACAATAAGTATTGGGGCCTATTGAGCGAGCAGTACAGTGCCATTTAGTCCCAATGTAGTCAGAAAATGCATCTTCTAACTCTTTCACACTAGCCTCTCCTTCAATCACTGTAATTACTACACTAGTAGCCCTCTCCTTAAGCTGCTTAGCAGTGCATAAGTCTGGGATGTAGAAAAATCCCTGGCCCTTGGCCTGGAAAGCACACATCGGTGCCACACACTCCCAAGGCAGAAAGGTAGTGCAAACCGATGCCAAATGCCCCATCTTACTACACCTCTCACAGAAAGCTTGTGGACAACTAGAGGAGTATGGCTAGTGGATTTGCAGATCAAACATGGATCGTAAGCTTTGGGTGGAAGCACCTGGGAGGAAGACTCAGCACGCGGGGTGGTGTCATAGATCTACTTCTTCTTGTGGGAGCCCGCTGCATTGAAACCAGGAGGATTAGGGTTCTTCTCCACCCAGACCCCCCTGATCTCGCCCGCTTGGCTCGCTCTGCTGCTTCATCCCACCGCTCGGTGTCGTCCGATGCCGACGCCCCCTTCTTGTTGGTGGAGAGATCATCGCCGTCGACCTCCTTGGACCACGAGAAGCGGCCCCGGTCGCGTCCCCGGTCAAACCGACCGGCTCCGCGCCCCATTTGCCCAGATCCGAAGCCTTCCCGTCGATTCCCGCGGAAAGCTTGGCCACTGCGATCTTCCATCACCGCTGGCTCGCGTGGCTTGGAGGCCACCACCGCAACGTAGGATCTGTTGTCGCCTCCAACCTTTCCCTCCCACCAGAGGAAGGAGGAGGAGATTCTTGATCTAGGGTTTCTTGGTGTCTCTCAGAAGTGAGAAAGAGTGGCGTCTAGGTCACGGATCGGGGTGGGAGGAGCTTTTGTACCCGCGCATCCCTGATGCACACCATGGTCGCGCGAATCTCCGTCCATGTGTCGAGCATCAATGGCGGCCGCCCCAACCGTGGCTGGATGTGGCCCGAGGATCCCTGGGCCCCGCCATCGTCCATCCGGAACATGACTCGGTGCATCGCACGCACCATTGCTCGTCGGTCGCTCCAAACGTGCACACGCAACCGTGTCGCTCGCCGGGATCCGGTCCCGAACCCTAGCTATGTGACAGGGAAAGGAAACGACCTGGCCTACGTCGATGAACTCCCCTTCGCGCAGGTAGCGTGCATCCACCGTCGCTCCCTTCTCGTCAATCAGCACGATCCAGAGAGCACCGTGGCGGAGGAAGATCTCGCCATCGGCGAAGTGGAGGGTGCGTGCCGATGCGAGGTCCGCCGCGAAGGAGACGTGCCAGCGTACGTCAAACGCCATCTTCCTCTCCTCGTGTGCACAATTTCAGTGTTAAAGAGTTTCCTAAAAGACTTCAAATGGCCATTTTCTCATAGCCCACATAATGAGGATATCCAACACATAGGAGTATTTGGGAGGGCGAGCTGCCGAGTTCAGCATGTAACAGATCACACGAGGGAAAACTATTCTTCCGGGGAAAACTATGCCCTCAATTCGAGTTGATTTTTTTTGAGCATTTTTTTTATGGGTGGGCCGAAGATGCTGACGGGTGACCATCTATCCTCCTTTCAGCTGTTTGACCGCGGGCTAGCACCCCACCCGAAGTACGAGTCCACGGCCCACGACCAGCCCCAACAGCCCTTCTCCGCCGAGCCGCCAGCGCCAGCCGGCCGCGCCACCAACCCCCGGGTCCCAACCGCCGACCGGCCACGCCGCAAAAAGAACCCCCCGACCCGTCCCGCCCGCCACTCCGGCACTCCCACTCCCACTCCCACCTGCCCCGCGCCGCGCGACCAGCCGTCAAGCCACGCCGCCGCTCGCCCCAGCGATGCCGCCACCCTCCCTCCTGCTCTTCCACTGCCGCGCCCCGCTCCCGCACCGCCCGCTGCGGATGAGCTCTCCGTCGCCGAGCAGGAGGGTCGTCTGCTCCGCCTCCACCGCCGAGGGGTACATCTCCGCGGCGCCGATCCTCCTTCCAGACGGGCCATGGAAGCAGGTGATTAGCTCGACCATTTGGCTGTGCTCCCCGCTGGCTCGTCGTCAGGGCTTTGCCCTCTGAATCTGCTTTGGTGTCGATGCAGGTAGAAGGCGGCGTCACGGCGGCGAAGGGGTTTAAGGCCGCGGGCATCTACGGCGGCCTGCGCGCCAAGGGACAGAAGCCTGACTTGGCGCTTGTTGCTTGCGACGTCGACGCCACCGTCGCCGGTAAGACTACCACGAGCGCTTTCTTCATGGTATGGTAGTCAATTCACAACTAGGAAATTTCTATGAGCGTATGCTCAGTTGCTCACTATGATGAACAACCGTTAATTATTCTGTTGCTTTCTGATGTAATGTATGATCGGTAACCTATCAGTTAGACTCAGTTCTCATCGTGTTGGGTTCCTTTCAGGATCTTTTACAACAAATGTTGTTGCTGCTGCGCCTGTTCTGTATTGCAAGCGTGTCCTTAGTTCATCCAAAACAGTAAGATAATTCTGCCCCTAGTCTTACCTTGCCAAAACTAAAGAAAAATTGTTCGATGGAAAAATTATGATACACAATGGTAGTGGTCATTCATTGAGGGGTATTAACTGTTATCATTTTGCTGTTTACTAGGCTCGTGCTGTGTTGATTAATGCTGGTCAAGCAAATGCAGCCACTGTAAGTCTTTCTGCCTTTCGGGAGAACTTAATATGATCGTCAGCATCTCTGAACTGTATTTTGGAATGCACTGACTGAACAAGAGCTATTTCTGTAAATAATTGGTCATCAGGGTGATGCAGGATATCAGGACGCAGTGGATAGTGCAGAAGCTGTTGCCAAGGTACCGAACCTGTCCCTCGGATGCCTATGCACTACGCAGCGCATCACTGCTGCTAGTTTGACCAATTATTGCTGTTTCAGCTTTTGAATGTGAGCACAGATGACATACTGATCCAGTCCACTGGTGTCATTGGTCAAAGAATAAAAAAGGTACAATAGGTTTTTGCAACAAATCTACACTCGAGTGTTTCATATGAGGTACTCCCTCGGATTCATATTAATTATCGCTGCTTTAGTATAACTCTGTGCTAAAGTTGTGCTAAAGCAGGGACAATTAATATAGATCGGAGGGAGTGGTAGCTAAGCAACTTGTCTGGCAATACGACACCACACATTGTCTGACCTGTTAGAGTTTCCATCTGATGCTTGTGGGTTTTAACAATGCAGGAAGCACTTATAAATTCACTTCCTAGACTTGTGGGCTCTCTGTCTTCATCTACTGAAGGGTATAGTCATTATATATAGTCTTGTGAGCAACAATTTGTTTTCTCAAAGCCTCCACAAACGTAAACCTATTGAGATAAAATCACCACTAGGAGCTTAATGATTTGCTATCTTTAAACTATTGTTTTTGTCCTTCCATTACAGTTCAAATTCTTCAGCTGTGGCCATCACAACTACAGACCTTGTTAGCAAGAGTATTGCTGTCCAGACTGCGGTTTGAATTTCTTTATTTACTTGCATATAGGATTCGTTGGCTTCTATCATGAATTGACATGATCTTGATTATCATCAATTCTTACTAAAAAAATAGATTGGAGGAGTGCCTATCAAGATAGGAGGAATGGCCAAAGGTTCCGGGATGATTCATCCAAATATGGCGACAATGCTTGGTGTATGTCCCCTCTCTCTGTCTCATTTTATACACTCCTTTTCCCTCTCTCATTTCCTCTCTCTAGGCACAGCGCGAGCTTGATGGTAATATCTTTTATAGGTTCTCACAACCGATGCTCAAGTAAGAAGTGATGTTTGGAGAGAAATGGTCCGGACATCAGTGAGTAGAAGTTTCAACCAAATTACTGTGAGTAACCACTCTTCTCTCTTATGTTGATCAGTGTGTGAAGCAATTACACAACCTGCAAAGAACTTATGGAGTCCATCAAAATACTTCCATACATATATATTGAAAATCTATCAATACAATATTAATGTTGTGTGAGGTTCATATCTAGTAGAATAGTGTTGGATACCGATTAGTAGACATTATTTGTTTTTGCACTGGGGTTTAATTTGCTTGGTAATTTGTTTGGAACTATAACTCTGAGAATACATGAGCATTGTTGACTAGTTGGGTTATCTTATGGCCATATGATCTCCTTGGGCATGCACCTAAAACTCATAGCTGTTTTATCTCATAAATCTGAAGGTGGATGGTGATACAAGTACGAATGACTGTGTTATTGCTATGGCTAGTGGATTATCTGGTTTGTCGGACATCCTCACTCATGATAGCGTTGAAGCTCAACAGCTCCAAGCATGCCTAGATGCAGTAAGTTCCAGTTCCCCAATCCAAGCATGCCTGTGTGTGTGCCATAATATTACTTATAGCAATCTATATAGTTTCAGTTATACTGTTAAGTAGAAAGAGTCTGACCTATCTTTATGTAGGTAATGCAAGGCCTCGCAAAATCCATAGCATGGGATGGTGAGGGTGCAACCTGCTTAATTGAGGTTAAGTGGATCAGTGGCATAATACTTTTAACACTTTGTGTCTTCTGCATTATCATCCTACTGGGAGTCTGTGACACATTTTCTTGCGAAAATGATGACTTGGCTCTTTACTTTCAGAAAAACAATTTGAGTCATCTGGCAACAGTTTCATGCATTATATCAAAATTCATTTCGTACATTTCCAGTAATATAGCACAATCTTCTAAAGTGCCCTTTTCCTATGCAGGTTACTGTAACTGGTGCAAATAATGAGGCAGACGCAGCTAAGATTGCTCGTTCAGTGGCAGCGTCCTCCTTGGTTAAAGTATGTTATTATTTACCTGCTATGTATTGCAGCCTGGGAGCATACGAGCATTACTAGTTTTTTCTTTTGCATTCCTTATCCCACGAGACCTGAATGATTGGATCATTTTTTGGGCCAGGCTGCTGTATTTGGCCGAGACCCGAACTGGGGGCGCATTGCTTGCTCTGTCGGATATTCAGGGATTCATTTTGATGCAGATCAACTTGATATTTCCCTTGGAGTTATTCCACTAATGAAAAATGGCCAACCACTCCCTTTTGACAGGTTAAAGAAACCTTGACTACATATAATTCTAAATTTACTTGTTTGAGTCACAGTGAATAGAACTGTTGAACTCTTTAGTGCTATGAGCTAAAACGCCAACTCTTTTTCTTAGATCTGCTGCTAGCAAGTATCTCAAAGATGCTGGTGACATCCATGGTACAGTGAACATTGATGTATCAGTTGGTAAGCTTCCAGCCTCTGTGGTGCACAATTAAAACTGTAGTATGTCCTTGTATGAGAGCTTCATGATGTTCCGCATATGTCTTCTAGAATACTCTTAGTTCATATTTATCTTCTAGAATGCTCTTAGTTCATATTTATGCCCATTAAATTGCTGTATTTGCATTTAATCCTTTCCCGTATTCATTAGTTTCGTGAATTAGTATTGATGTTAAGACAGCTGTGAGACAGGCTAATGGGGTGTCTTGAATCAAACGAACCCTGAAATGAATGCTTTCACAGACATTGATTCGTGTGAAGGGAAGCTCAGATCGCGCATAACCCAGTTGTTTTTCTTATCCCCGAACAATCTGATACTCTATTTATCCTTTTTTTTCAAGAATACGCTCTATTGATGGTTATATTTTATGAAATTGTGAGACTGCCATAACAATACACATCCATTGTGTTCACAGGGAATGGAGGAGGCACTGGAAAGGCGTGGGGCTGTGACCTAAGTTATAAGTATGTCGAAATAAATGCTGAATACACAACGTGAAATTCGTATTCTCCATGAAAACTGCATTTCTGAATACACATCTGTTGTCTTCATTTGTCTGAGTGCTCTTTCGATGCAACTGCATTTCTGAAAACTGTATCATACCGAAACGATAGTGTGTTGTACCAATAGGTCGAACATGTATTATCTTTTACAAGAACAGTCAGGTTAGTGTTTTGTGACTGGAATAATGCGCTGAAGAATTTGGTGGTACCATGTGAAAATTGTCTACCATCCTTCTCGGTTCTGATTGATAAAGGAGGATGTTGGCCTGACAAAATAAAGTTTATTTGGATTTTTGTATATGCTATTATTTGTGGATTGGAAGGGGAGCCTTGGCGCAGTGGTAAAGCTGTTGCCTTGTGACCATGAGATCACGGGTTCAAGTCCTGAAAACAGCATTTTATAGAAATGTAGGGAAAGGCTGCGTACTATATATTCAAAGTGGTCGGACCCTTTCCCGGACCCTGCGCAAGCGGGAGCTACACCGGGCTGCCCTATTATTTGTGGATTGATTGCAACTTTCAGGTACCAAGTCAAGTTTCTCACTATGCCATAATAAGTAGTCGGTTGACTGCAGAACATTAGCATTTGGTTCAGTAGGTTCGTTCGATGAACATCCTGTTATTCACTGATAGAGCTTGGTGTTGTGACATTGAAATGGGTTGGTGAATAGAACGAGGGGCCAACTTGGATGTTTTGGCATGTTGTACTTTTGCTAAATTTAAAGAATACTAGTGAAAATTAAAGATATCTGATTTTCTTTCTCTAACATACATAGTTAACCGGTATACTTGCATATAAAGTTTCACGAAAAAATGGCATCCATGGAAATCTGGGCAAAAATGACAAAATTGAAGCTATATTAAAAACACTACTTGATGAATACTATGGTCCTAATTGTATTTTCTTCACTAAGAATACCTCATGTGTCAATACTTTACAAAACTTCACACGTGAGTAGAATGGCCGACCAAATTTGATACCCCAACATTTTAGAATTCAAAAGAATGGTATTTTTCTTTTAATTTACTATTCATGTGGGTGCGTGTGGAACCATGTTCGCCTTTCTATTTTCGCCAAGGAGCTCATTATTTTGAAAAACGTGAAAGATGTATTAAGAAGTTTGAAAAAACAATCCGCTGGTATATATGAATGTATTATATATATTTGTAACCTTCATGAGAAAGTTTGTTAATTTGTAATCTACAGAAAAAGACAATTTTCTGGGTGCACAAAGGCAAATAATAACTCTATTTTTGGACCATATATTTTTCTTTTATAGGAGGGTGCGCGCGCGCACATATGTATATTTGTTTTTAGAAAAAATGGGTTTCAAAATATTGTTTTTTATTCTTTTTTCACACAAAATACTAGCTCCACGTAATATGGATTCCGTTTTGTCCTTTTGGGTTCCATGTCTTCTTATTCGGCAGACATGCCAAGATTAAATGGACGAATGTGATCTCTTTCTAGGTTAAATGGATGACCATGATAAATTCAGCCAATGCAACAGAAATTATAGAAGTTAGGAAATGTTCAAACATAATTCACAAGAACATTTGCAATCTTTCAAAACTATCTCAAACCCACACTTCTAAGTAAAAAAATGTTGTTGTTGTGGAGAGAACGTGAGATTAGGAGGTACTCCCTCCGTAAAGAAATATAAGTAGTGATATGAACGCTCTTATGTTTTTTTACAGAGGAAGTATCTCTTAACCATATTCTCAACATAGACTAAACAAGTAGGGTGTATGTACAAATCACTTGCATCATACACTTGACGAAGTGAATTGTGATGTGTTTTAATAGGTTTGGTCGCCTCGATGGTACGCGACCTAGTCCTATTTTGTGAACTACTGAGGGAGGCTTGATCGCCAACTTGGTTTGTATGGGACCTCCCAAGGTTGAACCTGGGCTTCTTTTCCTTGATGTTGGTCTGAGTCATATGGGACCCCTCGGATACGGAGCTAGAGCTTTGTGCTCTCTCTCTCTCTCTCTCTCTCTCTCTCTCTCTCTCT
>NC_041386.1:114046121-114150479 GCF_002162155.2 Triticum dicoccoides | reverse complement strand
CTCCTTGTGTGTATTCAAGTGAGACACGATAGAGCCTCCACCCTTTGAGGGTTTATATAGGCTAGGAGTCCTTAAATGACCAAGACTGCTTAGAGGTGGTAGGGGAGAGAAGTAAATGGATAAAAGTTGACCCACTAGTCTATGGAGGGACAAGATATGCGGTGAATTGGCCTTCGTGCTTGACCTATTCTTTTTATCTTCTTTCTTCTTTGAATTATTAACTATGAATTGATGCTTTGACTTTTGTTGAATTTGCTTGATAAACATATGACTAGGTGGCACCCTCAGCATAAAAAATCACATTAGTCGCATAATTTGCAAAAAAAACATTTTCATCAACATTATTTCGTTGTTCTATGAAAGCAAGTCATCACATGACACAACGTGACGTTGCATCTTAAACATGTTGACTACCAAAATGATAATGCAATATCATTGTTAAGGAGAAATAGTGCACATTATATTTTGATCGAGGATATGACTCTTATCATGGAATCTAAGATAAATTATGATTTGTTCTCCCATGAGACATACTAAATGACATCTATTCTAGTTACAACTCTAGGACACAAGCACTTGAATAGTTGTATCTAGACATATATTTATTACATATTATACATCACAAGATACTATGTGATACAACACCGATACAAACTCTTGAGTTGTATCTAAACATATATTTGTCGCACATGATACATCATAAGATACTATCGAACCTGCAATGACATTTAATCATTTTTTGATATCAATAATAAATATACTTATAGGGGACTAATTATGTTTGCTAAGTGAATATACAAGGTTTAGTCCTCGTGGATAATTTGTGTGTGGATCATGAAGAAAATATGCCCTAGAGGCAATAATAAAGTTGTTATTTATATTTCCTTATATCATGATAAATGTTTATTATTCATGCTAGAATTGTATTAACCGGAAACTTAGTACATGTGTGAATACATAGGCAAATAGAGTGTCACTAGTTTGCCTCTACTTGACTAGCTCGTTGAATCAATGATGGTTATGTTTCCTAAACATAGACATGAGTTGTCATTTGATTAACGAGATCACATCATTAGAGAATGATGTGATTGACTTGACCCATCTGTTAGCTTAGCACGATGATCGTTTAGTTTGTTGTTATTGCTTTCTTCATGACTTATACATGTTCCTATGACTATGAGATTATGCAACTCCCAAGTACCGGAGGAACACTTTGTGTGCTACCAAACGTCACAACGTAACTGGGTGATCATAAAGGTGCACTACAGGTGTCTCCAATGGTACTTATTGAGTTGGCATAGATCGAGATTAGGATTTGTCACTCCGATTGTCGGAGAGGTATCTCTGGGCCTTCTCGGTAATGCACATCACTATAAGCCTTGCCAGCATTATAACTAATGAGTTAGTTACGGGATGATGCATTACGGAACGAGTAAAGAGACTTGCCGGTAACGAGATTGAACTAGGTATGAGATACCGAAGATCGAATCTCGGGCAAGTAACATACCGATGACAAAGGGAACAACGTATATCGTTATGCGGTTTGATCGATAAAGATCTTCGTAGAATATGTAGGAGCCAATATGAGCATCCAGGTTCCGCTATTGCTTATTGACCGGAGACGAGTCTCAGTCATGTCTATATAGTTCTCGAACGCGTAGGGTCCGCACGCTTAAAGTTCGGTGACGATCGGTATTATGAGTTTATGTGTTTTGATGTATCGAAGGTAGTTCGGAGTCCCGGATGTGATCACGGACATGACGAGGAGTCTCGAAATGGTCGAGACGTAAAGAATGATATATTGGACGGCTATATTCGTACACCGGAAGTGTTCCGGATGTTTTAGGAGAAAACCGGAGTGCCGGGGGGGTTACCGGAACCCCCCAGGGAAGTATTGGGCCTTAATGGGCCTGAGGGGAGAGAGAGGACAGCAGCCCACGAGGTGGCGCGCCCCCTCCCATGAGGAGTCCGAATTGGACTAGGAGAGGGGGGCGCGGCCCCTCTTTCCCTCTCCCTCTCCCTCTCTTTCCTTCCCCCTTCCCCCTTCCTAGTAGGACTAGAAAAGGATGAATCCTACTCCTACTAGGAGGAGGATTCCTCCTTTCCTTGGGGCGCACCAAGGCCGGCCGGCCTTCCCCCTTACTCCTTTATGTACGGGGCGGGGGGCACCCAAAGACACACAAGTTGATTGTTCCAAGCCGTGTGTGGTGCCCCCCTCCACCATAATCCACCTCGATCATATCGTAGCAGTGTTTAGGCGAAGCCCTGCGTCGGTGGCAACATCATCACCGTCATCACGGCGCCATGCTGACGGAACCTCCCACGAAGCTCTACTGGATCGGAGTTCGTGGGACGTCATCGAGCTGAACGTGTGCTGAACTCGGAGCTGCCGTACGTTTGGTACTTGGATCGGTCGGATCGTGAAGACGTACGACTACATCAACCGCGTTCTCATAACGCTTCCGCTTACGGTCTACGAGGGTACGTGGACGATACTATCCCCTCTCGTTGCTATGCATCACCATGATCTTGTGTGTGCGTAGGATTTTTTTTGAAATTACTACGTTCCCCAACAGTGGCATCCAAGCCAGGTTTATGCATAGATGTTATATGCACGAGTAGAACACAAAGGAGTTGTGGGCATGGGTATATGCATATTGCTTGCCGTCACTAGTTGATTCTTGATTCAGCGGCATTGTTGGATGAAGCGGCCTAGACTGACATTATGCGTACGCTTACGCGAGGCTGGTTCTACCGACGTGCTTCACACATAGGTGGCTAGTGGGTGTTTGTTTCTCCAGCTTTAGTTGAATCAGATTCAATGAACAAGGTTCTTTCTGAAGATCAAAAAGTAATCACTATACCACGTTGTGGTTTTTGATGCGTAGGTAAGAATGGTTCTTGCTCAGCTCATAGCAGCCACGTAAAATTTGCAACAACAAGGTAGAGGACGTCTAACTTGTTTTTGCAGGGTGAGGGAGTCCTGGATTAGGGGGTCTCCGGACAGCCAAACTATATCCTTGGCTGGACTGTTGGACTATGAAGATACAAGATTGAAGACTTCGTCTCGTGTCCGGATGGGACTCTACTTGGCGTGGAAGGCGAGCTAGGCAATACGGATATGTATATCTCCTCCTTTGTAACCGACCTTGTGTAACCCTAGCCCCCTCCGGTGTCTATATAAACCGGAGGCTTTTAGTCCGTAGGACAACATACAATCATACCATAGGCTAGCTTCTAGGGTTTAGCCTCTCCGATCTCGTGGTAGATCAACTCTTGTAATACCCATATCATCAAGAATAAATCAAGCAGGACGTAGGGCTTTACCTCCATCAAGAGGGCCCGAACCTAGGTAAAACATCGTGTCCCCTGACTCCTGTTACCATCCGCCTTAGACACACAGTTCAGGACCCCCCACCCGAGATCCGCCGGTTTTGACACCGACATTGGTGCTTTCATTGAGAGTTCCTCTGTGCCGTCGCCAGAAGGAAGGATGTCTCGTCTCGTCTTTAGAGACGGTACTACTGCTGGAGGAGCTTTGGCTGTCGTCCAAACTCTCTGGCTAGGCGGTTTCATCATGACCGCCTGTTCGGCCGCCGCGCCGACGATGACTTCTCGGGTCATCGAAAACAACCTCCACGTCAAATCGGCACTTGCCGAACAGATGGATCCAATGGAGCTCGCCTCCTTAAACGAGCTCTTGGATCGCATCACCGCCTTGGGAGTCGCTACGGACTATGATCGGATTGGGCTTAAACCCGATCAAAGGGAGATTAACTCTCCACCGGTCACCCATCATATTGCAGTGGTGGAATAACAATGCGGCGACCTTTCCTCTATCTTGAGGACCAACTATGTCTAGATTCCCGAGCTCTCCGAGCCGAACGCCCGTTCACGGGAGGACAACATCCAATCCCTGAACTTAGAGTCAGGCAGCAGGCCAGGATTATCGGGTAACATCCCGGAACCGGAACTTCCAAAATTGGAAACTCCTCAGCCCCTGGATCCCAGATCGGGTAGGGGTTCGGATTCAATTCCATCCACCCACCCAAACATAAGCGATCTTTCCCACATCCGGCAAGAGCCCCAGGAAATAGTACATCACTATTGGGCTAGATTCCTCCTTGCGATGAACAAGGTTAAGGACTGTCGCGAGGAAGACGCAATCCTATTTTTCTGCAATAATTTCACGGACAAGGGAATCCTTAACGCCATAAATCGCCGTGAGATAACACGCTTCGCGACTTGGCGTCCATAGTACGAAAGTACTGTGCGATGGAAAATGCCTGAAAAACCGAAACAAACTTTTGGGATAATTCGACCCTGAATACAAACCCAATCCGAAATAAAAGGGTGCATTATCACAATACACCCGGGTCAACTACCAAAAAGCAAAAACCCTCTACAGGGCATGGAACCGTACTGGAGGGATGGCTCAACGGACCCTGCAAAATTCATAGTACAGCGGATATAATACCAACGCACAACCTTAGAGCATGTTGGATACTCCGGCAGGTGGCCAAAAGGGGTGAGGATCTTCTTATCCCAAATACCACAGAGCACCATCCCGTGGATAACAATATGGTGTTAACAGTGTTTGAGACCTTCGCGTCAAATAATATGCGCAAGCGAACACTCCGCAGCATGGCCGAAATCTGCCACGTAGAAGCAATAAATCCATGGAGTGACACGGCTATTACCTTCAATGCCAGTGACGAACCTAAAATCCGAACAGCCCGAGCACCAGTCGCACTGGTCCTCAGTCCAATCATGGACGGCTTTCGACTCACCAAAGTACTCATGGACGGCGGCAGCGGATTAAACCTCATCTATGAGGAAACTCTTCAAAGGATGGAAATAGACTGGAACCGCATTGAGCAAAGTAGCACAACCTTTAGAGGAATCATCCCCAGTCGGGAAGCACGCTGTGCTGGGAAAATCACACTAGATGTGGTATTCGGCACGCCGGATAATTACAGGCCCGAAGAAATTACATTCCAAGTGGCCCCGTTCAGCAGTGGTTATCATGCTCTTTTAGGACGGGAGGCGTTCACAATCTTCCCAGTCGTGCCCCATTACGGATACATGAAGCTCAAAATGCCCAGGCCCAACGGAATCATCACCCTCGCCAGTGATCCGGACACAGCACTCCGCGCCGAAAACAAAACAGCCGCACTGGCCCTCGAGGCATTATCCGAAGCCCTCTCGGCCGAAGAATTAACCACGCTACGCTCCACAGTGGACAGGGACGACGTGATACTCGACAAGAGATCCAATTCCACCTCTTTTAAACCAGCGGATGAAATAGTCAAATTCCAAGTCCACCCAACGGACCCTACAAAAACAGCCTCCATCGGGGCACAGTTAAACCCGTTGTGGACGCCGCACTACGAGAGTTCTTGCGCGAGAACTGGGACATATTCTCCTGGCATCCCTCAGACATGCCAGGAATCCCACGCAGGCTGGCCGAGCATAGCCTCAATATCCTAAAGGGATTCAAGCCGGTCAAGCAAGCTCTTCGGCGTTTCTCCGAACCTAAGAGACAGGCCATGGGAGAGGAACTAGCCAAGTTATTGGAGGCCGAATTCATCAGAGAAATAAAACACCTGAACTGGCTAGCAAACCTGGTGATGGTACCAAAGAAGGACAAATCCTGGCGCCTTTGTGTCGATTTCAAAGACCTCAATAAAGCTTGCCCAAAGGATCCCTTCCCCCTCCCACGCATCGATCAAATCATTGATGCTACCGCAGGACACGAGTCATTGTGTTTCCTCAACGCATACTCTGGTTACCACCAAATCAAGATGGTGGAGTCCGACCAAGCCGCAACGGCATTCATCACACCATACGGCCCCTTCTGTTTTAACACAATGCCTTTTGGGCTCAAAAACGCCAGCGCAACATATCAACGCATGATTCAGACATGTCTGGAGAAACAAATCGGCAAAACAGTAGAGGCATACGTAGACGATGTGGTCGTCAAAACCAAACACGTCGACTCTTTGAAAGACGACTTGAGGCTCACATTCGACAACCTCCGAACATACGACATCAAGCTCAATCCGGAAAAATGCATTTTTGGCGTACCAGCCGGAAAGCTCCTGGGTTTCATTGTCTCCAGTAGAGGTATTGAAGCTAATCCGGCCAAAATCCGAGCTTTGTCACAGTTGGCTACCCCAACAGACCTCAAACAAATCCAGAAGTTAACTGGATGCGTGGCGGCTCTAAGCCGCTTTATCTCCCGCTTAGGAGAAAAGGCTTTACCCCTTTACCGCCTCCTTCGGTGCACCGAACACTTCGAGTGGACGGACGCGGCCACAGCCGGATTGGAAGAAATAAAGGCCATCTTGGCAACCAACCCAATCCTGGCCGCGCCAAACATCGGCGAACCAATTTTGTTGTACATTGCGGCAACTCATCAAGTTGTAAGCGCGGTGCTCGTTGTCAAACGGGAAGCGGATGGACATAAATTCCCTCTTCAAAAGCCGGTATACTATGTATCCACTATCCTCACTCCATGCAAATCACGGCACCCGCATTACCAAAAGATAGCATATGTGGTATTCATGGCATCACGGAAGCTGCGACACTACTTTCAAGACTGTTCGATTACAGTAGCCTCGAAAGTGCCACTTAATGATATTATAAACAACTGCGACGCTACGGGCCGGATTGCCAAATGGACCATTGAGCTCCTCCCGTTCGACATAACATACAAACCTTGACGAGCCATTAAGTCGCAAGTATTGGCCGACTTCGTCGCTGAATGGACGGAGGCCGAACTCCCTAAAGAGTACGGCGCATACTCCAATTGGATCATGCACTTTGACGGTTCTAAAATGCTGGCTGGTCTAGGGGCTGGCGTCGTCCTGACGTCCCCAACCGGAGATACTGTTTAGTACGCATTGCAAATATTGTATACAGACTCCAACAGCGCAGCCGAATACGAAGCTCTGTTGCATGGTCTTCGGATGTCAGTCTCCATGGGCATTCAACGCCTGGAGGTATGTGGGGATTCAAACCTCGTAATATCCCAAATAAATGGAGACTTTGATGCCAAGGATCTGAAAATGGCGGCCTATCGAAACGCCGTCCTAAAAATGTCAGCTAGGTTCGAGGGGCTCGAACTTCACCATGTGGCTCGGGAAAACAATCAGGCGGCGGATATCCTCGCCCGCATCGGCGCAAAACATGATGCGGTCCCCCCCAACATATTTTTGGAAAGGTTGTTCAAGCCATCCGTAGTATGGGAAGGGGACATCGGCAACAACAGTCCGGACCCGGCCAAAATACCCGAACTCTCTGGAACAATCGGAGGCTCCGCCACCGAAATAACACCTTCAGCCCACGAAATAATGGCTATTATTGCCCCGTGGACAGAACCATTCCTGGCCTACCTAACTAGACAGGAACTTCCGGAGGACCAAAATGAGGCACGCTGCATAGTGCGGCGATCCAAGGCCTACAGGGTCCATGAGGGAGAATTGTACAAAAAAAGCACTACCGGAGTCCTTCAAAGGTGCATCTCCGAAGAGGAAGGGCGGAATCTTTTGGCAGAAATTCACGCCGGACTCGGCGGCCATCACGCCGCAGCCCGGGCTCTTGTAAGTAAGGCCTTCCGTACATGATTCTATTTGCCAACGGTCCGGGCAGATGCACAGGACTTGGTCCAACGATGTGCCGGTTGCCAGCTCTTTGCAAATCAAAGTCACATGCCACCCACCGCCCTCCAAACAATCCCCATTACATGGCCCTTTGCAGTCAGGGGGCTTGACATGGTTGGACTCCTTAAAGGGGGAACCCAGAAGAAAAAATACTTATTGGTCATGGTGGATAAATTCACCAAATGGATAGAGGCCAAACCTGTTAAAATAGCCGAATCCGGACCGGTGATAGACTTCATATCCGGGGTTGTACACCGTTATGGCGTCCCCCACAGCATCATCACTGATAATGGCACGAACTTCACGGCCCACGAGGTAAAACTCTGGTGCAGCAAAATGGGCATCAAGCTCGATTATGCTTCAGTCTATCACCCACAAACCAACGGTCAAGTCAAGCGAGCAAACGGTCTTATAATGAGCGGCATTAAACCCAGATTAGTGCGCTCCTTAATGGAGTCTAACACGCACTGGGTAGAGGAACTCGACTCCGTACTCTAGGGGTTGCGGACCACGCTGAATCGTAGTACCGGATATACACCCTTGTTTATGGTGTACGGCGCAGAGGCAGTCTTGCCCTGTGACATAATTCGTGACTCACCTCGAGTGCGCATGTACAAAGAAAGAGAAGCCGAGCTCGATCGGCAGGACAGTTTGGACACCCTGGAGGAGGAGCGCGACGTAGCCAAAGCCCGTTCCGCATTTTATCAGCAACAGGCTCGCAGATACCAAAGCAGAGAAGTACGAGCCAAAACTTATAACGTTGGCGAACTAGTTCTACGCCTGCCGGATAAGAAAAGGAACAAGCTTGAGCCCAAATGGGAAGGTCCCTTCATTATTGACCAAGTTCTGACCGGTGGAGCGTACCGACTGCGGGATGCATCGACTAGTCGACTCGAGCCGAACCCATGGAACGCGGCCAGGCTCCGAAGATTCTACGCCTAGCACAGGACTCTATGTTAGTCCCCTCCCTTTGTCCATTTTCTGCATATTCATTATCTGTCTTGTTCTCTTTCTTTCTTTTATTGTTTCTCTAGGCCTTCAAGGGTCACCTTGTGCCCCGCCTGCACATTACAGATGCGCTAGCCGCACTCTTCATATCTGGGGGCTTCTTTCACAAAAGCTTAAATTGTTTATCTGGGCCTCGTGCCCCACACATGTGTTATACTTCCGCATGTACCTTTTTTCACCATTATATGCATCGATATGACTTAAGTTTTGGCCAAGATGGGTTGCCTGGCTCTTGTATTTATGCCCTACATTCCCGTTAATTCGGCTAGGGCATAAGGGGAGCACCTCTGCGATTGTTACTGTCACGTCAGCCGGATGTGTACCTCAGACTCGGTGAAGCCGAAAGATAGCGTTCTTAAGGGAATATTCGGTCGGTGAACAAAAGATGATTTTTATTTTATTGTCCATATCTGCCCCCAGATGTTTTTCCTGCGTTTCCTATCGCAGTCCGGACATGCACTTTAGGGCATGCTTACCCAGGGAAAGGAACCCTTAACGGAACTATGCTCCCTAGAAGATGTTTCTTACTACCCATGTAATATAACATAACTAGTTGGGCACTTGTCTGATAAAGCACTAATGACCCCTACGCCTGGTCTCCACGCATAACCCGGTTCTTATATAACTGAGCGGGTATTCGGATACACTCCGGACTATTGGGCCCGGAGGTTGAAGCGAAAAGGTCCGCAACGACAAATGATCTACAATCCGGCTAGAAGGCATTATACATGTCACTTTAATTACATAGTCATGCAGACTGACTAAATTCCTCTTCTATACCATCCAACAGGCGGTCTAGCTTACAATCCTGTTGGGAATACTTTGCGACTAATTCTACTTGCCCATAAACTAAGCTAACGGGGATCTCTTTTCCGTCGGGCCCCACAGGTCCGACCTCGGCCATGCGATTTGGGTCTGCCTTGGTATACCGCGTCTTCACCATGGCCCAAGCTTCTCTGGCACCCAGTCGGCAGGATGACATCTTCCATGATCGGAAGCACCGCCGTGCTCCCTTGAGCTTCTCCGCAAGCTCTACAAAGCCCTCTGGCAGGGAGACGGGCGGCCACAGGGCCTGGGCAACACCCTGCATCACCTGCCGAACTTGTTCGTGCAGATGTGACAGCTCGGACAGAAGATCACCCTCATACCCGGGCATCTCCTCCATGGGACGACCCGTCAGCATACCTACAGACATAACGCTGTTAGTCGGCTTCTTCGCCGAACTCCTTTAAAAGGATTCGTTCAAGCACTTACTGAAAATGTCGCGCCGAAGCCGCTTTTTCTCCTTCTCGGAGTCTGCAAGCTGGGCTCGAACGTCTTTTAGTTCCACGCTCAGCTTGACCTTGGCGTCTTGGAGATTGTTTTTCTCCCGCCTAACCTCAGTCAGCACGCGTTTGCCAGCCTCTAGCTGTCGCACGACATGCTGGTCCCCCGGATTTTCTTCGGATTCATCTGCAAAATCTATTGTTAGATCTGCACCCACGCCGCACACTATATGGTAAACATCATTCTTTAAAGTAAATGTTACCAGCGGGAGGCTTTTTCTGTTCCTGCAATGCGGCAACAGCGGCCCGCAGTTGGGTCTTGCATTCCTCCAGCTCCTGGGACAGCCTAGTATTCTTCTCTGTAAGAATCTGCACATTAAAGATGATCCTTAAATCAGTTCTGCTAACTGTTTCAAGTCTCAGGGGCTACTAATACATATAAATCGCCAGATTTACTTACCCGTACATCCTTTACATACTGATCCGTGGCTCTGGCTAGACCATCTTGAGCAGCACGGAGGTACGCGTCTCCGGATTTAAAGGCATCAAATGCCTCTGGTGAGAAACAAGCGTCACGGAGTACGGCCCGGCGGCGCCTATGATTCATGGCACTTTCCACTTCTGAGTAAGTAGCGGATAATCTATCCGCATCCTCTGTAGGGGGATTATCCGGCGCCTGCCCCATATCGGCTTCCACCTCTATGTCTGGTCCTGGAGCCCGACTGGTGGAGGCGTGATCGGCAACATCGCTGGACATATTCCGGCGAGCGTTTTTTCTGTTAAAGAAACACGGGTGTCATTACATTTTGAGAAAGAAGACAACCACAGAGCAGGGTTTTTATACCTTTGAGCCGGCGTCTCCGTCCTGACCGCCTTCCTTTTTGGCCTACCCGGCCTCGGCGCCTCTTGTTGGCGAGTTGCTGCGGGTTCGGCAGGGCGTCCCGAATGCCTTCCCTGTAAAAAAATGCCATGCGTATATGGTAGGTGAAGTATTTAAAAGGGGATCCTAGTTTTTGGAGTTAGGATTTTTTTTTGGTTTTTCTTACATGCGATGCAGGGAGCAGTCCGGGATAGTCGGCCGTAATGGCCACCATGGCATCGTCGCAGCTTAACTGATAGAACTGCCGGTCTATCAGCTCCACGGAGATAACCGGATCTTCTTCAAGTCCGGAGTCGAGGGCCCGGTCAGGGTCCTCTGGTTGTGGAGAAGGGCTGCTGACCTCCTTTATGGCTTTTCGCAGTTCCTACCGCAAAGTGGCAAGGTGAATACTTACGACAAAGAATGCGGGAAAAATGGGAGCGGGAAGATATAACTTACCCAGCTTGGAGGATTGTACATGGAGAATCCATCCCGTAGCTTGATGCGGGTGAACTCCTCTTCCTCACCCTTGAACAATTCGAACAGAATTTTCGCTAAAGCGGCAGCATTGTCCGGACCCTTACGCCCGCAGGGAGTGGCGTCATCTGCCCGTTATAACACCACAAGGGGTGCCCACGGTATTGAAGTGGTTGCACTCCCCGCATTATGCAAATCGACATAACTTCGATTATCGTCAATCCTGATAGAGCCAGTGCTTTGATCCGGTTCATCAGATAGAGGACTTCTCTGTTGTCTTCCGCTTGGGAGCTCCGTGGGCGCCAGCTTCGGCGCTTCTTCAGAGGAGCATTGTTGAACTCTATTGGAAATATGCCCTAGAGGCAATAATAAAATGGTTATTATTGTATTTCCTTCTTCATGATAATTGTCTATTGTTCATGCTATAATTGTATTAACCGGAAACCGTAATACATGTGTGAATACATAGACCACAACATGTCCCTAGTAAGCCTCTAGTTGACTAGCTCTTTGATCAATAGATGGTCATGGTTTCCTGACCATGGACATTGGATGTCATTGATAACGTGATCACATCATTAGGAGAATGATGTGATGGACAAGACCCAATCCTAAGCCTAGCACAAGATCGTATAGTTCGTCTGCTAAAGCTTTTCTAATGTCAAGTATCATTTCCTTAGACCATGAGATTGTGCAACTCCCAGATACCGTAGGAATGCTTTGGGTGTACCAACGCCACAACGTAACTGGGTGGCTATAAAGGTGCACTACGGGTATCTCCGGAAGTGTCTGTTGGGTTGGCACGAATCGAGACTGGGATTTGTCACTCCGTGTAAATGGAGAGGTATCTCTGGGCCCACTCAGTAGGACATCATCATAATGTGCACAATGTGACCAAGGAGTTGATCACGGGATGATGTGTTACGGAATGAGTAAAGAGACTTCCCGGTAACGAGATTGAACAAGGTATCGGGATACCGACGATCGAATCTCGGGCAAGTACTATAACGGTAGACAAAGGAAATTGTATACGGGATTGACTGAATCCTTGACATCGTGGTTCATCCGATGAGATCATCGTGGAACATGTGGGAGCCAACATGGGTATCCAGATCCCGCTGTTGGTTATTGACCAGAGAGATGTCTCGGTCATGTCTGCATTATTCCCGAGCCCGTAGGGTCTACACACTTAAGGTTCGATGATGCTAGGGTTATAGGGAAAGTATGTATGCGGTTACCGAATGTTGTTCGGAGTCCCAGATGAGATCTCGGATGTCACGAGGAGTTCCGGAATGGTCCCGAGGTGAATATTGACATATTGGACGAAGGGTTTTGGAGTCCGGAACTGTTTCGGGAGCCCCGGCAAGTGTTGGGGGGCTTCATGGGCCAAGGAAAGGGGGCAAACCAGCCCACTAAGGGGCTGTGCGCCCCTCCTCACCTATTCCCACGTGACCAGGGGGTTTGGGGCGCCCCATCTAGGGTTCCCACCTCCTGGCTTGGGGGCCAAGTCACCCAAGGGGGAGATCCCATCTGCCCTGGCCGCCGCCCCCCAGGGGAAACCCTAGGGCGCCTCCCCTTGCCCTTGCCCCTATATATAGTGGAGGTTTTGGGGCTGCACAACACACGAGTCTCTCTCTCCCACGGTGCAGCCCTACCTCTCTCCCTCCTCGTCTCTCGTAGTGCTTAGCGAAGCCCTGCTGAAGTACCGCACTCCTCCACCACCACCACGCCGTTGTGCTGCTACTGGACAGAGTCTTACCCAACCTCTCACTCTCTCCTTGCTGGATCAAGGCATGGGAGACGTCACCGGGCTGCACGTGTGTTGAATGCAGAGGCGCCGTTGTTCGGCGCTTAGATCGGAATCGACCGCGATCTGAATCGCTACGAGTACAACTACCTCATCCGCGTTCTAGTAATGCTTCCGCTTAGCGATCTACAAGGGTATGTAGATGCACTCCCCTTCCCCTCGTTGCTAGATTACTCCATAGATTGATCTTGGTGATGCGTAGAAAATTTTAAATTTCTGCTACGATCCCCAACAGTGGCATCATGAGCTAGGTCTATGCGTAGATTCTATGCACGAGTAGAACACAAAGTAGTTGTGGGCGATGATTTGTTCAATTTGCTTGCCGTTACTAGTCTTATCTTGATTCGGCGGCATTGTGGGATGAAGCGGCCCGGACCGACCTTACACGTACACTTACGTGAGACAGGTTCCACCGACTGACATGCACTTGATGCATAAGGTGGCTGGCGGGTGTCTGTCTCTCCCACTTTAGTCGGATCGGATTCGATGAAAAGGGTCCTTATGAAGGGTAAATAGCAATTGGCATATCACCATTGTGGTTTTGCATAGGTAAGAAACGTTCTTGCTAGAAACCCATAGCAGCCACGTAAAACATGCAACAGCAATTAGAGGACGTCTAACTTGTTTTTGCAGGGTATGCTATGTGATGTGATATGGCCAAAAGGATGTGATGAATGATATATGTGATGTATGAGATTGATCATGTTCTTGTAATAGGAATCATGACTTGCATGTCTATGAGTATGACAACCGACAGGAGCCATAGGAGTTGTCTTAATTTATTTATGACCTGCATGTCAATGAAAACGCCATGTAATTACTTTACTTTATTGCTAACCGTTAGCCATAGTAGTAGAAGTAATAGTTGGCGAGGCAACTTCATGAAGACACGATGATGGAGATCATGATGATGGAGATCATGATGATGGAGATCATGGTGTCATGCCGGTGACGATGGTGTTCATGCCGCGCCTCGAAGATGGAGATCAAAGGCGCAAGATTATATTGGCCATATCATGTCACTTTATGATTTGCATGTGATGTTTGTCATGTTTACATCTTATTTGCTTAGAACGACGGTAGCATAAATAAGATGATCCCTCGCAATAATTTCAAGAAAGTGATCCCCCTAACTGTGCACCATTGCTAAGGTCCGTTGTTCCGAAGCACCACGTGATGATCGGGTGTGATAGGTTCTAACGTTTGCATACAACGGGTGTAAGCCATATTTACACACGCAATACACTTAGGTTAACTTGACGAGCCTAGCATGTACAGACATGGTCTCGAAACACGGAAGACCGAAAGGTCGAACATGAGTCGCATAGTGGATACGATCAACATGAAGATGTTCACCGATGATGACTAGTCCGTCTCACGTGATGATCGGACACGGCCTAATTGACTCGGATCATGTATCACTTAGATGACTAGAGGGATGTCTATCTAAGTGGGATTTCATTGAATAATTTGATTAGATGAACTTAATTATCATGAACATAGTCAAAAGGTCTTTGCAAATTATGTCGTAGCTCATGCTTTGGTTCTACTGTTTTAGTTATGTTCCTAGAGAAAATTTAGTTGAGAGTTGACAGTAGCAATTATGCGTACTAGGTCCATGAACTGAGGATTGTCTTCATTGCTGCACAGAAGGGTTATGTCCTTAATGCACCGCTCAGTGTGTTGAACCTCGAGCATCGTCTGTAGATGTTGGGAAACATCTGACATACATGTTTTGATGACTACGTGATAGTTCAGTACGTAATACTAACGGTTTAGAATTGTGGAACCAAAGACGTTTTTGAAACGTCGCAGAACATATGAGATGTTCCAAAGACTGAAATTGGAATTTCATACTAGTGCCCACGTCAAGAGGTATGAGACCTCTGACAAGTTTCTTAAGCCTGCAAACTAAGGGAGAAAAACTCAATCGTTGAGCATGTGCTCATATTGTCTGAGTACTGCAATCGCTTGAATTGAGTGGGAGTTAATCTTCCAGATGAGATAGTGATGGTTCTCCATAGTCACTGCCACCAAGCTATTGGAGCTTCGTGATGAACTATAACATATCAGGGATAGACATGATGATCCTTGAGCAACTCGCGATGTTTGACACCGCGAAAGTAGAAATCAAGTAGGAGCATCAATTGTTGATGGTTAAACCACTAGTTTCAAGAAGGGCAAGGGAAAGAAGGGATACTTCATGAGACAGCAAATCAATTGCTGCTCTAGTGAAGAAACCCAAGGTTGAACCAAAACCGAGACTAAGTGCTTCTATAATGAGGGGAACGGTCACTGAAGCAGAACTACCCTAGATACTTGGTAGATGAGACGGCTTGCAAGGTCGACAGATGTATTTTGGATATACGTCATATTATTGTGTACTTTACTAGTACTCCTAGTAGCACCAGGGTAATAAATACCAGTTCGGTTGCTAAGCGTTAGTAACTCGAAATAAAAGGTTGCGGAGACTAGCTAAAGGTGAGATGACGATATGTGTTGGAAGTGTTTCCAAGGTTGATGTGATCAAACATCGCACGCTCCCTCTACCATCGGGATTGGTGTTAAACCGAAATAATTGTTATTTGGTGTTTGCGTTGAGCATAGACATGATTGGATTATGTTTATCACCACACGGTTATTCACTTAAGGAGAATAATAGTTACTCTGTTTATTTGAATAATACCTTCAATGGTCTTGCACCTAAAATGAATGGTTTACTGAATCTCGATCGTAGTGATACACATGTTCATGCCAAAAGATATAAGATAGTAATGATAGTACCACGTACTTGTGGCACTGCCATTTGAGTCATGTTGGTATAAAACGCATGAAGAAGCTCCATGTTGATGGATCTTTGGACTCACTCGTTTTTGAAAAGATTGAGACATGCGAACCATGTCTATTGGTAGATATGCATGAAGAAACTCCACGCATATGGATCGTTTGGACTCACTTGATTTTGAATCACTTGAGACATGCAAATCATACCACATGGGGAAGATGACTGAAAGGCCTCGTTTTTAGTAAGATGGAACAAGAAAGCAACTTGTTGGAAGTAATACATTTTGATGTGTGCAGTCCAATGAGTGCTGAGGTACGTAGTGGATATCATTATGTTCTTACTTCACAGATGATTTGAGTAGATGTTGAGTATATTTACTTGATGAAACACAATTCTGAATTATTGAAAGGTTTAAGTAATTTCAAAGTGAAGTTGAAGATCGTCATGACAAGATGATAAAATGTCTATGATATGATCATAGAGATGAATATCTGAGTTACGAGTTTGGCACACAATTAAGACATTGTGGAAATTGTTTCACAACTAATATCGCCTGGACCACCATAGTGTGATGGTGTGTCCGAACATCACAACTGCACCCTATTGGATATGGTGCATACCATGATGTCTCTTACCGAATTACCACTATCGTTTATGGGTTAGGCATTAGAGACAACCGCACTCACTTTAAATAGGGCACCACACAATTCCATTGAGACGACACCGTATGAACTATGGTTTAGAGAAACCTAAGCTGTCGTTTCTTAAAAGTTTGGAGCTGCGATGCTTATGTGAAAAAGTTTCAGGCTGATAAGCTCGAACCCAAAGCGGATAAATGCATCTTCATAGAATACCCAAAAATAGTTGGGTATACCTCCTATTTCAGATCCGGAAGCAAAAGTGATTGTTTCTAGAAACAGGTCCTTTCTCGAGGAAAAGTTTCTCTCGAAAGAATTGAGTGGGAGGATGGTGGAGACTTGATGAGGTTATTGAACCGTCACTTCAACTAGTGTGTAGCAGGGCACAAGAAGTTGTTCCTGTGGCACCTACACCAATTGAAGTGGAAGCTTATGATAGTGATCATGAAACTTTGGATCAAGTCACTACCAAACCTCATAGGTCGACAAGGATGCATACTACTTCAGAGTGGTACGTAATCTTGTCTTGGAAGTCATGTTGCTAGACAACAATGAACCTACGAGCTATGGAGAAGTAATGGTGGGCCCAGATTCCAAAGAATGGCTCGAGGCCATAAAATCCGAGAGAGGATCCATGTATAAAAGAAAGTATAGACTTTGAAAGAACCACTTGATGGTCGTAAGGCTGTTGGGTGCAGATGGATTTTAAAAGGAAGACAGACAATGATGGTAAGTGTCACCACTAAGAAAGCTCGACTTGTCGTTAAGATGTTTCCCGACAAGTTCAAGGAGTTGACTACGATGAGACTTTCTCACTCATAGCGATGCTAAGAGTCTGTTGGAATTATGTTAGAAGTTACTGCATTATTTATGAAATCTTGCAGATAGGATGTAAAAAACATTGTTTCCTCGACATTTTTTCTTAAGGAAAGGTTGTGTGTGATACAACCAGAAGGTTTTGTCAATCCTGAAAGATGCTGACAAGTATGCAAAGCTCCAGCAATCCTTCTAAGGACTGGAGTAAGCATCTCGGAGTTGGAATGTATGCTTTGATGAGATGATCAAAGATTTTGGGTTTATACAAAGTTTATGAGAAACTTGTATTTCCAAAGAAGTGAGTGGGAGCACTATAGAATTTTTGATGAGTATATGTTGTTAACATATTGTTGATCAGAAATGATGTAGAATTTCTGGAAAGCATGCAGGGTTATTTGAAAAGTGTTTTTCAATGGAAAATCTGGATTAAGCTACTTGAACATTGAGCATCAAGATCTATAAGGATAGATCAAAAACGCTTAATAGTACTTCCGAATGAATACATATCGTGACAAGATTTTGAAGGAGTTCAAAATAGATCAGCAAAGAAGGAGTTCTTAGCTGTGTTACAAGGTGTGAATATTGAGTAAGACTCAAGACCTGACCACGGCAGAAGAGAGAGAAAGGACGAAGGGCGTTCCCTATGCTTTAGACGTAGGCTCTACAGTATGATATGTTGTGTACCGCACCTGAAGTGTGCCTTGCCATGAGTTAGTCAAGGGGTACAAGAGTGATCCAGGAATGGATCACATGACAGCGATCGAACTTATCCTTAGTAACTAGTGGACTAAGGAATTTTCTCGATTATGGAGGTGGTAAAAGAGTTCGTCGTAAAGGGTTACGTCGATGCAAACTTTGACACTAATCCGGATGACTCTGAGTAGTAAACCGGATTCATATAGTAAAACAGTTATTTGGAATAGCTCCAAGTAGCGCGTGGTGCTACATCTACAAGATGACATAGAGATTTGTAAAGCACACATGGATCTGAAAGGTTCAGAGTCATTGACTAATAAACCTCTCTCACAAGCAAGATATGAACAAACCCCATGGGTGTTGGATTCATTGCAATCACATAGTGATGTGAACTAGATTACTGACTCTAGT
This sequence comes from Triticum dicoccoides, assembly GCF_002162155.2. Classification (NCBI taxonomy): domain Eukaryota; kingdom Viridiplantae; phylum Streptophyta; class Magnoliopsida; order Poales; family Poaceae; genus Triticum; species Triticum dicoccoides. The sequence continues at coordinate 114,132,053 of NC_041386.1, read as the reverse complement.
GCAAGTGGGAGACTGTTGGAAATATACCCTAGAGGCAATAATAAAATGGTTATTATTGTATTTCCTTGTTCATGATAATTGTCTATTGTTCATGCTATAATTGTATTAACCGGAAACCGTAATACATGTGTGAATACATAGACCACAACATGTCCCTAGTAAGCCTCTAGTTGACTAGCTCGTTGATCAATAGATGGTCATGGTTTCCTGACCATGGACATTGGATGTCATTGATAACGTGATCAAATCATTAGGAGAATGATGTGATCGACAAGACCCAATCCTAAGCCTAGCACAAGATTGTATAGTTCGTCTGCTAAAGCTTTTCTAATGTCAAGTATCATTTCCTTAGACCATGAGATTGTGCAACTCCCGGATACCGTAGGAATGCTTTGGGTGTACCAAACGCCAAAACGTAACTGGGTGGCTATAAAGGTGCACTACGGGTATCTCCGAAAGTGTCTGTTGGGTTGGCATGAATCGAGACTGGGATTTGTCACTCCGTGTAAACGGAGAGGTATCTCTGGGCCCACTCGGTAGGACATCATCATAATGTGCACAATGTGACCAAGGAGTTGATCACGGGATGATGTGTTACGGAACGAGTAAAGAGACTTGCCGGTAACGAGATTGAACAAGGTATCGGGATACCGACGATCGAATCTCGGGCAAGTACTATACTGGTAGACAAAGGGAATTGTATACGGGATTGACTGAATCCTTGACATCGTGGTTCATATGATGAGATCATCATGGAACATGTGGGAGCCAACATTGGTATCCAGATCCCGCTGTTGGTTATTGACCAGAGAGATGTCTCGGTCATGTCTGCATTATTCCCGAGCCCGTAGGGTCTACGCACTTAAGGTTCGATGACGCTAGGGTTATAGGGAAAGTATGTAGCGGTTACCGAATGTTGTTCGGAGTCCCGCATGAGATCCCGGACGTCACGAGGAGTTTTGGAATGGTCTGGAGGTGAAGATTGATATATTGGACGAAGGGTTTTGGAGTCCAGAAGTGTTCCAGAGGTACCGGGTGATGACCAGCATGACCGAAAGGTGTTTCGGGAGCCCCGACAAGTGTTGGGGGGCTTCATGGGCCAAGGGAAGGGGGCAAACCAGCCCACTAAGGGGCTATGCGCCCCCCCCCCTCACCTATTCCCACATGACCAGGGGGTTTGGGGCGCCCCATCTAGGGTTCCCACCTCCTGGCTTGGGGGCCAAGTCACCCAAGGGGGAGATCCCATCTGCCCTGGCCACCGCCCCCCTAGGGGAAACCCTAGGGCGCCTCCCCTTTCCCTTGCCCCTATATATAGTGGAGGTTTTGGGGCTGCACAACACACGAGTCTCTCTCTCTCCCAAGGCGCAACCCTACCTCTCTCCCTCCTCGTCTCTGATAGTGCTTGGTGAAGCCCTGCTGGAGTACCGCGCTCCTCCACCACCACCACGCCGTTGTGCTGCTACTGGACGGAGTCTTCCCCAACCTCTCCCTCTCTCCTTGCTGGATCAAGGCATTGGAGACGTCACCGGGCTGCACGTGTGTTGAACGCGGAGGCACCGTTGTTCGGCGCTTAGATCGGAATCGACCGCGATCTGAATCTCTACGAGTACGACTACCTCATCTGCGTTCTAGTAACGCTTCCGCTTAGCGATCTACAAGGGTATGTAGATGCACTCCCCTTCCCCTCGTTGCTAGATTACTCCATAGATTGATCTTGGTGATGCGTAGAAAATTTTAAATTTCTGCTACGATCCCCTACAAACTCAGGGAGACCCTGCCGAACAGGGTCCGGAAGGGGAACGTCCTCCATATAAAACCATTCTGAAGGCCAGTCTTCGGACGGCTTCTTCGGGGTACCGGACAGGTATCTGGTATCGGCGATGCGCCATATTTCGGCTCCGCCCACTTGGTAAAGTGATTCCCTCTATGTGCGAGGGACGAGGCAAAATAGCCTTTTACACAGCTCGAAGTGAGCCTCGCAACCCAGGAATAACTCGTAGAGAGCAACATAGCCGGCGATATGTAGAATGGAGGCAGGGGTGAAATTGTGTAATTGGAGGCCGTAGAACTCCAGGAGCCCGCGGAGGAACGGATGAATTGGAAATCCGAGTCCCCTTAGTAAGTAAGGAACAAGGCAGACCCGTTCCCCCATAGAGGGACAGGGAAAGCTCTCCGCTTGCTCCCCACCATTGTTGGTGGCAAGCCCGGCTCAAACAGGCACCATATACGCCGAAGGGAGAAATCCCTTGGTCTGCAGTTCGACCAATCGACTGTGTGGGACTGAACACCTCTCCCAATCACCGAGCTTAGGGCTACGGGGGCGGGAAGAGGAGCTGCGGAGGTCGGTCATGCTGGAATGGATCTTTCTGAAACGCGCTCTGATGGATTCTCGCTGAGGGGAAGATGGTGTGGATCGGATCTAAGAATCCCCATCCCTTTAATAGACAATTTATTTATCTGGCTAGGGGGGCAAATGTAAAAATGCCCTGGCGCCTCATATTCGTTCGACGCATGAGAGATAGCCCTTATTGGGCACAGAAGCCAAGAGGATCAACATTTATGGGGTCGGTCACTACTTACAAACACTTGAAAATTGGAGAAGAACCCGCCTTGCAATGCCGAAGACAAAACTGCGCGCCGGACTCATCATCATTGAAGCCAGGTTCGGGGGCTACTGAGGGAGTCCTGGATTAGGGGGTCTCCGGACAGCCGGACTATATCCTTTGGCCGGACTGTTGGACTATGAAGATATAAGATTGAAGACTTCGTCTCGTGTCCGGATGGGACTCTACTTGGCGTGGAAGGCAAGCTAGGCAATACGGATATGTATATCTCCTCCTTTGTAACCGACCTTGTGTAACCCTAGCCCCCTCCGGTGTCTATATAAACCGGAGGGTTTTAGTCCGTAGGACAACATACAATCATACCATAGGCTAGCTTCTAGGGTTTAGCCTCTCCGATCTCGTGGTAGATCAACTCTTGTAATACCCATATCATCAAGAATAAATCAAGCAGGACGTAGGGTTTTACCTCCATCAAGAGGGCCCGAACCTGGGTAAAACATCATGTCCCCTACCTCCTGTTACCATCCGCCTTAGACGCACAGTTCGGGACACCCTACCCGAGATCCGCCAGTTTTGACACCGACACAGGGCATGTTGTTATGTGATATGGTCAAGACATGATGCTAAATTTTATTGTATGAGATGATCAAGTTTTGTAACACAGTTATCGACAACTGGCAGGAGCCATATGGTTGTCGCTTTATTGTATGAAATGCAATCGCCATGTAATTGCTTTACTTTATCACTAAGCGGTAGCGATAGTCATGGAGGCAATAGTTGGTGTGACGACAACGATGCTTCGATGGAGATCAAGGTGTCAAACCGGTGACGATGATGATCATGACGGTGCTTTGGAGATGGAGATCACAGGCACAAGATGATGATGGCCATATCATATCACTTATATTGATTGCATGTGATGTTTATCTTTTATGCATCTTATTTTGCTTAGATTGACGGTAGCATTATAATATGATCTCTCACTAAATTTCAAGATATAAGTGTTCTCCCTGAGTAATCACCGTTGCGAAAGTTCGTCGTGTCGAGACACCATGATAACCCACAAGTATAAGGGATCGCAACAGTTTTCGATAAGTAAGAGTGCCGAACCCAACGAGGAGCTAAAGGCAGAACAAATATTCCCTCAAGTTCTATCGACCACCGATACAACTCTACGCACGCTTGATGTTCGCTTTACCTAGAACAAGTATTAAACTATAAGTACTTTGTAGGTGTTGTTGGATAGGTTTGCAAGATAATAAAGATTGCGTAAATAAAAAGTAGGGGCTGTTTAGATAAGGACACAACTAAGTTAGTTTTAGTAAAGAGCTTTTTGTTATGAGAAATTTATTTGTCCCTAGGCAATCAATAACTAGACCGGTAATCATTATTGCAGTTTTATATGAGGGAGAGGCATAAGCTAACATACTTTCTCTACTTGGATCATATGCACTTATGATTGGAACTCTAGCAAGCATCCGCAACTACTAAAGATCATTAAGGTAAAACCCAACCATAGCATTAAAGTATCAAGTCCTCTTTATCCCATACGCAACAACCCCCTTACTCGGGTTTGTGTTTCAGTCACTCACGCAACCCACTATAAGCGAATCATGAACGTATTGCAACACCCTACAGCAGGGATCCCTCACGCTTGTGTGACACGGAGAGAACCATAGGACAACACCAATAACAAAACATGCAACTCAAACCAATCTTGATCATCAAATAGCCCATAGGACAAAACAGATCTACTCAAACATCATAGGATAGCCATACATCATTGGGAAATAATATATAGCGTTGAGCACCATTTTTAAGTAGAGATTACAGCGGGTAAGAGAGAGCTTACACTGCTGCATAGAGGGGGGAAGAGTTGGTGATGATGGCGGTGAAGTTGTTGGTGAAGATTGCGGTGATGATGATAGCCCCCGGTGGCACTCCGACGTCAAGCGAGGGGGAGAGGGCCCCCCTCCTTCTTCTTCTTCCTTGACTTCCTCCCTAGATGGGAGAAGGGTTTCCCCTCTGGTCCATGGCCTCCATGGCATGGGAGGGGCGAGAGCCCCTCCGAGATTGGATCTGTCTCTCTGTCTCTCACTGTTTCTGCGTTCTGTTCTGCTGCCCTTTCACCATTTCTTTTATATCCACAGATCCGTAACTCCGATTGGGTTGAAACCTTCGCCCAGATCTTTTTCCAAAAATTAGCTTCCTTGCGGCCAAAGTAGAGCATCAACCGCCTTACGGGTGGCCCACGAGGGTGGGGGGCGCGCCTGCGTGTAGTGGTCATGGGCCCCACCCTCGTGGCCACCTCGGGCACCATCTCGCGTTGATTTTGTTCCCAAAAATCACAAATATTCCAAAATAATTCTACGTCCATTTTTATCCCGTTTGGATTCCGTTTGATATGGATATTCTGCGAAACCAAAAACATGCAACAGACAGGAACTGGCACTGGGCTCTAGATCATACGTTAGTCCCAAAAATAGTATAAAAAGTTGCCAAAAAGTATATGGAAGTTGTAGAATATTGGCATGGAACAATCAAAAATTATAGATACGACGGAGACGTATCACACCACATGATGATCGGGTGTGATAAGCTCTACGTTCACATACAACGGGTGTAAGCCAGTTTTCCACATGCAGAATACTCGGGTTAAACTTGACGAGCCTAGCATATGCAGATATGGCCTCGGAACACTGAGACCGAAAGGTTGAGCATGAATCATATAGTAGATATGATCAACATAGTGATGTTCACCATTGAAAACTACTCCATCTCACGTGATGATCGGACATGGTTTAGTTGATATGGATCACTTGATCACTTAGATGATTAGAGGGATGTCTGTCTAAGTGGGAGTTCTTAAGTAATATGATTAATTGAACTTTAATTTATCATGAACTTAGTACCTGGTAGTATTTTGCGTGCCTATGTTTTTGTAGATAGATGGCCCGTGCTATTGTTCCGTTGAATTTTAATGCGTTCCTTGAGAAAGCAAAGTTGAAAGATGATGGTAGCAATTACACGGACTAGGTCCGTCAATTAAGGATTATCCTCGTGGCTGCACAGAAGAATTACATCCTGGAAGCACCGCTAGGTGCCAAACCCACTGCAGGAGCAACACCAGATGTTATGAACGTCTGGCAGAGCAAAGCTGATGACTGCTCGATAGTTTAGTGTGCCATGCTTTACGGCTTAGAACCGGGACTTCAACGACGTTTTGAACGTCATGGAGCATATGAGATGTTCCAGGAGTTAAAGTTAACATTTCAAGCAAATGCCCGGATTGAGAGATATGAAGTCTCCAATAAGTTCTACAACTGCAAGATGGAGGAGAATAGTTATGTCAGTGAAAATATACTCAGAATGACTGGGTACCACAACCACTTGACTCAACTGAGAGTTAATCTTCCTGATGATAGTGTCATTGACAGGGTTCTTCAATCACTGCCACCAAGCTAGAAGAGCTTTGTGATGAACTATAATATGGAAGGATGGATAAGACGATTCCCGAGCTCTTCGCAATGCTAAAGGCTGCGGAGGTAGAAATCAAGAAGGAGCATCAAGTGTTGATGGTCAACAAGACAACCAGTTTCAAGAAAAAGGGTAAAGGGAAGAAGGGGAACGTTAAGAAGAATAACAAGCAAGTTGCTTCTCAAGTGAAGAAACCCAAGTCTGGACCTAAGCTTGAGACTGAGTGCTTCTACTGTAAAGGGACTGGTCACTGGAAGCGAAACTGCCCCAAGTATTTGGCGGATAAGAAGGATGGCAAGGTGAACAAAGGTATATGTGATATACATGTTATTGATGTGTGCCTTACTAATGCTCGCTGTAGCACCTGGGTATGTGATACTGGTTCTGTTGCTAATATTTGCAACTCGAAACAGGGGCTATGGATTAAGCGAAGATTGGCTAAGGATGAGGTGACGATGCGCGTGGGAAATGGTTCCAAAGTCGATGTGATCGCGGTCGGCACGCTACCTCTACATCTACCTTCGGGATTAGTTTTAGACCTAAATAGTTGTTATTTGGTGCCAGCATTGAGCATGAACATTATATCTGGATCTTGTTTGATGTGAGACGATTATTCATTTAAATCTGAGAATAATGGTTGTTCTATTTATATGAGTAATATTTTTTATGGTCATGCACTGTAACATCCCAAATTTTCAATTTGAAATGTTATACACTAGATCATCTTTGCATATCATATTTTATTGCATTTTGGTTGATCCTAGAAATTCTATGCAAATCAAGGACCCTCTGAGAGAGTTGGGGATTTCGTTAGTTTCATATTTGAGTTTTCTCAAATTTTGAAGATAGGATCATTTGATTTTATTTATTTTATCTTCAATTATTTCTATTACAAAAATATGAGAGAGGGAATAAAATGACTTTCCCAAAATAGAGAAATATTGAGGATTTAATAAAAAAATCAAATAAGATTTTATTTTGGTTTTATTTGCTATTTTATTTGAATTTGGGAAAAATACGCGTTTTTCAAAATTGCATTTAGGCCCCAAATAAATGTCCATCCTGTGCGGCTTGATTTTAGAAGTCGGGGAAATTTTATTTTGGGATTTTTGGAGTCCGTTTAGTATTCCTTTTGTTTTTTCTCAGCGTAACTATTTAAAAAAAAAATCCGAACCGACTTTGGGCCGTAACCGGCCAGGACTCCGCCTGGCCGGGGCTTTAAATTGCCGCGTCCCGGGCCGCCTCAGCCAGCCCAGCCATGCCCCGCGCCCCGTGCCCAAACCCTAGCCACCGTCGCCGTAGTTCGCCGTCGACGAGGTCGAGCCACCAGTTTTTTTAGAAAACCGTTAGTTTTTCACCGACTTTTTCGGTTTTTTTATTCGTTTTTTAGATAGATCTTTTTTTCGGTTTAGTTATTTAGCGAGCGTTCGCTCGTTCGTTCGTTTTAACGAACGCGTTCTTCGTTTAGATCCAGTTAACGAACGTCCATTCGTTAATCTGTTCGTCTTTTTCTTTTTCTCGGATTAAATCCGCGATTTTTCTGATCGCGATTCCTGATCCGTTTTTCGTTCTAGTATAACTTTTCGCTCGTTTATCGGAATCAGGCGATTCAAGCGCCTGGAGTTTCGTCTCGAAACCCTCTTTCTGTTTAACCAACTCAAACAAGTTTTTGCCACTGTAAAAATTTCCCTAGATCCAGAATAGTAAATGAAGCTTGTTTCTTTTGTCGTTTGCCTTTCGTTGCTTCGTTCGATTTGATTCTTTTTGCCAACCGAAGTTCTTAAGTTGAACTTTCTGGTTAGATCTCTTATTTGAGTTTTACCTGTGCATTAGTTGAGTACTTACTGTATGCTTGTTTGTTTGTGATAGAGTACCCAGAGTGCGCCGCTTGCTACTTCAAATCACTAGGTTTCGCGGATCATCAGCAAGGCAAGTAACACTTTGATCATACTTCCAATTACCCAGTTTTATTGCATTAGATCAACCCTCACACATTGCATGATTAGGATCTAATTAAATTATGGGTTTGGGAAGTAGTTGAGGTAGTACCTATTACCTGTTATTATCAAACCTTTGGGAGTTACTTCTACGTTTGCTTATTATGCCATGCTATGCTAGTAGACGTGCATTGGGTGAGTGAAATCCATGACAGATGTGAGATTATTAAATTAAAAGGTTTATCTAAGTTGGCAACTTAAATACACATCTGGGTGGATTGAGGCACCTGGGTATTCCAGCGATTGCTTGTTTTCTTTTGGACCGCCACCCAGGCTCAAAGGGATCATGAGATTATTCATGTTAGAAACTTCCGTATGCAGCCACAAGCTACTATGGGCTCTAGCATAGTTGAGTAAGTCATGCAAACTCTTATAGTGGTAGACTAGCAGATGTAGGGGAAAGTAGGTGTAACGGTCTACCCGATCGTAAGGTGCTAGCGCTTCTGAAAGACTATGTCTCGGTCATCCGTTTCTCAAACAACATGTAGTGCGAGAATCCCAACGGAGGAGATCGAGTCTTGTGGGGAAAAGTGCGCAAACCTCTGCAGAGTATATAAACTAATCATGGTTAGCTGTGTCCCCGGTTATGGACATCTTGAGTATCTAGTACTTGGATTATCATGTGAATCTCATCATGTTACTCTAAAATAAATTTTGTTGGGTTTTGCTTAATGTTGATGCTTAATTGGGATTGAGAATGCTGTCAACCATTCTCAATGTTTAACAACTACCATGATAGTTAAATAAAATTTATTCCTTTGCAGTAGGGAAAAATTGGCTTTACGCAAAACTGTAACCATAGAGCTTTCCACCAGCCAAATATGCATACAGTATAGCCTATTTCTTTCATTGCTCTCTATGTGTTACATTGCCAGCATATTCCATGTGCTGACCCGTTTCGGGCTGCAACGTTAATGTTGCAGACTTTTCAGACGATGATTAAGGTGCTTTTAGGTCGTGGTTCTATACTCAATGATGTCGTTGGAGTTGATGGACTCACTTATCTTCCAAGCCTTCCGTTGTTATCGTTATTAGATGGCCTTAAGCCATATTTATTGTAATAAGCTCTCTTTTGAGACACTCGATGTAATAAGTGTGTGATTGCTACTCTGTTATAAATCCTTCAAGTACTGTGTGGTGTCAGCATTACTGATCCAGGGATGACACCTAAGCACAGAGATTGGACCATTTGAGGTCTGGTCGCTACATGCACCCTTGAAGAGTGATCTATTTTTGATGAATCTCGATAGTAGTGATACACATATTCATAATATTGAAGCTAAAATATGCAGAGTTGATAATGATAGTGCAACTTATTTGTGGCACTGCCGTTTAGGTCATATTGGTGTAAAGCGCATGAAGAAACTCCATTCTGATGAACTTTTGGAATCACTTGATTATAAATCACTTGGTACTTGCGAACCATGCCTCATGGGCAAGATGACTAAAACGTCGTTCTCCGGAACTATGGAGCAAGCAACAAATTTGTTGGAAATCATACATACTGATGTATGTGGTCCGATGAATATTGAGGCTCGCGGCGGGTATCGTTATTTTCTCACATTCACAGATGATTTGAGCAGATATGGGTATATCTATTTGATGAAACATAAGTCTGAAACATTTGAAAAGTTCAGAGAATTTCGGAGTGAAGTGGAAAATCATCGTAACAAGAAAATAAAGTTTCTACGATCTGATCATGGAGGAGAATATTTGAGTTACGAGTTTGGTTTTCATTTGAAATAATGCGGAATAGTTTCACAACTCACGCCACCCGGAACACCACAGCGTAATGGTGTGTCCGAACGTCGTAATCATACTTTACTAGATATGGTGCGATCTATGATGTCCCTTACTGATTTACCGCTATCGTTTTGGGGTTATACTTTACAGACGGTTGCATTCATGCTAAATAGGGCACCATCTAAATCCGTTGAGACGATGCCTTATGAATTGTGGGTTTGGCAAGAAACCAAAGTTGTCATTTCTTAAAGTTTGGGGCTGGGATGCTTATGTGAAAAAGTTTCAACCTGATAAGCTCAAACCCAAATCGGAGAGATGTGTCTTCATAGGATACCCAAAGGAGACTGTTGGGAACACCTTCTATCATAGATCCGAAGGCAAGACATTCGTTGCTAAGAATGGATCCTTTCTAGAGAAGGAGTTTCTCTCGAAAGAAGTGAGTGGGAGGAAAGTAGAACTTGATGAGGTAATTGTACCTGCTCCCTTATTGGAAAGTAGTTCATCATAGAAATCTGTTCCTGTGACTCCTACACCAATTAGTGAGGAAGCTAATGATGAAGATCATATAACTTCAGGTCAAGTTACTACCGAAACTCGTAGGTCAACAAGAGTAAGATTCGCACCAGAGTGGTATGGTAATCCTGTTCTGGAAGTCATGTTACTTGACCATGACAAACCTACGAACTATGAGGAAGCGATGATGAGCCCAGATTCTGCAAAATGGCTTGAGGCCATGAAATCTGAGATGGGATCCATGTATGAGAACAAAGTGTGGACTTTGGTTGACTTGCCCAATAATCGGCAAGCCATCGAGAATAAATGGATCTTCAAGAAGAAGATTGACGCTGACGGTAATGTTAGTGTCTACAAAGCTCGACTTGTTGCGAAAGGTTTTCGACAAGTTCAAGGAGATGACTACGATGAGACCTTCTCACCCGTAGCGATGCTTAAGTCCGTCCGAATCATGTTAGCAATTGCCGCATTTTATGATTATGAAATTTGGGAAATGGATGTAAAGACTGCATTCCCGAATGGATTTCTGGAAGAAGAGTTGTATATGATGCAACCTGGAGGTTTTATCGATCCAAAGGGTGCTAACAAAGTGTGCAAACTCCAGCAATCCATCTATGGACTGGTGCAAGCATCTCGGAGTTGGAATAAACTTTTTGATAGTGTGATCAAAGTCTATGGTTTTATACAGACTTTTGGAGAAGCCTGTATTTACAAGAAAGTGAGTGGGAGCTCTGTAGCATTTCTAATATTATATGTGGATGACATATTGCTGATTGGAAATGATATAGAATTTCTGGATAGCATAAAAGGATACTTGAATAAGAGTTTCTCAATGAAAGACCTCGGTGAAGTTGCTTATATATTGGGCATCAAGATCTATAGAGATAGATCAAGACGCTTGATTGGACTTTCACAAAGCACATACCTTGATAAAGTTTTGAATAAGTTCAAAATGGATCAAGCAAAGAAAGGGTTCTTGCTTGTGGTACAAGGTGTGAAGTTGAGTCAGACTCAATGCCTGACCAGTGCAGAAGATAGAGAGAAAATGAAAGATTTTTTTTGCGGGGTGAGAGAAAATGAAAGATGTTCCCTATGCTTCAGCCATAGGCTCTATCATGTATGCAATGCTTGAAGTAAATATGCCCTAGAGGCAATAATAAAGTTATTATTTATTTCCTTATATCATGATAAATGTTTATTATTCATGCTAGAATTGTATTAACCGGAAACATAATACATGTGTGAATACATAGACAAATAGAGTGTCACTAGTATGCCTCTACTTGACTAGCTCGTTGATCAAAGATGGTTATGTTTCCTAACCATAGACATGAGTTGTCATTTGATTAACGGGATCACATCATTAGGAGAATGATGTGATTGACTTGACCCATTCCGTTAGCTTCGCACTTGATTGTTTAGTTTGTTGCTATTGCTTTCTTCATGACTTATACATGTTCCTATGACTATGAGATTATGCAACTCCCGTTTACCGGAGGAACACTTTGTGTGCTACCAAACGTCACAATGTAACTGGGTGATTATAAAGGTGCTCTACAGGTGTCTCCGAAGGTACTTGTTGGGTTGGCGTATTTCGAGATCAGGATTTGTCACTCCGATTGTCGGAGAGGTATCTCTGGGCCCACTCGGTAATGCACATCACTATAAGCCTTGCAAGCATTGCAACTAATGAGTTAGTTGCGGGATGATGCATTACGGAACGTTAAGCGTGCGGACCCTACGGGTTCGAAAACTATGTAGACATGACTGAGACACCTCTCTGGTCAATAACCAATAGCGAGACCTGGATGCCCATATTGGCTCCTACATATTCTACGAAGATCTTTATCGGTCAGACCGCATAACAACATACGTTGTTCCCTTTGTCATCGGTATGTTACTTGCCCGAGATTCGATCGTCGGTATCTCAATACCTAGTTCTATCTCGTTGCCGGCAAGTCTCTTTACTCGTTCCGTAATACATCATCTCGCAACTAACTCATTAGTTGCAATGCTTGCAAGGCTTAGGTGATGTGCATTACCGAGAGGGCCCAGAGATACCTCTCTGACAATCGGAGTGACAAATCCTAATCTCGAAATATGCCAACCCAACAAGTACCTCCAGAGACACCTGTAGAGCACCTTTATAATCACCCAGTTACGTTGTGACGTTTGGTAGCACACAAAGTGTTCCTCCGGTAAACTGGAGTTGCATAATCTCATAGTCATAGGAACATGTATAAGTCATGAAGAAAGCAATAGCAACAAACTAAACGATCAAGTGCTAAGCTAACGGAATGGGTCAAGTCAATCACATCATTCTCCTAATGATGTGATCCCGTTAATCAAATGACAACTCATGTCTATGGTTAGGAAACATAACCATCTTTGATTAACGAGCTAGTCAAGTAGAGGCATACTAGTGACACTCTATTTGTCTATGTATTCGCACATGTATTATGTTTCCGGTTAATACAATTCTAGCATGAATAATAAACATTTATCATGATATAAGGAAATAAATAATAACTTTATTATTGCCTCTAGGGCATATTTCCTTCAAAGCCCTGCGTCGATAGAACATCATCATCGTCAGCACGCCGTCGTGCTGACGAAACTCTCCCTCAACACTCGGCTGGATCAGAGTTTGAGGGACGTCATCGAGTTGAACGTGTGCAGAACTCAGAGGAGCCGTGCGTTCGGTACTTGATCGGTCGGATCGTGAAGATGTACGACTACATCAACCGCGTTATGCTAACGCTTCCGCTTTCGGTCTACGAGGGTACGTGGACACACTCTCCCCTCTCGTTGCTATGCATCACCATAATCTTGCATGTGCATAGGATTTTTTTTTAAATTACTACGTTCCCCAATAGTGGCATCCGAGCCAGGATTTATGCGTAGATGTCATATGCACGAGTAGAACACTAGTGAGTTGTGGGCGATATAAGTCATACTGCTTACCAGCATGTCATACTTTGGTTTGGCGGTATTGTTGGATGAAGCGGCCTGGACCGACATTACGCGTACGCTTACGCGAGACTGGTTCTACCGACGTGCTTTGCACATAGGCGGCTGGTGGGTGTCAGTTTCTCCAACTTTAGTTGAACCGAGTGTGGCTACGTCCGGTCCTTGCGAAGGTTAAAACAGCACCAACTTGATAAACTATCATTGTGGTTTTGATGAGTAGGTAAGAATGGTTCTTGCTAAGCCCGTAGCAGCCACGTAAAACTTGCAACAACAAAGTAGAGGATGTCTAACTTGTTTTTGCAGGGCATGTTGTGATGTGATATGGTCAAGACATGATGCTAAATTTTATTGTATGAGATGATCATGTTTTGTAACCGAGTTATCGGCAACTGGCAGGAGCCATATAGTTGTCGCTTTATTGTATGCAATGCAATCGCCATGTAATGCTTTACTTTATCACTAAGCGGTAGCGATAGTCGTAGAAGCATAAGAATTGCGAGACGACAACGGTGCTACAATGGAGATCAAGGTGTCACGCCGGTGACGATGGTGATCATGACGGTGCTTCGGAGATGGAGATCACAAGCACAAGATGATGATGGCCATATCATATCACTTATATTGATTGCATGTGATGTTTATCTTTTATGCATCTTATCTTGCTTTGATTGACGGTAGCATTATAAGATGATCTCTCACTAAATTTCAAGATAAAAGTGTTCTCCCTGAGTATGCACGGTTGCCAAAGTTCGTCGTGCCCAGACACCACATGATGATCGGGTGTGATAAGCTCTACGTCCATCTACAACGGGTGCAAGCCAGTTTTGCACACGCAGAATACTCAGGTTAAACTTGACGAGCCTAGCATATGCAGATATGGCCTCGGAACACTGAGACCGAAAGGTCGAGAGTGAATCATATAGTAGATATGATCAACATAGTGATGTTCACCATTGAAAACTACTCCATTTCACGTGATGATCTGTTATGGTTTAGTTGATTTGGATCACGTGATCACTTAGATGACTAGAGGGATGTCTATCTAAGTGGGAGTTCTTAAGTAATATGATTAATTGAACTTAAATTTATCATTAACTTAGTCTTGGTAGTATTAGCATATCTATGTTGTAGATCAATAGCTCGCGTAGCTCCCCTATTTTATTTTTGATATGTTCCTAGAGAAAACTAAGTTGAAAGATGTTAGTAGCAATGATGCGGATTAGATCCGTGATCTGAGGTTTATCCTCATTGTTGCATAGAAGAATTATGTCCTTGATGCACCGCTAGGTGACAAACCTATTGCAGGAGCAGATGCAGATGTTACGAACATTTGGCTAGCTCAATATGATGACTACTTGATAGTTTAGTGCACCATGCTTAAACGGCTTAGAATCAGGACTTCAAAGACATTTTGAACGTCATGGACCATATGAGATGTTCTAGGAGTTGAAGTTAATATTTCAAGCAAATACCCGAGTTGAGAGATATGAAGTCTCCAACAAGTTCTATAGCTAAAATATGGAGGAGAATAGCTCAAGCAGTGAACATGTGCTCAGATTGTCTGGGTACTACAATCGCTTGAATCAAGTGGGAGTTAATCTTCCAGATAAGACAGTGATTGGCAGAGTCCTCTAGTCACTATCACCAAGTTACTAGAACTTCGTGATGAACTATAATATGCAAGGGATAACGGAAACGATTCCCAAGCTCTTCGTGATGCTGAAATCGACGAAGGTAGAAATCAAGAAAAACATCAAGTGTTGATGGTTGACAAGACCATTAGTTTCAAGTAAAGGGCAAAGGGAAGAAGGGGAACTTCAAGTAGAACGGCGAGCGAGTTGCTGCTCAAGTGAAGAAGCCCAAGTCTGGACCTAAGCCTGAGACTAAGTGCTTCTATTGCAAAGGGATTGGTCACTGGAAGCGGAACTGCCCCAAGTATTTGGTGGATAAGAAGGATGGCAAAGTGAACAAAGCTATATTTGATATACATGTTATTGATGTGTACTTTACTAATGTTTATAGCAACCCCTCGGTATTTGATACTGGTTCAGTTGCTAAGAGTAGTAACTCGAAACGGGAGTTGCAGAATGAACAGAGACTAGTTAAGGGTGAAGTGACGATGTGTATTGGAAGTGGTTCCAAGATTGATATGCTCATCATCGCACACTCCCTATACTTTCGGGATTAGTGTTGAACCTAAAATAAATATTATTTAGTGTTTGCGTTGAGCATGAATATGATTGGATCATGTTTATTGCAATACGGTTATTCATGTAAGTTAGAGAATAATTGTTGTTCTGTTTACATGAATAAAACCTTCTATGGTCATACACCCAATGAAAATGGTTTGTTGGATCTTGATCGTGGTGATACACATTTTCATAATATTGAAGCCAAAATATGCAAAGTTAATAATGATAGTGCAACTTATTTGTGGCACTGCCGTTTAGGTCATATTGGTGTAAAGCGCATGAAGAAACTCCATACTGATGGACTTTTGGAATCACTTGATTATGAATCACTTGATGCTTGCGAACCATGCCTCATGGGCAAGATGACTAAAACTCCATTCTCCGGAACAATGGAGCGAGCAACAGATTTGTTGGAAATCATACATACTGATGTATGTGGTCCGATGAATATTGAGGCTCGCGGCAGGTATCATTATTTTCTGATCTTCACAGATGATTTGAGCAGATATGGGTATATCTACTTGATGAAACACAAATCTGAAACATTTGAAAAGTTCAAAGAATTTCAGAGTGAAGTGGAAAATCATTGTAACAAAAATAAAAGTTTCTACGATATGATCGCAGAAGTAAAATATTTGAGTTGCGAGTTTGGCCTTCAGTTAAAACAATGTGAAATAGTTTAACTACTCACGCCACCTGGAACACCACAGTGTAATGGTGTGTCCGAATGTCGTAACCGTACTTTATTAGATATGGTGCGATCTATGATGTCTCTTACCGATTTACCACTATCGTTTTGGGGTTATGCATTAGAGACAGCTACATTCACGTTAAATAGGGCACCATCTAAATCCGTTGAGACGACACCGTATGAACTATGGTTTGGCAAGAAACCTAAGTTGTCGTTTCTTAAAGTTTGAGGTTGCAATGCTTATGTGAAAAAGTTTCAACTTGATAAGCTCAAATCCAAATCGGAGAAGTACGTCTTCATAGGATACCCAAAAGAAAATGTTGGGTATACCTTCTATCACAGATCCGAAGGCAAGATATTCATTGCTGAGAATGGATCCTTTCTAGAGAAGGAGTTTCTCTCGAAAGAAGTGAATGGGAGGAAAGTGGAACTTGATGAGGTAACTATACCTGCTCCCTTATTGGAAAGTAGTTCATCACAGAAATCTGTTCCTGTGACTACTACACCAATTAGTGAGGAAGCTAATGATGATGATCATGTAACTTCAAATCAAGTTACTACCGAACCTCGTAGGTAAAGCAGAGTGAGATCCGCACCAGAGTGGTACGGTAATCCTATTCTGGAGGTCATGTTACTTGACCATGATGAGCCTACGAACTATGAGGAAGCGGTGATGAGCCCAGATTCCGTGAAATGGCTTGAGGCCATGAAATCTGAGATGAGATCCATGTATAAGAACAAAGTATGGACTTTGATTGACTTGCCCAAAGATCGGCGAGCCATTGAGATTAAATGGATCTTCAAGAGGAAGACGGACGCTGATAGTAGTGTTACTATCTACAAAGCTAGACTTGTCGAAAAAGGTTTTTGAAAAAGTTCAAGGTGTTGACTACAATGAGATTTTCTCACTCGTATCGATGCTTAAAGTCTGTCCGAATCATGTTAGCAATTGCCGCATTTTATGAAATCTAGCAAATGGATAACAAAACTGCAATCCTTAATGGATTTCTTAAAGAAGTGTTGTATATGATGCAACCAGGAGGTTTTGTCAATCCTAAAGGTGCTAACAAAATATGCAAGCTCCATCGATCCATCTATGGACTGGTGCAAGCATCTCGGAGTTGGAATATACGCTTTGATAAGTTGATCAAAGCATATAGTTTTATACAGACTTGCGGTGAAGCCTGTATTTATAAGAAAGTGAGTGAGAGCACTACAGCATTTCTGATAAGTATATGTGAATGACATATTGTTGATCGGAGATAATGTAGAATTATTCTGCAAAGCATAAAGGAGTGTTTGAAAGGAGTTTTTCAAAGAAAGACCTCGGTGAAGCTGCTTACATATTGAGCATCAAGATCTATAGAGATAGATCAAGACGCTTGATAAGTTTTTCAATGAGTATATACCTTGACAACATTTTGAAGTAGTTCAAAATGGAACAGTCAAAGAAAGAGTTCTTGCCTGTGTTACAAGGTGTGAAACTAAGTAAGACTCAAAGCCCGACCACGGAAGAAGATAGAAAAAGAATGAAAATCATTCCCTATGCCTTGGCCATAGGTTCTATAAAATATGCCATGCTGTGTACCAGATCTATTGTATACCCTACACTGTTCTTGGCAAGGGAATACAATAGTGATCTAGGAGTAGATCACTGGACAACGGTCAAAATTATCCTTAGTGGAATAAGGATATGTTTCTCGATTATGGAGGTGACAAAAAGGTTCGTCGTAAAGGGTTACGTCGATGCAAATTTTGACACTGATCCAGATGACTCTAAATCTCAATCTAGATACATATTGAAAGTGGGAGCAATTAGCTAGAGTAGCTCCGTGCAGAGCATTGTTGACATAGAAATTTGCAAAATACTTACGGATCTGAATGTGGCAGACCCATTGACTAAACTTCTCTCACAAGCAAAACATGATCACACCTTAGTACTCTTTGGGTGTTAATCACATAGCGATGTGAACTAGATTATTGACTCTAGTAAACCCTTTTGGTGTTGATCACATGTCGATGTTTACTATGGGTGTTAATCACATGGTGATGTGAACTATTGGTATTAAATCACATGGTGATGTGAACTAGATTATTCACTCTAGTGCAAGTGGGAGACTGAAGGAAATATGCCCTAGAGGCAATGATAAAGTTATTATTTATTTCCTTATATCATGATAAATGTTTATTATTCATGCTAGAATTGTATTAACCGGAAACATAATACATGTGTGAATACATAGACAAATAGAGTGTCACTAGTATGTCTCTACTTGACTAGCTCGTTGATCAAAGATGGTTATGTTTCCTAACCATAGACATGAGTTGTCATTTGATTAACGGGATCACATCATTAGGAGAATGATGTGATTGACTTGACCCATTCCGTTAGCTTAGCGCTTGATCGTTTAGTTTGTTGCTATTGCTTTCTTCATGACTTATACATGTTCCTATGACTATGAGATTATGCAACTCCCGTTTACCGGAGGAACACTTTGTGTGCTACCAAACGTCACAACATAACTGGGTGATTATAAAGGTGCTCTACAGGTGTCTCCGAAGGTACTTGTTGGGTTGGCGTATTTCAAGATTAGGATTTGTCACTCCTATTGTCGGAGAGGTATCTCTGGGCCCACTCGGTAATGCACATCACTATAAGCCTTGCAAGCATTGCAACTAATGAGTTAGTTGCGGGATGATGTATTACGGAACGAGTAAAGAGACTTGCCGGTAACGAGATTGAACTAGGTATTGAGATACCAACGATTGAATCTCGGGAAAGTAACATACCGATGACAAAGGGAACAATGTATGTTGTTATGCGGTTTGACCGATAAAGATCTTCGTAGAATATGTAGGAGCCAATATGAGCATCCAGGTTCTGCTATTGGTTATTGATCGGAGACGTATCTCGGTCATGTCTACATAGTTCTCGAACCCATAGGGTCCGCACGCTTAAAGTTCGATGACGGTTATATTATGAGTTTATGTGTTTTGATGTACCGAAGGAGTTCGGAGTCCTGGATGAGATCGGGGACATGACGAGGAGTCTCGAAATGGTCGAGACGTAAAGATCGATATATTGGATGACTATATTCGGACATCGAAAAGGTTCCGAGTGATTCGGATATTTTTGGGAGTACCGGGGAGTTACGGGAATTCATATTGGGCCTTAATGGGCCATACGGGAAAGGAGAGAAATGCCTCAAAGGGTGGCCGCACCCCTCCCCATAGGCTGGTACGAATTGGACTAGGGAGGGGGGCGCCCCCTCCTTCCTTCTCCTTTTCCTTTCCCTTTCCTTCCCTCCTACTCCTACTACTTGGAAGGGCTCCTAGTTCTACTAGGAAAGAGGGAATCCTATTCCCGGTGGGAGTAGGACTCCCCTAGGGCACGCCATAGAGAGGGCCGGCCCCTCCCCTCCTCCACTCCTTTATATACGTGGCCAGGGGGCACCGAGACAACAATTGATCTCTTGATCTCTTAGCCGTGTGCGGTGCCCCCCTCCACCATAATCCACCTCGATCATATTGTAGCGGTGCTTAGGCGAAGCCCTTCGTCGATAGAACATCATCATTGTCACCACGCCGTTGTGCTGACGAAACTCTCCCTCAACACTTGGCTGGATCGGAGTTCGAGGGACGTCATCGAGTTGAACGTGTGCAGAACTCTAAGGTGCCGTGCGTTCGGTACTTGATCAGTCGGATCGTGAAGACGTACGACTACATCAACCGCGTTATGCTAACGCTTCCACTTTCGGTCTACGAGGGTACATGGACACACTCTCCCCTCTCGTTGCTATGCATCACCATGATATTGCGTGTGCGTAGGATTTTTTTTTAAATTACTACATTCCCCAACAATGATGTGTACCAGACCTGATGTGTGTCTTGCAATTAGTTTAGCATGGAGGTACCAAAGTAATCCAGGAGTGGCTCACTGGACAGCGGTCAAGAACATTCTGAAATACCCGAAAAGGACTTAGGATATGTTTCTCGTTTGTGGAGGTGACAAAGAGCTCATCGTAAATGGTTACGTCGATGCAATCTTTGACACTGATCCGGATGACTCTAAGTCACAAACCAGATACGTGTTTTTATTAAACGGTGGACCTGTCGGTTGGCGCAATTCTAAGCAAAGCGTTGTGGCGGGATCTACGTGTGAAGCGGAGTACATAGCTGCTTCGGAAGCAGCAAATGAAGGAGTCTGGATGAAGGAGTTCATATCCGATCTAGGTGTTGTACCTAGTGCATCGGGTCCAATGAAAATCTTTTGTGACAATACTGGTGCAATTGCCTTGGCAAAGGAATCCAGATTTCACAAAAGAACCAAGCACATCAAGAGACACTTTAATTCCATCCGCGATCAAATCAAGGAGGGGGACATAGAGATTTGCAAGATACATACGGATCTGAATGTTGGAGACCCGTTGACTAACCTCTCTCACGAGCAAAACATGATCAGCACCAAGACTCCATCGGTGTTAGAATCATTACTGTGTTTGACTCTAGTGCAAGTGGGAGACTGAAGGAAATATGCCCAAGAGGCAATAATAAAGTTGTTATTTATATTTCCTTATATCATGATAAATGTTTATTATTCATGCTAGAATTGTATTAACCAGAAACTTAGTACATGTGTGAATACATAGACAAATAGAGTGTCACTAGTTTGCCTCTACTTGACTAGCTCGTTGAATCAATGATGGTTATGTTTCCTAACCATAGACATGAGTTGTCATTTGATTAACGGGATCACATCATTATAGAATGATGTGATTGATTTGACCCATCCGATAGCTTAGCACGATGATCGTTTAGTTTGTTGTTAGTGCTTTCTTCATGACTTATACATGTTCCTATGACTATGAGATTATGCAACTCCCAAGTATCGGAGGAACACTTTGTGTACTACCAAACGTCACAACATAACTGGGTGATCATAAAGGTGCACTACAGGTGTCTCCAATGGTACTTGTTGAGTTGGCATAGATCGAGATTAGGATTTGTCACTCCGATTGTCAGAGAGGTATCTCTGGGCCCTTTTCGAATGCACATCACTATAAGCCTTGCAAGGATTGTAACTAATGAGTTAGTTGCGGGATGATGCATTACGAAACAAGTAAAGAGACTTGTCGGTAACGAGATTGAACTAGGTATGAGATACCAGTGATCGAATCTCAGGCAAGTAACATACCGATGACAAAGGAAACAACGTATATCGTTATGCGATTTGACCGATAAAGATCTTCGTAGAATATGTAGGAGTCAATATGAGCATCTAAGTTCCGCTACTGGTTATTGACCGAAGATGAGTGAGGGAGTCCTGGATTAGGGGGTGTTCGGGTAGCCGGACTATACCTTCAGCCGAACTCCAGGACTATGAAGATACAAGATTGAAGACTTCGTCCCGTGTCCGGATAGGACTTTCCTTGGCGTGGAAGGCAAGCTTGGCGATGTGGATATTCAAGATCTCCTACCATTGTAACCGACTTTGTGTAACCCTAACCCTCTCCGGTGTCTATATAAACCGGAGGGTTTTAGTCCGTAGGACAACTTCATCATACAACAATCATACCATAGGCTAGCTTTTAGGGTTTAGCCTCCTTGATCTTGTGGTAGATCTACTCTTGTACTACCCATATCATCAATATTAATCAAGCAGGACGTAGGGTTTTACCCCCATCAAGAGGGCCCGAACCTGGGTAAAACATTGTGTCCCTTGTCTCCTGTTACCATCCGGCCTAGACGCACAGTTCGGGACCCCCTACCCGAGATCCGCCGGTTTTGACACCGACATTGGTGCTTTCATTGGGAGTTCCTCTGTGTCATCACTTTCAGGCCCGATGGCTTCTTTGATCATCAACAACATGCAGTCCAGGGTGAGACTTTTCTCCCTGGACAGATCTTCGTCTTCGGCGGCTTCGCACTGCGGTCCAACTCGCTTGGCCACCTTGAGCAGATCGAAAGCTACACCCCTGGCCATCAGGTCAGGTTTGGAAGCCTAAACTACACGGCTGACATCCGCGGGGATTTGATCTTCAATGGATTCGAGCCATAGCCAAGCGCGCCGCACTGTCTCGATGGGCATGATATAGCTCTGGCGCCGAGCAGCGCTTTGGAGGCCGCACACGCACCGGTTCAGACCATTGATTCGGAGCCTACTGCGCCGATTGAGGATCAGCAGTTAGACACTGCCTCAGGGGCTGCGATCTCAGAGGCGATCGAGCCGAACTCCAGCCCCGCACTCCGCATGGCCCGTGACTCCGAAGAGCCGGATTCCTCTCCGAACTCCATGCCCCCCGCGCCCCGCCGATCGAATCCGATTGGGCGCCGATAATGGAGTTCACCGCCGCGGACATCTTTCAGCACTCTCCCTTCGTCGACATCCTGAATTCTCTAAAGTCTCTCTCTTTATCAGGAGAGCCCTGGCCGGACTACGGTCAGCAAGGTTGGGATACGGATGATGAAGAAATTCAAAACCCACCCACCACCCACTTCGTAGCCACTGTCGATGACTTAACCGACATGCTCGACTTTGACTCCGAAGACATCGACGGTATGGACGACGATGCAGGAGACAACCAAGAACCAACGCCTATAGGGCATTGGACAGCCACCTCATCTCACGATGTGTATATGGTGGATACCCCTAAAGGAAGCAACAACGAGGAAAACGGGGAGGGGGATCGATCTCTCGAAAAACAATCAAAGCGTCGGCGTAAACGCCGACCTAAGCCCCGCCTCGATAAAGACCCAGCCATAGAGCAGGATGAGCCGGTAGACGATGAGCATGCCTTAGAGCAACCGTCCCAACAAGACAACCCGGATAGAGAAACCGAACATTCCTCCCCCGGCGAAAATGGCATTCCGGACGACCCTACGCCGGACAAGCCCACGAAGCAGAAGAACCTCCACAAACGGCTCGTTGCAACCGCACGCAGCCTGAAAAAGCAGAAGCGGAAGCTAAAGACTGCGGAAGATGCACTCAGGATCATATGGAGCAAAGTAATCAATACCGCAGACAAATACGGCGGCAGTCGTCGCACTAAAAGCTATCCGAGGAGAAAACTACTGCCTGAATTCGACGAGGAGGCCTTAGAGCCCTCGCATTCAAAAAGTAAGAAAGCCACACGGTCGGATAGACGACCCCAGGGCCAGCTTAAAGCGGCAATCAGCGCCGCACTTAAGCCGGTATGCGACCCACTTAAGGATTCGCATCATGGCCCAACCAGGTCCATTTACAGGCCAAGAAAGCAAGCTCTCGTAAGCAATGCAATAAAGCCATTATCAGAATACGGCACACCCAAATACAGGGGTGCCGCACTGAAGGAAATATGCCCTAGAGGCAATAATAAAGTTATTATTTATTTCCTTATATATCATGATAAAAGTTTATTATTCATGCTAGAATTGTATTAACCGGAAACATAATACATGTGTGAATACATAGACAAACAGAGTGTCACTAGTATGCCTCTACTAGACTAGCTTGTTAATCAAAGATGGTTATGTTTCCTAACCATGGACAAAGAGTTGTCATTTGATTAACAGGATCACATCATTAAATGAATGATCTGATTGACATGACCCATTCCATTAGCTTAGCACCCGATCGTTTAGTATGTTGCTATTGCTTTCTTCATGACTTATACATGTTCCTATAACTATGAGATTATGCAACTCCCGTTTGCCGGAGGAACACTTTGTGTGCTACCAAACGTCACAACCTAACTGGGTGATTATAAAGGAGCTCTACAGGTGTCTCCAAAGGTACATGTTGGGTTGGCGTATTTCGAGATTAGGATTTGTCACTCCGATTGTCGGAGAGGTATCTCTGGGCCCTCTCGGTAATGCACATCACATAAGCCTTGCAAGCATTTTAACTAATGAGTTAGTTGTGAGATGATGTATTACGGAACGAGTAAAGAGACTTGCCGATAACGAGATTGAACTAGGTATTGAGATACCGACGATCGAATCTCGGGCAAGTAACATACCGATGACAAAGGGAACAACGTATGTTGTTATGCGGTCTGACCGATAAAGATCTTCGTAGAATATGTAGGAGCCAATATGAGCATCCAGGTTCCGCTATTGGTTATTGACCGGAGACGTGTCTCGGTCATGTCTACATTGTTCTCGAACCCGTAGGGTCCGCACGCTTAAGGTTTCGATGACAATTATATTATGAGTTTATGAGTTTTGATGTACCGAAGTTAGTTCGGAGTCCCGGATGTGATCACGGACATGACGAGGAGTCTCGAAATGGTCGAGACATAAAGATTGATATATTGGCCGACTATATTCGGACACCGGAAGTGTTCCGGGTGATTTCGGGCAAAACCGGAGAGCCGGAGGGTTACCGGAACCCCCCGGGAGAAGTAATGGGCCATATGGGCCTTAGTGGAAAGAGAGAGGGGCAGCCAAAGGTGGGTCGTGCGCCTCCTCCCCCCTGGTCCGAATTGGACTAGGAGAGGGGGGGCGGCGCCCCCCTTTCCCTCTCCCTCCCCACTTCTTTCCCCCTCCTAGTAGGAGTCCTACTCCTACTAGGAGGAGGACTCCTCCTTGGCGCGCCTATAGGGCCGGCCGGCCTTCTCCCCTTGCTCCTTTATATACGGGGGCAGGGGGCACCCGTAGACACACAAGTTGATCCACGTGATCATATTCTTAGCCGTGTGCGGTGCCCCCTTCCACCATAGTCCTCGATAATATTGTAGCGGTGCTTAGGCGAAGCCCTGCGACGGTAGTGCATCAAGATCGTCACCACGTCGTCGTGCTGACGGAACTCTTCCCCGACACTTTGCTGGATCAGAGTCCGGGGATCGTCATCGAGCTGAACGTGTGCTAGAACTCGGAGGTGCCGTAGTTTCGGTGCTTGATCGGTCGGGCCATGGAGACGTACGACTACATCAACCAAACGCTTCCGTTGTCGATCTACAAGGGTACGTAGATCACACTCTCCCCTCTCGTTGCTATGCATCACCATGATATTGCGTGTGCGTAGGAAATTTTTTGAAATTACTACGTTCCCCAACAGTGGCATCCGAGCCTAGGTTTTATATGTTGATGTTATATGCACGAGTAGAACACAAGTGAGTTGTGGGCGATATAAGTCATACTGCTTACCAGCATGTCATACTTTGGTTCGGAGGTATTTTTGGACGAAGTGTCCCGGACCGACATTACGCGTACGCTTACGCGAGACCGGTTCTCCCGACGTGCTTTGCACATAGGTGGCTTGCGGGTGACAGTTTCTCCAACTTTAGTTGAACCGAGTGTGGCTACGCCCGGTCCTTGCGAAGGTTAAAACAGCACCAACTTGACAAACTATCGTTGTGGTTTTGATGCGTAGGTAAGATTGGTTCTTGCTTAAGCCCGTAGCAGCCACATAAAACTTGCAACAACAAAGTAGAGGACGTCTAACTTGTTTTTGCAGGGCATGTTGTGATGTGATATGGTCAAGACATGATGCTAAATTTTATTGTATGAGATGATCATGTTTTGTAACCGAGTTATCGGCAACTGGCAGGAGCCATATAGTTGTCGCTTTATTGTATGCAATGCAATCGCCATGTAATGCTTTACTTTATCACTAAGCGGTAGCAATAGTCGTAGAAGCATAAGAATTGCAAGACGACAATGGTGCTACAATGGAGATCAAGGTGTCGCGCCGGTGACGATGGTGATCATGACGGTGCTTCGGAGATGGAGATCACAAGCACAAGATGATGATGGCCATATCATATCACTTATATTGATTGCATGTGATGTTTATCTTTTATGCATCTTATTTGCTTTGATTGACGGTAGCATTATAAGATGATCTCTCACTAAATTTCAAGATAAAAGTGTTCTCCCTGAGTATGCACCGTTGCCAAAGTTCGTCGTGCCCAGACACCACGTGATGATCGGGTGTGATAAGCTCTACGTCCATCTACAACGGGTGCAAGCCAGTTTTGCACACGCAGAATACTCAGGTTAAACTTGACGAGCCTAGCATATGCAGATATGGCCTCGGAACACTGAGATCAAAAGATCGAGCGTGAATCATATAGTAGATATGATCAACATATCGATGTTCACCATTGAAAACTACTCCATTTCACGTGATGATCGGTTATGGTTTAGTTGATTTGGATCACGTGATCACTTAGATGATTAGAGGGATGTCTATCTAAGTGGGAGTTCTTGAGTAATATGATTAATTGAACTTAAATTTATCATGAACTTAGTCCCTGATAGTATCTTGCTTGTTTATGTTAATTGTAGATAAATGGCCCGTGCTGTTGTTCCGTTAAATTTTAATGCGTTCCTTGAGAAAGCAAAGTTGAAAGATGATGGTAGCAATTACACGGACTAGGTCCGTAACTTGAGGATTATCCTCATTGCTGCACAGAAGAATTACGTCCTGGAAGCACCACTGGGTGCCAGGCCTGCTGCTGGAGCAACACCAGATGTTATGAACGTCTGGCAGAGCAAAGCTGGTGACTACTCGATAGTTCAGTGTGCCATGCTTTACGGCTTAGAATCGGGACTTCAACGATGTTTTGAACGTCATGGAGCATATGAGATATTCCAGGAGTTGAAGTTAATATTTCAAGCAAATGCCCGGATTGAGATATATGAAGTCTCCAATAAGTTCTATAGCTGCAAGATAGAGGAGAACAGTTCTGTCAGTGAGCATATACTCAAAATGTCTGGGTATAATAATCACTTGATTCAGATGGGAGTTAATCTTCCAAATGATTGCGTCATTGACAGAATTCTCCAATCACTGCCACCAAGCTACAAGAGCTTTGTGATGAATTATAATATGCAAGGGATGAATAAGACTATTCCCGATCTCTTCGCAATGCTGAAAGCTGCGGAGGTAGAAATCAAGAAGGAGCATCAAGTGTTGATGGTCAACAAGACCACTAGTTTCAAGAAAAAGGGCAAAGGGAAGAAGAAGGGGAACTTTAAGAAGAAAAGCAAGCAAGTTGCTGATCAGGAGAAGAAACCCAAGTCTGGACCTAAGCCTAAAACTGAGTGCTTCTACTGCAAGCAGACTGGTCACTGGAAGCGGAACTACCCCAAGTATTTGGCGGATAAGAAGGATGGCAAGGTGAACAAAGGTATATGTGATATACATGTTATTGATGTGTACCTTACTAGAGCTCGCAGTAGCACCTGGGTATTTGATACTGGTTCTGTTGCTAATATTTGCAACTCGAAACAAGGACTACGGATTAAGCGAACACTGGCAAAGGACGAGGTGACGATGCGCGTGGGAAATGGTTCTAAAGTCGATGTGATCGCGGTCGGCACGCTACCTCTACATCTACCTTTGGGATTAGTATTAGACCTAAATAATTGTTATTTGGTGCCAGCGTTGAGCATGAACATTATATCTGGATCTTGTTTAATGCGAGATGGTTATTCATTTAAATCAGATAATAATGGTTGTTCTATTTATATGAGTAATATCTTTTATGGTCATGCACCTTTGAAGAGTGGTCTATTTTTGATGAATCTCGATAGTAGTAACACACATATTCATAATGTTGAAGCCAAAAGATGCAGAGTTGATAATGATAGTGCAACTTATTTGTGGCACTGCCGTTTAGGTCATATCGGTGTAAAGCGCATGAAGAAACTCCATACCGATGGACTTTTGGAACCTCTTGATTATGAATCACTTGGTACTTGCGAATTGTGCCTTATGGGCAAGATGACTAAAACACCGTTCTCCGGTACAATGGAGAGAGCAACAGATTTGTTGGAAATCATACATACAGATGTATGTGGTTCGATGAATGTTGAGGCTCGAGGCGGATATCGTTATTTTCTCACCTTCACAGATGATTTAAGCAGATATGGGTACATCTACTTGATGAAGCATAAGTCTGAAACATTTGAGAAGTTCAAAGAATTTTAGAGTAAAGTTGAAAATCATCGTAACAAGAAAATAAAGTTTCTGCGGTCTGATCGTGGAGGAGAATATTTGAGTTACGAGTTTGGTCTACATGTGAAACAATGCGGAATAGTTTCGCAACTCACGCCACCCGGAACACCTTAGTGTAATGGTGTGTCCAAACGTCGTAATCGTACTTTGCTTGATATGGTGCGATCTATGATGTCCCTTACAAATTTACCGCTATCATTTTGGGGTTATGCTTTAGAGACGGCCGCATTCACGTTAAATAGGGCACCATCAAAATCCGTTGAGACGACACCTTATGAACTATGGTTTGGCAAGAAACCAAAGTTGTCGTTTCTTAAAGTTTGGGGCTGCGATGCTTATGTGAAAAAGCTTCAACCTGATAAGCTCGAACCCAAATCGGAGAAATGTGTCTTCATAGGATACCCAAAGGAGACTGTTGGGTACACCTTCTATCACAGATCCGAAGGCAAGACATTCGTTGCTAAGAATGGATCCTTTCTAGAGAAGGAGTTTCTCTCGAAAGAAGTGAGTGGGAGGAAAGTAGAACTTAACGAGGTAACTGTACCTGCTCCCTTATTGGAAAGTAGTACATCACAGAAACATGTTTCTGCGACACCTACACCAATTAGTGAGGAAGCTAATGATAATGATCATGAAACTTCAGAACAAGATACTACTGAACCTCGTAGATCAACCAGAGTAAGATCCGCGCCAGAGTGGTACGGTAATCCTGTTCTGGAAGTCATGCTACTAGATCATGATGAACCTACGAACTATGAAGAAGCAATGGTGAGCCTAGATTCCGAAAAATGGCTTGAAGCCATGAAATCTGAGATGGGATCCATGTATGAGAACAAAGTATGGACTTTGGTTGACTTTCCCAATGATCGGCAAGCAATTGAGAATAAATGGATCTTCAAGAAGAAGACTGACGCTGACGGTAATATTACTGTCTACAAAGCTCGACTTGTCGCAAAAGGTTTTCGACAAGTTCAAGGGGTTGACTACGATGAGACCTTCTCACCCGTAGCGATGCTTAAGTCTGTCCGAATCATGTTAGCAATTGCCGCATTTTATGATTATGAAATTTGGCAGATGGATGTCAAAACTGCATTCCTGAATGGATTTCTGGAAGAAGAGTTGTATATGATGCAACCGGAAGGTTTTGTCGATCCAAAGGGAGCTAACAAAGTGTGCAAGCTCCAGCGATCCATTTATGGACTGGTGCAAGCCTCTCGGAGTTGGAATAAACGCTTTGATAGTGTGATCAAAGCATTTGGTTTTATACAGACCTTTGGAGAAGCCTGTATTTACAAGAAAGTGAGTGGGAGCTGTGTAGCATTTCTGATATTATATGTGGATGACATATTACTGATTGGAAATGATATAGAATTTCTGGATAGCATAAAGGGATACTTGAATAAGAGTTTTTCAATGAAAGACCTCGGTGAAGCTGCTTACATATTAGGCATAAAGATCTATAGAAATAGATCAAGACGCTTAATTGGACTTTCACAAAGCACATACCTTGACAAGATTTTGAAGAAGTTCAAAATGGATCAAGCAAAGAAAGGGTTCTTGCCTGTGTTACAAGGTGTGAAGTTGAGTCAGACTCAATGCCCGACCACTGCAGAAGATAGAGAGAAAATGAAAGATGTTCCCTATGCGTCAGCCATAGGCTCTATCATGTATGCAATGCTGTGTACCAGACCTGATGTGTGCCTTGCTATAAGTCTAGTAGGGAGGTACCAAAGTAATCCGGGAGTGGATCACTGGACAGCGGTCAAGAACATCCTGAAGTACCTGAAAAGGACTAAGGATATGTTTCTCGTATATGGAGGTGACAAAGAGCTCATCGTAAACGGTTACGTTGATGCAAGCTTTGACACTGATCCGAACGATTCTAAATCGCAAACCGGATACGTGTTTACATTAAACGGTGGAGCTGTTAGTTGGTGCAGTTCTAAACAGAGCGTCGTGGCGGGATCTACGTGTGAAGCGGAATACATAGCTGCTTCGGAAGCAGCGAATGAAGGAGTCTGGATGAAGGAGTTCATATCTGATCTAGGTGTCATACCTAGTGCATCGGGTCCAATGAAAATCTTTTGTGACAATACTGGTGCAATTGTCTTGGCAAAGGAATCTAGATTTCACAAGAGAACCAAGCACATCAAGAGATGCTTCAATTCCATCCGGGATCTAGTCCAGGTGGGAGACATAGAGATTTGCAAGATACATACGGATCTGAATGTAGCAGACCCGTTGACTAAGCCTCTTCCACGAGCAAAACATGATCAACACCAAGGCTCCATGGGTGTTAGAATCATTACTGTGTAATCTAGATTATTGACTCTAGTCCAAGTGGGAGACTGAAGGAACTATGCCCTAGAGGCAATAATAAAGTTATTATTTATTTCCTTACATATCATGATAAAAGTTTATTATTCATGCTAAAATTGTATTAACCGGAAACATAATACATGTGTGAATACATAGACAAACAGAGTGTCACTAGTATGCCTCTACTAGACTAGCTTGTTAATCAAAGATGGTTATGTTTCCTAACCATGGACAAAGAGTTGTCATTTGATTAACAGGATCACATCATTAAATGAATGATCTGATTGACATGACCCATTCCATTAGCTTAGCACCCGATCGTTTAGTATGTTGCTATTGCTTTCTTCATGACTTATACATGTTCCTATAACTATGAGATTATGCAACTCACGTTTGCCGGAGGAACACTTTGTGTGCTACCAAACGTCACAACATAACTAGGTGATTATAAAGGAGCTCTACAGGTGTCTCCAAAGGTACATGTTGGGTTGGCGTATTTCGAGATTAGGATTTGTCACTCCGATTGTCGGAGAGGTATCTCTGGGCCCTCTCGGTAATGCACATCACATAAGCCTTGCAAGCATTGTAACTAATGAGTTAGTTGTGAGATGATGTATTACAGAACGAGTAAAGAGACTTGCCGGTAACGAGATTGAACTAGGTATTGAGATACCGACGATCGAATCTCGGGCAAGTAACATACCGATGACAAAGGGAACAACGTATGTTGTTATGTGGTCTGACCGATAAAGATCTTCGTAGAATATGTAGGAGCCAATATGAGCATCCAGGTTCCGCTATTGGTTATTGACCGGAGACGTGTCTCGGTCATGTCTACATTGTTCTCGAACCCGTAGGGTCCGCACGCTTAAGGTTTCGATGACAATTATATTATGAGTTTATGAGTTTTGATGTACCAAAGTTAGTTTGGAGTCCCGGATGTGATCATGGACATGACGAGGAGTCTCGAAATGGCCGAGACATAAAGATTGATATATTGGATGGCTATATTCGGACACCGGAAGTGTTCCGGGTGATTTCGGAGAAAACCGGAGAGCCGGAGGGTTACCGGAACCCCCCCCCCCGGAGAAGTAATGGGCCATATGGGCCTTAGTGGAAAGAGAGAGGGGCAACCAAAGGTGGGCCACGCGCCTCCTCCCCCCTGGTCCGAATTGGACTAGGAGAGGGGGGCGGCGCCCCCCTTTCCCTCTCCCTCCCCACTTCTTTCCCCCTCCTAGTAGGAGTCCTACTCCTACTAGGAGGAGGACTCCTCCTTGGCGCGCCTATAGGGCCGGCCGGCCTCCTCCCCTTGATCCTTTATATACGGGGGCAGGGGGCACCCCTAGACACACAAGTTGATCCACGTGATCATATTCTTAGCCGTGTAAGGTGCCCCCTTCCACCATAGTCCTTGATAATATTGTAGTGGTGCTTAGGCGAAGCCCTGCGACGGTAGTGCATCAAGATCGTCACCACGCTGTCGTGCTGACGGAACTCTTCCCTGACACTTTGCTGGATCGGAGTCCGGGGATCGACATCAAGCTGAACGTGTGCTAGAACTCGAAGGTGCCGTAGTTTCGGTGCTTGATCGGTCGGGCCGTGGAGACGTACGACTACATCAACCAAACGCTTCCGTTGTCGATCTACAAGGGTACGTAGATCACACTCTCCCCTCTTGTTGCTATGCATCACCATGATCTTGCGTGTGCGTAGGAAATTTTTTGAAATTACTACGTTCCCCAACACGCACACCCCCTATGTTTCACCGATGAGGTCCTGGATTATGAATTTCCAGCGGGATTCAAACCCGTAAACATAGAGGCATATGATGGAACAACAGACCCTGGAGTCTGGATCGAGGATTATATCCTCCACATACATATGGCTCGAGGAGATGACCTCCATGCCATAAAATACTTACCCCTCAAGCTTAAAGGGCCAGCCCGGCATTGGCTTAAAAGCCTTCCTAAAAACACAATCGGAAGTTGGGAAGAGCTCGAGGACGCTTTCCGAGCAAATTTTCAAGGGACCTATGTCCGCCCTCCGGATGCAGACGATCTTAGTCACATAACTCAACAGCCCGGAGAGTCAGCTCGGCAATTTTGGAATAGATTTCTTACTAAAAAGAATCAGATAGTCGACTATCCGGACGCTGAAGCCTTAGCAGCTTTCAGGCATAATGTTTGAGACGAATGGCTCGCCAGACACCTCGGCCAAGAAAAGCCAAGAATAATGGCCGCACTAACAAGCATCATGACCCGCTTTTGCGCAGGAGAGGATAGCTGGTTGGCAAGATGCAGCACCAGTGACCCAAGTACATTCGAAACTAGGGATGGAAACGGAAAACTGCGACGCAATAAGGACCGTCGCTGGACTAAGGAAAAAAGTCCGAAGAGCACGGCAGTTAACGCCGGATTCAAAAGCTCACGATAGAATCAGAAAAAGCCGCCCCTCCAAGATAACAGGGATGACCTATCCAACCTAAACAAAATCCTGGATAGGATATGTCAAATACACAGTACTCCCGGAAAGCCTGCTAACCATACCCACAGAGATTGTTGGGTTTTCAAACAATCCGGCAGACTCAACGCCGAACACAAGGGGCTCGACACACCAAGCGAAGACGAGGACGAACCCCAAAAGCAGAGTACCGGGAAACAACAGAATTTCCCACAAGAAGTAAAAACAGTAAACTTACTCCACATAACAAAACATGCGGCGCCCATAAAGGTACGCGCCCCACGGTCTATCCCAAAGGAATCCCGCCAGTGGTTGTCAAAACCAATCATCTTCGATCATCTGGATTATTCTAGAAGTATCAGGAACCCAGGCTGGACTGCCCTGGTACTCGATCCAATAATTGGCGGACTGCAGTTTTCAAATGTCCTTATGGACGGTGGCAGCGGACTCAACCTGATATATCAGGACTCAATCCGCCACATGGGGATCGACCCAAAAAGAATTCGCCACAGCAAAACCTCCTTTCAAGGAGTAACGCCAGGTCCGGACACCCATTGCATGGATTTTCTCCGGCTCGAGGTTATTTTCGGCTCTGCCGATAACTTCCGTCGCGAAAAGCTGACTTTCCACATCGTCCCATTCTCAAGTCGCTATCAAGCACTGCTGGGACGCGAAGCTTTCGCCCGCTTTAACGCAATACCGCATTATGCATCTCTTACGCTTAAGATGCCCGATCCACGCGGCATCATCTCCTTAACGGGGAAGTAGTAAGGGCGCCTCCCCCAAGCGGAGGATTGTGCGGCCGCTTTAACAGCCCCACAATACAATGGTTCACCAGCCAGAACATCGGAACAGGTCATTAAGACCACGGACACGGATAGACGAGTCCGACACAAAAGTATCGTTGATAAAGGCTTAGTGGCCATATACCCCTGCACTAGGGGCTTCACACGTATAAAATAAGAGACAATAAAGCTCAATTTTCCATATTTTACTTTACACTTTGTTTATTTCATATAACTTTTGTTCGGCACGCCCCTTTTTCAACTTAGTTGCTCTCTTTTTTATAGATGAACGTCGTGCTGCGCCCATCCAGGATACGGCACAACGGAGACACAGGCGCAGACGTGTAGTAAGGACCCGTTCCAAGGATTCTTTTCATATTAAGACCCTGCGTAAACCTTTTTTACTGTCTCTTGTTGATACACATCCCCTGGTTCTATGACCAAGGAGGAGGCTGGCGTCTTGGCATGTGGCCACGTCAGAATTCTTGCGCGTACCTGGACACTAGGGGCTTATACCTTAGAGCGTTACTTAGCCCGCTCTCATAAAGACCGAATACCTTAGGGAGTGTTCGGCATCGCGAGTTTGGCCTTATATGCATCAGCTCCGAGTCATGATTTTGGTCAAATGTTGGGTTGCCCGGCTCCTGTGTTCGGCCGCCTTACGTTCCGCTCTATCGGCTAAGGCGGCACTAGGAGAACTACTGCGATTGTGCCCTGGTTCGGCCAGGCGAGCACCTCAGTAGAGAAAGCCGAAAACCAACTGTCATGATATGGCGTGAGACTGGTCAACCACTCGATGACTCTTCGGAATCTATAGGATTCCCCCACATTAACGAAGGGCGAGCGCAGTCGCCACCAGGGGCTACCTAAATAGTCCCATTGTCAAGCTCCTATGGCTAAGTGAAAGTGTTAAAGCATTATAGTCCGGTTGCCTAGCTCGCTGCGCTATCACCTCCTTTGTAGGACCAAGACGTTGGATTAAGTGTGAAAATGCGCCTTCTGCGAGCACCCCCGCACTATGTGCGTGGGGGCTGAAGCCAACGACTGCCATCTTTCAGATTTTGTATGTATATCTTAAAACGGCCGCACAGGAGGTGTTCCACATACTTGCCGGCACAAGTATAAAAGGCTACTACAATTCATCAAAGTATTGCTTCATAATTACATATGCTATCAGAACATAGCATCCTTCGAGCACTGCGTCTCTATTACACGAGTGCCTTCAAGGGCTTCCTGAAAATAGTGCTCAGAGGGTACTCGGCTTTGGTCCGAATCTCGGGATGCAACAACGGTGGTCTCCATCTCTGCCCAGTATGTCTTGACACGGGCAAGAGCCATCCGTGCGCCCTGTATGCATGCTGACCTCTTCATCGCATCGATACGTGGCACCGCGCCAAGGAATTGCTGCACCAAGCCGAAATAACTCTTCGGCTCCGATCTCCCCGGCCACAGATGACCCATGACGTACTTCATGGCGAGTCCGGACAATCTATTCAGTTCGGCCCATTGAGCCAGACGATCGTCCACTGCCAGTGGACGCTCTGGATTGTGGAACTGCGACCAAAAAAGCCTTTCCATTTCGCGATCTTCTTGATCTCGAAAGTGTTTGGTCGCGTCAGCAGCACTCGCTGCCAAATCCAGATAGGTGTCCTTCGCACTCCACATCCGGTCCAATGGAGCAAACTTCGGATCGCCAAACTTCCTCTGCAGCATAAAGGGCTTTCCAGCCGCAATCTGTCCGGCCTGACGCAGCTCCTCCTTTGCAGCTCTCATCGCAGAGCGAGCGTCCTTGGCATCAACAACGGCCTTCTCTAAGTCCGTTTGTCTGCCCGGTCTTCTTTCTCAAGAGACTTGCAACGGTCAGCAGCGCTTTTTTAACTTCATGGCCATCTCGGCCATCTCCTTCTTGCTTCGGCAGTGAGCAGCCTGTTCGGCTCTCAGCTCTTCAAGTGCCTTCTCGACAGCCGCATCACTTGTCCTGGCTTGTTCCTTAGCTCGGGCATGTTCCGCCCGGAGACTCTCCACGGCGGCCGCACCATCTGCGTCAAGCACACACATTGTAAGATACTGGCATAAAAGCTCCTCTTACTAGATGCCGCCCGAGGAATTGCATACCTTGAGCATCATCAAGTCGCTCATTGACGAGCACGATGTCGGCATCTGCCACGTCAAGTTGCCGCTTTAGTTCGGCAAAATCATCAGTTTGGCTCGATTCCGGACACTTCGCCATCTATATACAAAGGCGAAAATTAGACCTGGGATTATGATCCGCTGCGTGCCGTCAATTTTGACAACGCACAGAGTCTCAGGGGCTACTATCTACACAGGGCGCATCTTGTTTATGCGCAACTGACAAAGAGGTACATTATCAAACATACCTCAAAACCCGTCAGCAAACTTCTGACGGCCTCGTGCAATCCGCTTTCCGCGGACGAAATCCTTCCAATCACCGTACCTATCAATGCACGATGCTCCTCTGAGATAGAAGCTCGCCCCAGCAGAATCATCAGCTCCTCCGACCGCGCACCAGACGGTGCCGGACTCGTCCTATGACCTCCATCAAAGGCAGGACGCGGAGAACCTTGGGGGGGCATATGGCTACCTTCCACCCCTGCCGGATTCGGAGAAACCCTCCGCAACGACACCTCAGGGTCGCCCGCCTCGCTAGGCGGTACGGCAGGGGGAGGCATTCCACTCTCCATCATCTCCGGAAGAAGATCCCCCGAAGACGAGCTCTGCTGAGAAGGGATGAGGTCCGAGCTACAAGGTAAAATTTCGGTTAATCTTCTCAGATAAGAAGTAAGGATTTCTCTCATCCCTCTAAAGGAAAATCTTTCTCTACTTACGGCTTGCTGGAGGGCTGATTCCTTTGGGGGCGTAGTTCGGCTGAGGATCTCCCCGGCGCCGGACCCTCTGACGAGGACTTCTTCCCCCGCTTTGAGGCCATGGTCTCTGGGTCGTTAGAGACGGCCCTCTTCTTCCCCCTAGGAGAGGAATTGTCGGTTCCTCCCTTCGGAGCAGCCTCCTTCAAGGAGGCCATAGTTTCCTTGTCCTCCCCCTCACTTCCCTCCAAAGGCACGATCTTCAACATCTTGACTAGCACGGGATCCGGCCTGGTCTCAGGAAGGGGAGCCGGACACCTGATCAGCTTCGCCTTCGCTACCCACTCCTGTTTAAAAGGACAGCTCTTTTAGGGGCGAGTTTATGACAATTTTACGGATAGCGAGTCCGGGCACAAGGTTACTTACTTGAGTATCCAGGCGATTGCAGCTCAAACCTGCATCCTCCGTCAAATCCGGACACATTGCTTGTGATCCGAAGAACATTTTATACATCTCCATGGGCGTTGCGCCCATAAAATGCTGGAGAGCTCGTGGTCCCTCCGGATTAAACTCCCGCAGACGAAGGGAGCGATGTTTGTCGGGCAATGTTCGGCGAATCAGCATGACCTGCGTCACCTTGACCAAGTTGAGGTCTCTTTCTAAGAGATCCCTAATGCGGCCCTGCAACAGGGGCACGTCTTTGGATAACCCCCAATCTAATCCTTTGTTGACCCATGATGCTAGCCGTGGTGGGGGACCCGAGCGAAAGGCAGGAGGCGCCACCCACTTGGCGCTCCTGGAAGCGGTGATATAGAACCACTCTCGTTGCCACAAGCCGAGCTCCT
This sequence comes from Triticum dicoccoides, assembly GCF_002162155.2. Taxonomy (NCBI): domain Eukaryota; kingdom Viridiplantae; phylum Streptophyta; class Magnoliopsida; order Poales; family Poaceae; genus Triticum; species Triticum dicoccoides. The sequence goes on along the minus strand of NC_041386.1, from coordinate 114,094,731 downwards.
CTTGAAAGGAGCCCTCGGGCCATGGAGCATCGGCATTCTTACTTATGACATCACCTCCGCACTCTGCGTGCCGTCCCTCGATCATCTTCGGCTCCACTCCAAAAGTCTTGAGCCATAATCCAAAGTGAGGAGTAACACGGAGGAACGCTTCGCACACAATGATGAATGAGGAAATGTGGAGGATGGACTCTGGAGCTAGGTCATGAAATTCCAGCCCATAATAGAACATCAGCCCCCTCACGAAGGGATCCATCGAGAAGCCTAAACCCCGAAGGAAGTGAGACATGAACACTACGCTCTCACCAGGCTGGGGACTGGGAATAGCATGCCTTTGAGCAGGCAACCTATGCGAAATTTCGGTGGTCAAAAACTTAGCCTCTCTCAACCTTAGCACGTCCTCCTCCGTGACGGAGGAGGGCATCCATCGGCCTTGAAGGTCGAAACCGGACATTGTCAAAGGTCCGAAGCGCCTGGAATCTGGAGCCTAGGGTGTTGGAACTCGAGGCGACATGCGAACTTGTTTTGAGATTGGAGAAAAGGAGTAAGGCATTGGTCTCTTTATAAGAGGTTGAATACCATGAGCCCTCCCCGTAACCGTTTGGGACTCGCCTTTAATTGAGAAAACATGCTAACGGGCACGATTGGGTTACCCATGTCCGTATTGATGAGAATCCCGTAAATAAAGGGGACACGATCTCTGCTTTGACAAGACGTGCCAAGGAAACCGCCTCGCGAAACACGCTGAGGTGGAAAAGCAAAAACGATTCGAACAAAGGCTTGGCCTTAGTGTGATGTCACGCTGCGGAATATGTCGGCATATTAGATTTGTGCTAATATTATTCTCTCTGTGGCAATACGTGGAAACTTATTTTGCAGAGCCGGACACTACTCTTGGTGTTTACAAACTTTTATGAAGAATTTGGAGGAGGAACCCGCCTTGCAATGCTGAAGACAATTTGCGCGCCGGACTCGTCGTCATTGAAGCCTGGTTCAGGGGCTACTGAGGGAGTCCTGGATTAGGGGGTGTTCGGGTAGCCGGACTATACCTTCAGCCGGACTCCAGGACTATGAAGATACAAGATTGAAGACTTCGTCCCGTGTCCGGATGGGACTTTCCTTAGCGTGGAAGGCAAGCTTGGCGATGTGGATATTCAAGATCTCCTACCATTGTAACCGACTTTGTGTAACCCTAACCCTCTCCGGTGTCTATATAAACCGGAGGGTTTTAGTCCGTAGGACAAATTCATCATACAACAATCATACCATAGGCTAGCTTTTAGGGTTTAGCCTCCTTGATCTCGTGGTAGATCTACTCTTGTACTACCCATATCATCAATATTAATCAAGCAGGACGTAGGGTTTTACCTCCATCAAGAGGGCCCGAACCTGGGTAAAACATTGTGTCCCTTGTCTCCTGTTACCATCCGGCCTAGACGCACAGTTCAGGACCCCCTACCCGAGATCTGCCGGTTTTGACACCGACAATGAGTATCGGTCATGTCTACATAGTTCTCGAACCCGTAAGGTCCGCACGCTTAAAGTTCGGTGACAATCGGTATTATGAGTTTATGTGTTTTGATGTACCGAAGGTAGTTCGGAGTCCCGGATGTGATCACGGACATGACTAGGAGTCTCGAAATGGTCGGGACATAAAGATTGATATATTGGACAGCTATATTCGGACACCGAAAGTGTTCCGGATGTTTTCGGAGAAAACCGGAGTGTCGGAGGGGTTGCCGGAACCCCCCCCCCCCCCCGGGGAAGTATTGGACCTTAATGGGCCTGAGGGGAGAGAGAGGGCAGCAGCCCAGGAGGTGGCGCGCCCCCTCCCATGAGGAGTCCGAATTGGACTAGGGAGGAGGACGCGGCCCCTCTTTCCCTCTCCCTCTCCCTCTCTTCCCTTCCCCCTTCCTAGTAGGACTAGGAAAGGATGAATCCTACTCCTACTAGGAGGAGGATTCCTGGGTGCGGATTTTTGGAGCCCGAGCTCCAGTGAGCTCGGTATTTTGAAAACAAAAATCAAATAGTGTATTTAAAAGTTCGAAAAAAACCTGAAAAAATTCCATGAAAACATATATGTATTCCGCAAGAACTGTTTAGTTTCGTCGAAAAATGCTGTGATTTGTAGGTTGTACAAAAATAACAAATTTCTGGCCCAATAACAAAAATAAAAGGCCCATTAAAAATATGTATTTGTCTTTTTTCTCTACACCACACGTAAACGTATAATACTGTGAAATTTTGCATATACATAGCATACATGTGCATGTGTGTTCAAAAAATAAATTTGGAATTTTTCGCGCTCCAAAAAAAAATAAAATTTGAAAACGAGCTCACTGGAGCTCTGCCTTCGTTGGCATTTTTCGGAGGATTCCTCCTCTCCTTGGGGCGCACCAAGGCCGGCCGGCCTCCCCCCTTGCTCCTTTATATACGGGGGCGGGGGCACCCAAAGACACACAAGTTGATTGTTCCAAGACGTGTGCGGTGCCCCCCTCCACCATAATCCACCTTCGTCATATCATTGCAGTGCTTAGGCGAAGCCCTGTTCCAGTAGCTTCATCATCACCGTCATCACGCCGTCATGCTGGCGAAACTCTCCCTCGACACTCAGCTGGATCTAGAGTTCGCGGGACGTCACCGAGCTGAACATGTGCAGATCACGGAGGTGTCGTACCTTCGGTGCTAGGATCGGTCGGATTGTAAAGACGTACGACTACATCAACCGCGTTCTCATAACGCTTCCGCTTACGGTCTACGAGGGTACATGGACGATACTCTCCCCTCTCGTTGCTATGCATCACCATGATCTTGCGTGTGCGTAGGATTTTTTTTGAAATTACTACGTACCCCAACAGATCATTGACCTCCCAAAATGAATATGAATCAAGAGAGGTGCAACAACGACGAGAAGCATCGGGTTTCTTTTAAATCTTGAGTTATAGGGATCCACACTTCTAAGAGCGGATCAAAGGGGTTTACAATGAATTGGCTCAGATAACAATCATCGCAACACATAATTCCTACCAAAAAGTCCAAAGCCAGATAGCCTACATTAGAGCAGAACATGTTTTGTACCGAGAACCGCCTACTTTTGCACATGAAGGATGGATAGAGGATATGATACAAAGTGTTTGCTCCACACTTGATGTGCGGGTCATATTTGTGGTAGTGACTTTGGAACACTCGAGAACACTTTACTACTCAAGCACGTCTCTACTACATAGTATCTTTTTATTCTTGTTTTTACCTTCTTGTTCTTAGTGTAGTAAAACCCTTTTATCCAGTTTCCTATCATCTTATAGCATAGGCTATCTCCAAACTCCGATTTGGGCGCGTACGTAACCACGTTAAGTGACAACGTAGTTGCGAGGTTTGTGGTGCCTTCCTTTATGCTCCATGTGGGTTCAACACTCTACTTATCATAGTGCTACAATAATATGCACTTGTAGGTCATCAGGAGCATTTGCGGTAACACCCACCCCTCCAAGGATGACTAGCTTCCCTCCAAGTAAGTGAACATCAGGATACATCCTCGTCTTCATGCATGTGGTTATCTATAACCATAGCTCCCTACTTCTGGTTTGCTTTGGCTATCTAGCCTTGCATTCACCATGACTTGTTAAACCAAATAGTTAGGCAATTGTTTATGCTCACACTTTATATTCCGCATTACCTAGACTTGCTAATAATCAAATAAATTTTGTATTTGTCCCAATTCACCCCCTCTAAGTACATCTCGATCCTTTCAACTATGTACGGGGACTTTTCTTGTGGCATCCAAGGTCTTGAGAGGCATGGGACCCACCTAAGCTGCCAAGCTTAGCACCAAATATTGAAGTGTTTTGAGGCAATCTTACCTCCAAGGTATCTATTTTGAGAAAACCTAGCATATTCTTTCTTTTACGCTCTCTTTCCCTCTCTTGTTTTATTCATCAGAGGTTGCCTCCAAGTGAAGAGGCACTTCCTATCTACAAAACATCGAGTCAACGGGCTACAGTGGTTAGATGTTGCCTCAAACCACTTAGTGGAATTTATAGATGTGATTTTTTAACGCTTTTATGGTTTTGGCCTCTTGGGAATTTATAAAGATGCTACTTCAAACCACATGGATGTAGCTTTCTCTTGACTTGCGTCATTACTTTGGTCTTTTCTATTGTGCAAGTCTGGTTCACTAGCATGCACGGTTCAGGATGTTATAGATCACCGAGATCGCTAATCTAGTAAGCAACCCCTACATTCTCAGAAGAACCACATGATTATTTGGCGATATTCCTCAAAAGAACAATGTAAATCTTTTTTTGGTTTGTTTCTTCCAAAACCACCCAATCTCGTGTCCCTTCTCCTCAAATCTTGCATGGTACTTATTCCAAATATTTCACCCATGCAATTAATGACGTGTGGTGGTTATTCCTAATCAGGACAATGGTTGAATCAGGAAAGGGCGCATGCAGTTCCCGAGCAATATGCGATGGGTAAGAAAATGTCATGAAAGCATGGTTAATCAGGATAGTTTTTGAAAGAAACGCCTACATTTTTCATCATAAATCTACACATGAGAAATGTATTCATTCGTAGAAATTGGTAATATGATATTCAACACTTTATTAAAAATGTATTATATCAACCCCCTTTAGTCGAAAGTTGAGGTCATTTTAGTTGGACCTCGTATATGAAAAGTCCATGTTGGATCAATCAACTCAAGCTGCTTAGTCTACAACATAAAAATGTTTTTTGAATGACGTCGTAACATGGCAATTGAATTATGGAATTTTGTGGTGGATTTATGACCATCCAATCTACAGGCGCGGGGCGGGGGCATTTATGTCTTCACTCACTATTATGCCATAGGCCACACCCTAGTTCTTTGACTTACTTTCCGCAGCCGCCCATCGTACAAGCACCTATAAATTGCCACACCCTAACCTTCGACCAACAATCTTGTCTCCACACCTCGCTTGATAACTCACCTCCTCCCATACGCAACATTGAACCCTAATTCTAAAATTTCCCTCCCAACTTATTGTCTTCATAACCACCCTAATTCAAGTACACATCCTTGCCAACATTTCCGCTTCCCGCACGCTAATTCTCATCATCAAATGAGGTACAATCCAACAAGGATGCAACAAGAGGTATTGTATGTTAGTTTCATTTATTGTTTTAAATGAAAGAATCAATAACTTGGACGTACGTAAATTCTTTCCTTTTCCTCCAGAAAAAAGCTTTTTGGGTGTAGGGAGATTCGGGTGTGTGGTCTCCTTAGCAATTGAAATCTTGTTTGTGCACAATTTTGTTTGCTTTAATTTTGGAAGCCAAAATGTTTCTACCAGCATGGTTGTCAATTTGTGTCTTGGAGAAGAATTTGGAACAAAAAGTTGCATCCTAGAATACTATTAAGAAACGACCCATTGTGAAGCGAGCCTGTCTCTCACCCAAGAATCGCTTCGCTATGCCTTTTGGCGATAGAGCAACGACAATTCATACCTTCTTTGGACGTCGGAGAGGCAGTGATCTCCACATCTCCCCATCCATCGCTCCAACGGTTGGAGGAGGGGTGTGTGTTGGGGAACGAAGCATGAAAATCAAAAAAATCCTACGAACACCCAAGATCTATCTAGGAAAAACATAGCAACGAGAGGGAAGAGTGTGTCTACATACACTCGTAGACCGAAAGCAGAAGCATATATAACGTGCTTGATGTAGGCATACTCTTTGCGACCTGATCATGATCCAACCGATCTAGTGCCGAACGGACGACACCTCTGAGTTTAGCACGTGTGCGGCTCGATGATGTCTCCTCCTCCTTGATATAGCAAGAGAAGGCGAAGAAGTATATGGGATCACAACTAGCATGACGGTGTGGTGGTGGAACAACGGCAGCGCTTCGCTAAGTGATAACCCACAAGTATAGGGGATCGCAACAGTTTTCGAGGGTAGAGTATTCAACCCAAATTTATTGATACGACACAAGGGGAGCCAAAGAATATTCTCAAGTATTAGCAGCTGAGTTGTCAATTCAACCACACCTAGAAACTTAATATCTACAGCAAAGTGTTTAGTAGCAAAGTAATATGATAGTAGTGGTAACGATGGTAAAAGGTAATGGTAGCAAAAGTAATATTTTTGGTGTTTTGTAGTGATGATAACAATAGCAACGGAAAAGTAAATAAGTGAGGAACAATATATGGAAAGTTCATAGGCAATGGATCGGTGATAGAGAATTATGCCGGATGCGGTTCATCATGTAACAGTCATAACATAGGGTGACACAAAACTAGCTCCAATTCATCAATGTAATGTAGGCATGTATTCCGAATATAGTCATGCATGCTTATGGAAAAGAACTTGCATGACATATTTTGTCCTACCCTCCCGTGGCAGCGGGGTCCTATTGGAAACTAAGGGATATTAAGGCCTCCTTTTAATAGAGTACCAGACCAAAGCATTAACACATAGTGAATACATTAACTCCTCAAACTACGGTCATCACCGGGAGTGGTCCCGATTATTGTCACTTCGGGGTTTCTGGATCATAACACATAGTAGGTGACTATAGACTTGCAAGATAGGATCAAGAACTCTCATATATTGATGAAAACATAATAGGTTCTGATCTGAAATCATGGCACTTGGGCCCTAGTGACAAGCATTAAGCATAGCAAAGTCATAGCAACATCAATCTTAGAACATAGTGGATACTAGGAATAAAACTCTAACAAAACTAACTCGATTACAGGATAAATCTCATCCAACCCATCGCCGTCCAGCAAGCCTACGATGGAATTACTCACGCATGGCGGTGAGCATCATGAAATTGCTGATGGAGGATGGTTGATGATGACGATGGCGACAAATTCCCCTCTCCGGAGCCTCGAACGGACTCCAGATCAGCCCTCCCGATAGAGTTTAGGGCTTGGCGATGGCTCCATATCGTAAAACGCGATGGATCCTTCTCCCTGGTTTTTTCACCCCGAAAGTGAATATATGGAGTCAGGGTTGAGGTCGGTGGAGCGTCAGGGGGCCCATGAGGCAGGGGGCGTGCCCCCCACCCTCGTGGACATGTGGAGGCCCCCTGACATGGATCTTCCTTCTAATATTTTTTATATATTCCAAAATAATTCTCCGTTGATTTTTAGGTCATTCTGAGAACTTTTATTTTTGCACAAAAATAACACCATGGCAATTCTGCTGAAAACAGCGTCAGTCCAGGTTAGTTCCATTCAAATCATGCAAGTTAGAGTCCAAAACAAGGGCAAAAGTGTTTGGAAAAGTAGATACGACGGAGACGTATCAACTTCCCCAAGCTTAAACCTTTGCTTGTCCTCAAGCAATTCAGTTGATAAACTGAAAGTGATAAAGAAAAACTTTTACAAACTCTGTTTGCTCTTGTTGTTGTAAATATGTAAAGCCAGCATTCAAGTTTTCAGCAAAGATTATGAACTAACCATATTCACAATAACATTTAGGTCTCATATCAATGACATAATCAACTAGCGAGCAATGATAATAAATCTCAGATGACAACACTTTCTCAAAACAATCATGATATGATATAATAGGATGGTATCTCGCTAGCCCTTTTTGAGACCGCAAAACATAAATGTAGAGCACCTTTAAAGATCAAGGACTGACTAGACATTGTAATTCATGGTAAAAGAGATCCAGTCAAGTCATACTCAATGTAAACTAACAGTAATGAATGAAAATGACAGTGGTGCTCTCCAACTAGTGCTTTTTAATAAGAGGATGATGACTCAACATAAAAGTAAATAGATAGGCCCTTCGCAGAGGGAAGCAGGGATTTGTAGAGGTGCCAGAGCTCGGTTTTGAAATAGATATGAATAATATTTTGAGAGGTATACTTTCATTGTCAACATAACAACCGAGAGAAGGTGATATCTTCCATGCTACACACATTATAGGCGGTTCCCAAACAGAATGGTAAAGTTTATACTCCCCCTCCACCAACAAGCATCAATCCATGGCTTGCTCGAAACAACGAGTGCCTCCAACTAACAACAGTTCCGGGGAAGTTTTGTTTGCAATTATTTTGATTTGATTTGCATAAAGCATGGGACTGGGCATCCCAGTGACCAGCCATTTTCTCGTGAGTGAGGAGCGGAGTCCACTCCTCTTGAGAATAGCCCGCCTAACATGGAAGATATGGACAACCCTAGTTGATACATGAGCTATTCGAGCATACAAAATAGAATGTTTATTTGAAGGTTTAGAGTTTGGCACATACAAATTTACTTGGAACGGCAGGTAGATATCGTATATAGGTAGGTATGGTGGACTCATATGGAACAACTTTGGGGTTTATGGAATTGGATGCACAAGCAGTATTCCCGCTTAGTACAAGTGAAGGCTAGCAAAAGACTGGGAAGCGACCAGCTAGAGAGCGCAACAGTCATGAACATGCATTAAAATTAATCAACACCGAATGCAAGCATGAGTAGGATATAATGCACCATGAACATAAATATCGTAGAGACTATGTTGATTTTGTTTCAACTATATGTGTGAACATGTGCCAAGTCAAGCCACTCGAATCGTTCAAAAGAGGATACCACCCTATCATACCACATCACAAACATTTTAATAGCATGTTGGCACACAAGGTAAACCATTATAAGCTCCTAGCTAATTAAGCATGACATAAGCAACTACAATCTCTAATTGTCATTGCAAATATGTTTCTTTCATAATAGGCTGAATCAGGAACGATGAACTAATCATATTTACAAAAACAAGAGAGGTCGAGTTCATACCAGCTTTTATCATCTCAATAAGTTCATCATATAATCATCATTATTTCCTTTCACTTGCACGACCGAATAGTGTGGATAATAATAATAGTGCATGTGCATTGGACTAAGCTGGAATATGCAAGCATTCAATTCAAGAGAGAAGACAAGGTAATATGGGCTCTTTGTCAGATCAACGATAATGCATATAAGAGCCACTTTAACATTTTAATTATGGTCTTCTCCTCTTGACCCCCATAGAACAAGAAAAGAAATAAAACTATTTACACGGGAAAGCTCCCAACAAGCAAAAGAAGAACGAGAAATCTTTTTGGGGTTTTCTTTTTAGTTACTACTACAAGCATGCAAAGTAAACTAATTAAAAGCTACAACTATTTTTTTGTTTTTCTTAAGGTTTATTAAACACACAAGAAGAAAGCATAAAAAGGAAAGTAAACTAGCATGGATGATACAGTGAAAAGGTATGAGCACCGACAACTAGCAATGAGTGTGTGAACATGAATGTAATGTCGGCGAGAAATACGTACTCCCCCAAGCTTAGGCTTTTGGCCTAAGTTGGTCTATGGCCACGACCACCGGCGGAGCTACGTTAGGGCCAAACAAGGCCGTGGCCCGCCCAGCTTTTCCAAAAAAATATTTATACCTAAGCCTACTGCTTAGCCCACAGACACACAAGACGAGTGAGCATGCAGCAATTCAAGTTTAGGGCCATGTCTAGCAACCTGGCCCGCCCAGCTTTTTGCTAGTAGCTCTGCCACTGGCCATGGCTGGCCTGGCGGATATCCAAAGTTATAGTTGGGGTCGTACTGTGAAGAAGCCTCGGATTGCCACTGGTTGGCAATCACCTCCGGATCCCGCTGGAAATCAGACTGTCATGGAGGATCAAATTGTGGTTCCGGCTCTGGCTCTGTAGCTGATGTAGGGTTCCGGTAGGCGTGAATAGCCTCCAACGAAACAAGGTACTTGCCTGCAGATAAATCAAACAAGGAAGCAGCAGGCAAGGTAATAGTCTTAGGATGATTTTTACCAAATATTAATTTGTACTTAAACGCCTTTTCCCTATTCTTAACAATAAAATCATGTGCTACCATACTCTTATAATCTAGATAAACAGGAGGCAACAATTTTTCTTCTTTCTCATAATGCCTAATAGGTATGTTAAAGTGTGCAGCGAGGCGCGAGGCGAAGATGCCTCCAAGGACGGGGCCCTTAGTACGGTTAAGATTTAACCACTTTGCAACAATAGCGCCCATACTAAATGTGTCATCATAGAACAAGGCATGGCATAAAATAACAATATCAGGGGCACTAAGGTTGCCACAGTTTCCGCGACCAATTAAGCATCTCCTAGCAAATATTGCGAAGTAATATGAAACAAGAAAATGTATGCTAGTAATTCGTGCGTCAGAAACCTTCCTTGTTTCCCCTACAATAATGGTATCAATAAACCCATCCACATCGTCACGATGTGGTTCCTCTACGCTGCCCTCGAAAGGGATCAAACAAACCCGACAAAAATCACGAAGTGACATCCCCTTATGCTCATCATACAAATAAAATTCCACCGTAGGTGGTGAGCTCCTAGCATGGAAATGAAAGTTTTGCACAAAAATATTGGTGAGTAAGAGATACTGTTCATGTTGATCGTGGAGGAAGGCGGTGAGGCCTGCATTCTCAGCCAATTCATAGAAATCATCATAAATCCTGGCTGCTCTCAAGAAATCATCACAAGGCCATTCACAGGGCCAGACCTCCGCGGTGCGAGGGAGATTATACTTGGGCTTCTTGTTCTCTTCACTTTGTTTATCCTTCGAGCTTTGGCTCGATGAGCCCCTCAAAAATCTCTTCATCTTTTTCTGAAAATTTCTGAAATTTTTGGTAACTTCAAAATAAAAGTGAACCAAACTCAACAAAATTGATAGCAACTACTCCTACAAGTGCCTAGAGGATATATCATGCATTAAAACTACTTTTGACCACATAAATTTGACATGCAAGCTCAAGAATAGGGTCACCTAAGCAGCAAAAATTTGCAATGAATAAAGCACTAGAACAAAAACTAATTGGACCATTGGAGGAGTCACATACCAAGGAACAATCCCCCAAACAGTTTTTTGAATGGAGCTTTGAGCAAGGAGATCGAAAATGGCAGCAAAATGAGCTTGGACTCGGGTTTGAGCTGGTTGGTGATGTTTGTGGGAGGAAGAATGAGTGTGTGGTAGCTGGAATAAGTGGAGGGGAGCCACAATGGGCCCACGAGGCAGGGGGCGCGCCCAGGGGGTAGGGCGCGCCCTCCACCCTCGTGGCCAGGTGCTTGCTCCCCCTGCTGTGTTTTTAGTGCCAGATATTCTCAAATATTCCAGAAAAAATCATATTTAAATTTCAGGGCATTTGGAGAACTTTTATTTTCGAGGTATTTTTATGGCATTGATAATTCAGAAAACAGACAGAAAAATTCTATTTTTGCTTTATTTAATATAAATAGCAGAAAGTAAAAAGAGGGTATAGAGAGTTGTGTTTTTTAAATTCATCCATCTCATGCTCATCAAAAGGAATCCACTAACAAGGTTGATCAGGTATTGTTAACAAACTCATTCCGAATAACATGGAACTGGAGAATTTTTGAATAACACTAGGTTACCTCAACGGGGATATGCATGTCCTCAACAATAATAATATCATATTTCTTCTTGATAGTAGGAAGAGGAAATTCAAAACTTCCAATAGTAATTGTTGAAATTTTTCCAATAGAATTGATACTGTGGACTTGAGGTTGTTTCCTCGAAAAGTGTATCGTATGCTCATTACCATTAACATGAAAAGTGACATTGCCTTTGGTGCAATCAATAACAGCTCCTGCAGTATTCAAAAAGGGTCTTCCAAGAATAATCGACATACTATCGTCCTCGGGAATATCAAGAATAACAAAGTCCTTTAAAATAGTAATGTTTGCAACCACAACAAGCCCATCCTCACAAATACCGATAGGTATAGCAGTTGATTTATCAGCCATTTGCAAAGATATTTCAGTAGGTGTCAACTTATTCAAATCAAGTCTACGATATACAGAGAGAGGCATAACACTAACACCAGCTCCAAGATCACATAAAACAGTTTTAACATAGTTTCTTTTAATGGAGCATGGTATAGTTGGTACTCCGGGATCTCCTAGTTTCTTAGGTGTTCCACCCTTAAAAGTGTAATTAGCAAGCATGGTGGAAATTTCAGCTTCTGGTATCTTTCTTTTATTAGTAACAATATTTTTCATATATTTAGCATAAGGATTCATTTTAAGCATATCAGTCAAACGCATACGCAAAAAGATAGGTCTAATCATTTCAGCAAAAGCACTCAAAATCCTCATCATCCATTTTCTTGGATGGTTTAGGAGGAAAAGGCATGGGTTTCTGAACCCATGGTTCTCTTTCCTTACCGTGCTTCCTAGCAACAAAGTCTCTCTTATCATAACGTTGATTCTTTGATTGTGGGTTATCAAGATCAACAGCAGGTTCAATCTCTACTTCATTGTCATTACTAGGTTGAGCATCAACATGAACATCATTATTAACATTATCACTAGGTTCATGCTCATTGCCAGATTGTGTTTTAGCATCAGAAATAGAAATATCAGTGGGATTCTCAGGTGTGTCAATAACAGGTTCACTAGAAGCATTCAAAGTCCTATCATTTTTCTTTCTCTTCCTTTTAGAAGGACTAGGTACATCAATATTATTTCTCTAAGAATCTTGCTCAATTCTCTTAGGATGGCCTTCAGGATACAAAGGTTCATGAGTCATTTTACCACCTCTAGTCATAACTCTAACAACATTATCATTTTTCTTACCATTTAATTCATTGAGCAAATCATTCCGAGCTTTAAGTACTTGTTCTACTTGAGTGGTAACCATGGAAGCATGTTTACTAATAAGTTTTAGTTCACCTTTAACATTAGCCATATAATCACTCAAGTGTTCAATCATATAAGCATTATGTTTCAATTGTCTACCAACATAAGCATTAAAATCTTCTTGCTTAACCATAAAGTTATCAAACTCATCTAAGCATTGGCTAGCAAACTTAGTAGGAGGGATTTAAGCTTTATCATATCTATAGAGAGAATTTACCTTTACTACCTATGTCGGGTTATCAAGACCATGTAATTCTTCAACAGGCGGTAAATTAAGACCATGTATTTCTTCAATAGGAGGTAAATTCTTAACATCTTCAGCTTTAATGCCTTTTTCTTTCATATATTTCTTTGCCTCTTGCATATCTTCAGGACTGAGAAATAGAATACCCCTTTTCTTCGGAGTTGGCTCAGGAGTTGTTTCAGGAATTGGATCAGGGATTGGATCGGGAAGTGTCCAATTATTTTCATTAGTCAACGTATTATTCAATAGAATTTTAGCTTCATCAGGTGTTCTTTTCCTGAAAACACAACCAGCACAACTATCCAGGTGGTCTCTGGAAGCATCGGTTAGTCCATTATAAAAGATATCAAGTATTTCATTCTTATTAAGAGGATGATCAGGCAAAGCATTAAGTAATTGGAGAAGCCTCCCCCAAGCTTGTGGGAGACTCTCTTCTTCAATTTGCACAAAATTATATATTTCCCTTAAAGCAGCTTGTTTCTTATGAGCGGGGAAATATTTAGTAGAGAAGTAATAAATCATATCCTGGGGACTACGCACACAACCAGGATCAAGAGAATTAAACCATGTCTTAGCATAACCCTTTAATGAGAACGGAAATAATTTAAGGATATAATAATAGCGAGTTTTCTCATCATTAGTGAACAGGGTGGCTATATCATTTAATTTAGTAAGATGTGCCACAACAGTTTCAGATTCATAGCCATAGAAAGGATCAGATTCAACCAAAGTAATTATCTCAGGATCAACAGAGAAATCATAATCCTTATCAGTAACAAAGATAGGTGAAGTAGCATAAGCAGGATCATATTTCATTATAGCATTCAAAGTTTTTTGTTTCGACTTAGCTAAAAGCTTCTTAAGATCACTCCTATCATTGCAAGCAAGAAAGTCTCTAGCAGTTTCTTCATCCATAACATAACCTTCAGGAACAACAGGCAATTCATATCTAGGGGGAGAATCTCCATCATCACTTTCATCAATATTATCAGTTTCAATAATTTCATTCTCTCTAGCCCTAGCAAGTTGTTCATCAAGAATTCACCAAGTGGCACAGTAGTATCAATCATAGAAGTAGTTTCATCATAAGTATCATGCATTGCAGAAGTGGCATCATCAATAACATGCGACATATCAGAATTAATAGCAGAAGTAGGTCTAGGTGTCGCAAGCTTACTCAAAATAGAAGGTGGATCAAGTGCAGAGCTAGATGGCAGTTCCTTACCTCCCCTCATAGTTGAGGGATAAATCTTGGTTCTTGGATCTTTCAAGCTCTTCATAATGATAAGCAGATATAAATCCCAAGTGACTCAAAGAATAGAGCTATGCTCCCCGGCAACGGCGCCAGAAAATAGTCTTCATAACCCACAAGTATAGGGGATCGCAACAGTTTTCGAGGGCAGAGTATTCAACCCAAATTTATTGATTCGACACAAGGGAAGCCAAAGAATATTCCCAAGTATTAGCAGCCGAGTTGTCAATTCAACCACACCTGGAAACTTAATATCTGCAGCAAAGTGTTTAGTAGCAAAGTAATATGATAGTAGTGGTAACGGTGGTAAAAGGTAATGGTAGCAAAAGTAATATTTTTGGTGTTTTGCAGTGATGATAACAATAGCAACGGAAAAGTAAATAGGCGAAGAACAATATATGGAAAGCTCGTAGATAATGGATCGGTGATAGAGAATTATGCCGGATGCGGTTCATCATGTAACAGTCATAACATAGGGTGACACAGAACTAGCTCCAATTCATCAATGTAATGTAGGCATGTATTCCGAATATAGTCATACGTGCTTATGGAAAAGAACCTGCATGACATCTTTTGTCCTACCCTCCCGTGGCAGCGGGGTCCTATTGGAAACTAAGGGATATTAAGGCCTCCTTTTAATAGAGTACCAGACCAAAGCATTAACACATAGTGAATACATGAATTCCTCAAACTATGGTCATCACCGGGAGTGGTCCCAATTATTGTCACTTCGGGGTTGCCGGATCATAGCACATAGTAGGTGACTATAGACTTGCAAGATGGGATCAAGAACTTTCATATATTGATGAAAACATAATAGGTTCAGATCTGAAATCATGGTACTCGGGCCCTAGTGACAAGCATTAAGCATAGCAAAGTCATAGCAACATCAATCTTAGAACATAGTGGATACTAGGGATCAAACCCTAACAAAAGTAACTCGATTACATGATAAATCTCATCCAACCCATCACCGTCCAGCAAGCCTACGATGGAATTACTCACGCACGGCGGTGAGCATCATGAAATTGGTGATGGAGGATGGTTGATGATGACGATGGCGACGGATTCCCCTCTCCGGAGCCCCGAACGGACTCCAGATCAGCCCCCGAGAGAGTTTAGGGCTTGGCGGCGGCTCCGTATCGTAAAATGCAATGAATCCTTCTCCCTGGTTTTTTTCTCCCCGAAAGTGAATATATGGAGTCAGGGTTGAGGCCGGTGGAGCATCAGGGGGCCCACGAGGCAGGGGGCGCGCCTAGGGGGTAGGGCACGCCCCCACCCTCGTGGACAGGTGGAGCCCCCCCTAACGTGGATCTTCCTTCCAGTATTTTTTGTATATTCCAAAATAATTCTCCGTTGACTTTCAGGTCATTCCGAAAACTTTTATTTCTGCACAAAAATAACACCATGGCAATTCTGCTGAAAACAGTGTCAGTACGGGTTAGTTCCATTCAAATCATGCAAGTTAGAGTCCAAAATAAAGGCAAAAGTGTTTGGAAAGTAGATACGACGGAGACGTATCACTAAGCAAAAAAACATGGACGAGAACTATCCCGGGAGGGAGAGACGGGGTAGCTGCCAAGGCCAATGTCTTGGGATGCCCTGTTGCGCCCCTCCTGTATATTTATATGCGTGTGAGGGCTAAGAGTCCAGCCCTACTCCTAATAGGAGTTGGCGCCAAGGGGGAGAGGACTTGGACTCCAACCCCAATCCTATTCCTACTAGGACTCCACTTTTTTCCCTTCCCTAGCCGCATGGGCTTTTGAGGACTTGGTGCGCCTAGCCCAATAAGGCCAGGGCACCTCCCCTGAGCCCATGCCAGCCCATTGGATGTGGTGGACCCACTCATGGACTTCCGGATCCCTTTGGAAGCTTCCGGTACAATACCGAAAAAAACTGCACCTTTTTTCCGAACCTAAAATATGACTTCCCATATATAAATCTTTACCTCTTGAACATTCCGAGACTCCTCGTGGCGTCTGGTATCTCATCCGGGACTCCGAACAACATTCGGTTACCAATCATCAAATATCCAAATACCACTCCAGCGTCAACGAACGTTAAGTGTGCGACTCTGCGGGTTCGGGAATCATGTAGTCATGACCAGGACACCTCTCCGGTCAATAACCAATATCGGGACTTGGATGCCCATATTGGTTTCTACATATTCTAGGAAGATCTTTTATTGGTTGAACCACAATGTCAAGGATTCGGTTAATCCCATGTGCATCCCTTTGTCCAGCTATATGTTACTTGCATGAGATTCAATCATCGATATCTCCATACCTAGTTCAATCTTGTTACCGGCAAGTCTCTTTACTCGTTCCGTAATACAAGATCTCATGACTAACTCATTAGCTACATTGCTTGCATGCTCTTTACGATGTTGTATTACTAAGAGGGTCCAGAGATATCTCTCCGTCACGGAGTGACAAATCTCAGTCTTGATCCGTGCCAACCCAACAAACACCTTCGATGATACCTGTAGAGCACCTTTATGATCACCCAGTTACTAAGTGAAGTTTGGATACACACTAAGTATTCCTCCGGTGTCAGGGAGTCACACGATCTCGTGGTCTTAGGAATAAATACTTGACATGAAGAAAGCTATAACAATAAACTGATACTATCAACTGCTAAGCTTACGATTGGGTCTTGTCCATCACATCATTCCCCTAATGATATGATCCCATTATCAAATGACAACTTATGTCTATGGTTAGGAAACCTTAACCATCTTTGATTAATGAGCTAGTCTAGTAGAGGCTCATTAGGGACATAGTATTTGTTTATGTATTCACACATGTATTTAAGTTTTCGGTCAATACAATTCTACCATGAATAATAAAAACCTTTATCATGAACAAGGAATTATGATAATAACCAATTTATTATTGCCTCTAGGGCATATTTCTAATAGTGTGCTCATGCTTCTCCTCAAGTTAGTCCATATTTTTAGATCTCGTATTTGTCTAGTAGCACAATTTGGTGAGGTTGGTGCTTCGTTGAATAAGATGTCTTAGCCCTTAGGTCTCCCCTCACCATGATGACGTTCTCTCTGGCGGTGTCGTTGAGCCGACGGCCATGTTCGCTTGCTGTTTGTTTGGAGCGGTGAGCTTTTTGTTTCCTGTGTCTGGCGGATGTTGCCATTCAACGCATCGTAGGCAAGTGGGACATGTTGGTGCGAGTTCAAGGCCGGTGGCCCTGATGGCGGCGGATCTGCCGTTCTTTCCTGGCAACAACGACGGGATTCGTCAAATCTGGATCCAGGTCAGCGTGGGAAACACCCTTGGTCGACACGTCACATCGCCAAGTGCTTGTTCTGTAGGTCTGGTCTTCAACTCTCAACGCCTTCAAGGCCATGCCACTGGCATGATTTTTGGTTTGTTGGTGTTCCATCTCTTCCTCCCATGTGCGTCTTGGCGACGCTGGTGGTCGAAGACGGTTTCAGATTTGCTTGTTTGCAGGGACCTTAGTGGACTTGTTTCTATTTTTTTTATTTGGGGCTCTTGAATAATTTCCTGGACACTTGTCATGTCCCAGTCTTTCTAGTAGTTTTCACATGCATGTAGAATTGTACTCCAGATGCGTTTGATAGGCTGCATTAAGTCTAGCCAGGCCATGAGGGCAACACATGAAGGGCCGGGTCAAGCAAAGGCGGGAAGCCATCCGGAGTAGGGATGGCAATGGGTACCCATTACCCATGTACCCTGTGGGTAAAAACTCTATTAGGGTAAGGGTATGAAACAAAAAATTACCCATGGGTACTTAAATGGGAAAATATCATACCCATCGGGTAGAGAGGGTACGGGTATGGGATCGTATAACCCATACCCACGTACCCATGTACCCATCTAAAATGTTGATAGGTGGGTTTCCGTTAATATCCCAATGTATTCATTTCCCCTTCTAAGCACGCTAGGTAAAAACTCTAACGTGTATTCAAATTATTTCTATAATTTATCATGATTTCGTGAACTTAAAGTGTATGCATGTGTTGTTATTTATGATTATGTGTTGTTGTTTAACATTTTTATATGTCACTTTATATGCAAGTACTTTTATTTATGAGAATATATTGTTGTTACAATATGTTGTTGTACATTGTTGTTTAAGATGTGTTGCTATTAATAATTTATGATTATATGTTGCTTTTTACAACTATTTTCTACTCAATTGATGTGTTGTAAACGCGGGTATTTTTACCCGCGGGTACCCATATACCCTGTCGGGTGCCGGGTACGGGAAAAATTTGTACCCTTGACGGGTATGGGTATGGGTGATGGGTAAACTCACGGCGGACGGGTAAGGGTATGGGGTAGCTCCACCCGTACCCATACCTTGCGGGTGCCATCCCTAATCCGGAGGCAAGTCAGTGGAGATCAACGACCAGGCGTGCACGGCTAGACAACATGTTTACTTTGACCACGGCCTTTCATCGTGTAACACCGTGTTATGTATAGCTATTAACACTTAATCATGTCTAGTGTATACAATCAACCAACGTGTACCCGTATGAGCACAACCAATACGAGCAACCAAACACGTTGCGTAGAGGCGGTGCTACGATGCAGGAAGAGAAGATGCAAACAACCAATTAAAATGCAGATGTTGGTCTTTCACTTGCATACGCTCGACTAGACCCAAGTGAGACATGTATGCAAAAGGGCAAAAAAAATGATGCAGATAACCAAACGCATCCTCTGTTTATTGGTTAATAATAATATGTGTGGTTAAAAAAACAAAGAAACGACTTAGTATTGTCTTGACAACCTGTTTATTTCGGGGGAAGTAGTATTAGGGAATGGGAATTAGGAGGGCGTGGGGTTTAAATTCCCTTGTTTGATTGGAGGACAGGGAAATTGATGATGGACGGGGAAAGGGAGTTACCAGTCAAACTCTCACTTATCTCTTCCCACGGGGGGCCTGTTAATTGGAGGAGGGAATGAGAAATGAGAGAGAAAAAACCAATCGCTATGTTCGTTGCTCCCGTCCCGCAAGCTGCGGAAACAAGATTCCCACGACTAACTCCCACCCCCAAACCAAACGAGGGATTGGGACTGATAGTCCACTTCCCATGTCTAATCTCTCAGCTAACTCCCACTTAAAAATTCCCATGCCTTTTCCCACGGACTGCCAAACACACTGTGAGGGAAATAAATGACCGGTCAAGGTTTGAGTGTGAACCAAATCTTGTTCGGGATAAATGAACGACTTCAATCACGCAAAAAAAAAACTTCAATCACGCGCCCAGGCCTCGAATTGGCAGGCGGGAAACCTGTGGGCAGAAATTTCCGGGCTCCAGAATTTCCTCGCACCTGATTCGTCCAACCAAGCCTCCCACGGATCGCTCCTCCCAAAGCCGCATCGCGGCCGTCCAAGGCCCTCCCGATCCAACCGCCCAACGCCCGCGCCCGCGGATCGACGGGCCCACCACCCGCCCTCCGCGCCGTTTAAATACCCCCGCCCCTCCACAATTTCCATCACAGCTCTCAATCCCAATCTCCCATCACAAAACCAATCCTCCTCCGCGCCCCGAGCCCCAAGAGCATCACCTGCAAGCAATGGACGTCTCAGGCACCGGAGCTGGCGCTAAGGGCAAGAAAGGCGCGGCCGGACGCAAGGCTGGCGGCCCCAGGAAGAAGTCGGTGACGCGGTCCGTCAAGGCCGGGCTCCAGTTCCCTGTCGGCCGCATCGGGCGCTACCTCAAGAAGGGCCGCTACGCCCAGCGCGTCGGCACCGGCGCCCCCGTTTACCTTGCCGCCGTCCTCGAGTACCTCGCCGCCGAGCTGCTGGAGCTCGCCGGGAACGCCGCCAAGGACAACAAGAAGAGCCGCATCATCCCGCGCCACCTGCTGCTCGCCGTCAGGAACGACGAGGAGCTCGGAAAGCTGCTGGCCGGCGTCACCATCGCGCACGGTGGCGTGATCCCCAAGATCAACCCGGTGCTCCTCCCCAAGAGGACCGCGGAGAAGGAGGGCAAGGAGCCCAAGTCTCCCAAGAAAGCGACCAAGTCCCCCAAGAAGACCACCAAGGCTTAATCGACGCGTTCCATGTCGTAGACTGTCGTAGTGTTCTTCGTAGTGGTCCGGTGGTGTTCCTGTAGTTGTGTTGTTTTATCTTGTTGTGTGCATGTTTAATGGAAGAATGTCAGAAATCTCTCTGACTTGCCCAAAAATTGCGGCGTTTATGACTCTCTGATTTGCCCAAAAATTGCGGCGTCTCTGACTCTCTGTGAGTTGCGCAAATATTGTGCCGTGTCTGACTCTTTGCGAATTTCCCTGCGTCTGACTCCCTGATTTGCCCAGATATTGCGCTGTCTTTGACTTTGTGGTTTGTGAATCTCCTTGCCACAAGGTTTTCCAGTTCTCTTTGATTCAGTTTTGCTGCTCCACCTTATTTGCAGCGCATCATGCTAAATAACTTTCATCCCAAATATGCCATTGCTGTCTCAAAACCTCTGAATTTGATAATTTGCAATCATATCAACAGTCGACAGCGGGGTATCAAATCGTGGGCTGCCATTTGCGAACGTATGCATAACAGGGAGACATGGCTCTAGGTTTTGTGTATCTGTCGTTCGTGGGCTGAGCTATTGCTCCTGGAGTTCTGAATATCAGCACGAAGATGGACTATAAGTGACCGAACTTTGAAAGGCCTTGAAAAAGCATGGAGTAATTGTTGAACTCAGAACAGCTATCCTTTGTAAGCAATGCTTGAACCAATTTCCTTACCATCAAAACGCACCATCTCAACACAAAGTTTAGAAATACAGTTCTATTAATGTTTTTTTTGTGTGCAGAAGTTAAGATAAGTATTTTGCTACAAATGGAACGCCTGAGATTTTTTGTAAGCAAGGCTTGAAAAATTATGTTGTCACAAGGATGACAAATTTCTTTTAGCAAGCATGTCAAACCCTTTTTTTTTAGCATCAGTACAGACACAAGCGCTCATATACACGTGCATACACTCACCCCTATGAACGCACACACGCACACCCTATCCCTATGAGCACCTCCGAGAGACTGAGCCGGCATATCATCTTGAGATTTACGAAGTCACCGTAGGCGTCTCGTCGTCGACGGTGG
Organism: Triticum dicoccoides; assembly: GCF_002162155.2. Classification (NCBI taxonomy): domain Eukaryota; kingdom Viridiplantae; phylum Streptophyta; class Magnoliopsida; order Poales; family Poaceae; genus Triticum; species Triticum dicoccoides. Next base: position 114,073,472 of record NC_041386.1, on the reverse strand, counting down.
CAAACCCTTGCCATGTTCAAATTTGTTGTTTGTCATGCTTGCAAAAGGAAGTTGCCATTTTCAGATTTGTTGTTTGTCATGCTTGCAAAAGGAAGTTGCCATTTTCACGACATCATAAATCTCTACTTCTCTACTTCTATAAAAAATGGTGCGCCTGCCATCCTCCACTGGCAGCCATCAAATCTACATCTAAAGCATACGAAGTAAGCTGTGGCAGTTTTGCAGAAAGGTACCAGCACTTCGCTCCATGTTCATAGACAACCCCTTGTTGCCATAAAAATATTAGATTGGTCGTGCCTAAAAATCTTGATGTCAAATATTTAGCATTTTCATAGATAATCTATTAATTATCACGTTTCCGCTGTTAATAAAAAAATGTAGATTTTATGGATGCTATCCGTAGCTACAATAATATTACGGCTGGTGAATGTTTCTCGTTTTACCGTTACCTTTTTGTTTTCTAAAGTTTGCTTGTGGGTATTATTTAGCAATTTTCAAAACTAGATAGACCTCTTTCTTCTAAGAGAACAATATAATACCTTCATAAGATGCAAGTATAGGGTATTAAGAAAGTGGTGGATTCCAACCCGTGAAACCGTTATATCGCTATGAATAACAATATAAACATCGCATGAGTGGACCTCGCCCTTCGATCCAAGATTAGATGGCTGTCAATGACTAAGTCACCACTAAAATGGCCACATGAAGTCACAAATCCGCGTTGTAAGATTTGGCATGCTCGTAGTGAACCCCGTGTCGGGACACACCTATCAATAACCAATGTTCTCAACATTGAATATAAGTGGTTAGGACATAAAGTATGATATACACCTAGAGTATATATTTATATATTTATGGAAAGGAATTCATAATACTACATGTTTACAGGATTATCTGTGTGTAAAGCATGTGCCGAGAGGTTTTGGCGAAGCGACTCCTTGGCAGTTGTCGAGTGCCGAGTGCATAGTTGGGATGGAGAAGTGGCCCACACATGCATGCTTTTTGAAAACAGGCGAGGCATGTCGGTGATTTAGCATTGCGCGTTGTTGCATGAGATGCGAGCAAGGCCCACACACTCGTATTATCCACGCCTCTCTCCTTCACCCCCCCTCTCTCTCTTGTGTGGGGCCCATATCCATATATTTGTTCTCTACCTTGTTTGCCTAGGGAAAGCTTCTAAAGTTTAACAAGTTTAAAACCTCAATAGGTCAATATTGTCAAAAGATAAAAAATTAAAATTTGGGCCACATTTCCCCCTGCTGCTTGTACTATAATTCAACAAATTACCAAAAAGGAAATTTCCAAAAATCAATAGCGCTAAAAATTTGAATGCTCCATTTTTTGGATGTCCAAATTTGTTTTCCCAAATCTTGTTGGGCAATCGCTTGTCAAATAACCAGGCCCTCCAAATATCATCTATGAGGACGTCAAAATGGCCCATAACAATGTTTTTGCTCCCTGCGAATGAACAACATTGCCAAATGTTAGTCGTAACATTCAAAATATATGTGATGATGCTATATGGGTTGATTGTCGATATGTTGAGGTCAAACTGACATGTACCAAATAACCATTATTTCAAAGCTATATCTGAGACGACATGACTTGTGTAATCCTACAAGAAACACACCCTTGCAAATTTGGAAACTGTCAGTCTGCTTCAATATCTTTTTAATCAAAGTTTCGGCAAGGAGAAGGCCTTTCTTATTGTTGGGGAAGTTACTATAACATCTACCATCTTGTCAAATATATGGGAATGTTGAGGCCAAACCAACATGTCCTGGATATCCATTATTTCGAAGCTATCTGAGATGTCATGGCTTTGTGTAATGCTACACGAAACATAGATTAGCTGTTTGTGTGCGTCACAATTCGTATATACTCCCTCCGGTCTTTTTTACTCTGCATATAAGAATTGTCTGAAGTCAAACTTCCTAAAGTTTGACTATATTTATATGAAAAAATATTAACATTTATAATGCTAAATTTATACAATATGGAAAGTAAAGTCATGACGCATCTAATGTTGTTGATTTCACATTCTAAATGTTTGTATTTTTTCTATAAACTTGGTCAAAGTTTACGAGGTTTGACTTCAAACAAATCTTATATGCGAACTAAAAAGGACCGGAGGGAGTACAAAAGATTCAAATGCGAGAATGATGTTTTTATGGGGGATATCTCAACAATGTATACCCTCTTGTCACTTGTATGCGTTGATTTACAACATGTTGAGACCAAATTGACAAGCATTTGATATCCATTATCCTAAAGTTATTTCAAATTTCTCATATGTGTTTCGCTGTATTGTTTATTTTGTTGTGGAACTGATTTAGAGTCACCGACAAACGCTATACACTACACGATTTTGTGCTCTGCTTACAGACCGAGTGTGAGGCATATTTCTGTATTTTTCTCATGGCATGAGCCGTTAATGACTTTGTTAAAGTCAGGCTCTTCTTGAGACTTTGTTGATGTAAATCCAGATTGGTTGATAACTCAACTATCCATCCACTTAAGTCTCGAACAGAAGTAACATTCATATTAACTCCAAAAGCACATTTAACGACACTCCAAGCATACCTAACTAAAGAGCAGTGCAAAAAAAGATGGTTTACTGTTTCCTTTATAATTACAAAATTTACACTTATCACTACCAGAGAAATGCTATTTTTAAACATTAACCACAAGAACACTTTAATTTTCAGAGGTACCTTGATAAACCACAATTTCTCAAAGGGAAAATCCTCTTGGACTGCTTTCAGCATATTGTACATGGATTTAACAGTAAAATTCCCTGATCCAGTAAGTTTCCATCTAACAGTGTCGTTTCATCAGTGAGCTGGACATCTTTACAAAAATCCCTGGCGCAACTCTCCAACAAAGCCGCACTCAAATTTCGCCGGAGTACCACTTTCTCCTTCTTTTTTTCATTCACCGATCCGCGACGCGCAAGGTATTTTGGCCATCGCGGCCGTCCATTCCCCTCTGGATCCAACCGTCCAACGCCCGAGCACGCGGATCGACGGCCCCACCACCGTCTCCCCTCACCGTTTAAGTACTCTGCCTCCTCTGCTCCATTCTCACCAACCCACCCCGCAATCCACCACCATCAAATCTCTCTGCCCCTTTCCAGCTCTTCTTCAAAAGCGCCGTCGTCAGCAATGGAGGCCTCAGGCGCTGCAGCGAAGGGGAAGAAGGGCGCGGCCGGGCGCAAGGCCGGCGGCCCCAGGAAGAAGTCGGTGACGCGGTCCGTCAAGGCCGGGCTCCAGTTCCCCGTCGGCCGCATCGGGCGCTACCTCAAGAAGGGCCGCTACGCCCAGCGCGTCGGCACCGGCGCCCCCGTATACCTCGCCGCCGTCCTCGAGTACCTCGCCGCCGAGCTTCTGGAGCTCGCCGGGAACGCCGCCAAGGACAACAAGAAGAGCCGCATCATCCCGCGCCACCTGCTGCTCGCCGTCCGGAACGACGAGGAGCTCGGAAAGCTGCTGGCCGGCGTCACCATCGCGCACGGCGGCGTGATCCCCAAGATCAACCCGGTGCTGCTCCCCAAGAGGACCGCGGAGAAGGAGGGCAAGGAGCCCAAGTCTCCCAAGAAGGCGACCAAGTCCCCCAAGAAGACCACCAAGGCTTAGATCCACCCATTCCATGTCGTAGTGTTCTTAGTAGTGGTCCGGTTATGTTCCTGTAGCGGTGTCGGTTAATCTTGTTATGTGCATGTTTAATGGAAGAACGTCAGAAATCTCTGACTTGCTCAAATATTGTGCCGTCTCTGACTCTGATTTGCCATTTTGCGACGTCTCTGACTCTGCGGTTTGTGAAGCTCCTTGGCACAAGGTTTTATAGTTCTCTTTGATTCTGTTTTGCTGCACCACCTCAGTGCTAAATAGCTTTGATCCCAAAGATGTCAGTGCCAAGTCGTAAGATCTGAATTAGATAATTAGCAGTCATATCAATAGTCGTGGGCTGCCATTTGCGAACGTTCGTGGCTGCACGAAAGCCCACTGCTCAAAATTGTCTATGTGTTGGCTTGGGCTGAACTATGCTTGCTGCTGGAATTTTCTGAATATCAGCACGAAGATGGACTATAAGTGACCGAACTTTGAAAGCCCTTGAAAAATTATGGATTAATTGTTGAACTCAGAACATCATTCATGTTTTTTTCTGACCTATTCTGTATTCACGCTAGTTTGATTGGTACACTAGCTATTTTCTCCACTAGTACCAAACAGCTATCCTTTGTAAGCAAGGAACGAATCAATTTCTTTACTATCAAAACGCACAATCTCAACACAACGTTTAGAAATACAGTTCAAATAAAGTTTTTTTGGGGCGGAAGTTAAAATAAAGATTTCGCTACAATTGATCATAAGATTTTTAGCATGACAGATAGAACGCCTAAGATGAAAGACTATGTTGTCACGAACTCACGATGATGACAAATTTCTTTTAGCAAGCATGGCAAATCCTTGCCATGTTCAGATTTTTTTGTTAGGAATTGTTATGCTTGCAGAAGGAAATTGCCATTTTCACGACATCACAAATCTCCACTTCTATAAAAAAACGAGTTGTTGATTATGATGTGTCTGCCATCCTTCACCGAGCCATCGGATCTACATCTCACGCATACGAAGTACACCGTGGCAGTTTTGCAGAAAGGTACCAACACTTCTCTCTGTGGTCACAGCCAACCCCTTGTTGCCATAAAAATATTAGATTTGTCATGCCTAAAAATCTGATGTCAAATATTTAGCATTTTCGTAAATAATGCTTTTAATTTCAAATCATGTTTCAGCTCTTAATAAAAAAATATAGATTTTGTGTATGCTATCCGTAGCTACAATAACATTTACGGCCGGTGAATGTTTCTCGTTTTACCGTTACCTTTTTGGTTTTGGAAACTTGTTTGTGGCTATTATTTAGCAATTTTCAAAACTAGATAGACCTCTTTCTTCTAAGAGAATATAATACCTTCATAAGATGCAAGTACGAGTGTTAAGAAAGTGGTGGATTCTAACCCGTGAAACCGTTATATCGTTGTGAATAACAATATAACGCACATGAGTGGATCTCGTCGTTCGATCCATGCTCAGATGGCTGTCAATGACTAAGTCATTACTAAAATGGCCACATCAAGTCACAAATCCGCGCCGCAAGATTTGGCATGCTCGGAGTGAACCCCTTGTCGGGACACTCCCATCGATAACCAATGTTCTCATCATTGAATATAAGTGATTAGGACATAAGATATGATATACACCAAAAGTATGAATTTATATATTTGTGGAAAGGAATTCATAATACTACATGTTTACATGATTATCTGTGTGTGTAAAGCACGTGCCAAGAGGTTTAGGTGAAGCGCCTCCTTGGTAGTTGTCGAGTGCCGAATGCATAGTTGGGATGGGGAAGGGGCCCATACATGCATACTTTCTCAAAACAGGCGAGGCAGGTGGGCGATTTAGCATTGCGCGTTGCTACATGAGATGCGAGCAGGGCCCACACACTTGTGTTATCCACATCTCTCTCCTTCACCCCTCTTTCTCTCCTGTGTGGGGCTCATATTCAGATGTGTTCTCTATCTTGTTTTCCTATGGAAAACTTCTAATATTTAATAAGTTTAAAATCTAAATAGGTTAACATTTTCAAAGATCAAGATTTAAAATTTGGGTTACATTTCCCCCTAATGTCTGTACTATAATTCAACAAATTATCAAAAAGGAAAGCTCGAAAAATCAATTGCGCGAAACATTGGAATGCACCATTTTTTGGATGTCTAAATTTGATTGCCCACATCTTGTTGGGCAATCACTCGTCAAATAACCAGGCCCTCCAAATATCATCTACGTGGACATCAAAATAGCCTATAACAGTGTTTTTGCTTCCTGCGAATAAACGATGTCACCAGATGTTAGTGGTAACATTCATAATATATGTGATGATGCTGTATGGGTTGATTGTCGACATGTTGAGGTCAAACTGACTTGTACAGATGTACCAAATAACCATTATTTCAAAGATATACCTGAGATGGCATGGCTTGTGTAATCCTACAAGAAACACGCCCTTGCAAATTTGGAAACTGTCACTTTGTCTGCTTCATTGTATTTTTAATCAAAGTTTCAAAAAAGAGAGGCCTTTTTTATTGCTGGGGAAGTTACTATAATGTCTACCATACTGTTAAAAATATGGGTATGTTGAGGCCAAACCAACATGTCCTGGATATCCATTATTTCGAAGCTATTTGAGATGTCATGACTTGTGTAATGCTACAAAAAACATAGATTAGCTCTTCGTGTGCGTCACAATTCGGATATACAAAAATTCAAATGAGAGAATGTTTTTCTGGGGGAAATCTCTACAATGTATACCCTCTTGTCACTTGTATGCGTTGATTTAGGGTATGTTGAGACAAAATTGACAACCACCTGATATCCATTATCCTGAAGTTATTTGCAATTTCTCATATGTGTTTCACCATATTGTTTATTTTGTCGTGGAACCAATTTAGAGTATCTAACAAACGCCATACACTACACTATTTTGTGCTCCGCTTACAGGCTGGGTGTGAGGCCCATTTTTGTATTTTCCCCATGGCATGATGTAATAACCTAAAATAAATATGCGATGATAATTATTTTAATTGGATAATTATATTGTGATTAACTGTTAAGCTATTAAGATAAAAATAAGAAATAGTTTACCAAACATTAGTAGATTACGTGTACAAAACATCTCACTGCCTAGGTTCTAAACTATCTGGGTTTATCTGTTAAAATGTTATTCTAGAAGAGAAAAGAGTAGATAAGTTCAATGTCCTGCAGATTACTTACGCAGGGAGAATACCTGCGGTGTGTTCCAAAAAAATATCTATGCTAAGGAAGCAGCGAGTAGATAAGCATCCACAGTAACCAGGGTGAGCCAGCCGTGGGGTAGTCGGTACCTGGGTTAGATCAGTCTCATCCACGTAGCCCTTCCTCGACAGATGTCATCCTTTCAACCCTCTTCTCTTGCACTATAAATAGCTTCTCAACCGTGCGGTACTGGTCGCCCACACCCAGAAAATTCCCCACTTTAGTTGGAAGCAGTCAGCGGAGAGCGAGCGACCGATCGGAGAAGCTGCGGAGAAATTGAGGACAAGGAGGTATGGCTGCTAGCTTTAGCCAACGCCCTGTTCCTCGTCTTGTCTCATGAAGTCATCTAAGATTCTTGAGGGTAGCTAGCTGTAGCATCTCTCCTCTCCTACTACATGTTCCTGTTTTCTTTCCATCGATTTCCACACTTGAGGTGATATTCTTGCTTAACGGAAGATGTGGTGTTATGGGTAAATGAACGAAAAGATTCTAAAATACTGGAAGTTGCATCAGACTGATTCCATTCTATTGATCCATGCTTTGTTACACCGATGAATTTATTCGCTGGCTTAAGAAGGAACAACTAGTACTAGTTGGTAAGAAAGACTGGGAACGAGTAGTACTAGTACTACAGGACCCATGCATGCGTACATCTCCCGTGTAAAGAAATAATCTTCATGGCTAGCTAGCATGCATGCAAGTGGTTGTATTTCTCAAATTTAATAGCTGGGAACAGTACTGAGGTTAAAGTGGGATGTGCACGCCTCACTCTAGCATAGCCAAGTACTATAGAGCGACTTGTTACATCCCTGTACTGGTACTGCATATAGCTGCTCATGTCCATGTTGCCACTTGCAAGTCACATGAAATAATAAGCTGATGGGCGTTTGTAACATGCTTAGGTTGGAGCTCAGATTTAGCCGAGGAGGAACCGCTGCAAGGCAAGACTGTGCATATCAGTCTTCTCTCTCAAACTGAACTTTTAATATATGTTAACAAATTAATTGGTTACTAGCATTAATGTTTTTACATATGAATATAAGTGATGAGCTGGTAATTATTATGCCTGTGAGAACCATGCGTGCATGGTTGACGGATTGATCGAACGATGATGTTTGAATAATCTAAGAACGTACACCGTCATGATCATGGTAAGTGTGGTATATCAAGCCCGGGGCGGTCGATACCTGAAATAACGGTACGCGGCTAATTTAGTCGGTACTAGTGTGAGATGGAAGATACCTCACACAAGTAGGGGACTCGGCGTCGTGATTCCCGGAGATAGGTATTACCATTGGTGGAGATTACGACGGTTATTAGTATGTCTCTGCAGAGATTATTGCTATAGGTTTGCGCCGGTATAATTCCATCCTGCTCCTGTAAGGTAACAGGAGGCTGAAGCATCTTTACCTTATGTACATTCAACTTGCAACCTACTAATTCTTGCATTCTTATATTCTTGCTGAGTATGTCCCAACATACTCACTATTGTTTTCCTTTTTCCTCTGATATGCACAGAGTGCGTGGGAAGTGGGCATGGTGAGGAGTTAGAGGAGCATGAGGAATAAGTCGACACCTAGGCCAGGGTGTCAAAATTAGCAGTCTTTGTTTAATCCTTAAATAAAGTCAGTGAAGAATAAGAGGAAGTGCTATCAATACATGTGCATATGCACGTGGTTGAACACTTGGCCTACTATCTATTATTTGGTTAAGTGAGGGTGTAAGCTATTATGTAAAGAATAAGCTGGAATTAAAGTATTACTTGTGCCCTGTTGTTCTGATATATGCTACTCATGCCTTGTGTGCTTATGAGTGTTCTTCAACTCATAAGGACACGACGACTGTCACATTTATTTCCGAACCTTCGGGTCGTGACACATGAGCCGTTAATGACTTTGTTAATGCAAAGTCAGGTTCTTCTCGAGGCTTTGTTGATGTCAATCCGGACCGGTTGATAACTCAACTATCCATCCAGTTAAGTACATTGAACAAAAGTAACATTCATATTATCTCTGAAAGCACATTTAAGGACACTCAAATCATACCTAACTAAAAGTAGTGCAAAAAAAGATGGTTTGCCGTTCAGACCAACCCCTCTTCAGCATTGTCTTTAGTGAGAAATGCTATTTTAAACATTAACCACAATAACACTTTAATTTTCAGAGGTACCACAACAAACCATAATTTCTTAAAGGGACAATCCTCTTGGACTGCTTTCAACGTATTGTACATGGATTTAACAGTAAAATTCCCTGACCCAGTAAGTTTCCATCTAACAGTGTCGTTTTCATCAGTCAGCTGGACATCTTTACAAAAATTCTGTAAACTTAGAGCAACTCCAACGGCCCCCCTCAAATTTCGTCGGAATTTAATACGTAGTACTATTCCAACCTTGTTACTATCACTTTCTCCTTCTGTTTTGTTTGCATACACCGATCCGGGATGCCCAGGGTATTCTGGCGATCGCGGCCGTCCATTCCCCTCTGGATCCAACCGTCCGATGCGCGCGCACGCGGATCGACGGACCCACCACCGCCTCCCCGCACCGTTTAAATACTCTGCCTCCTCTGCTCCATTATCACCAACTCACCCCGCAATCCACCATCACCAAATCTCTCTGCCCCTCTCCAGCTCTTCTTCAAAAGCGCCGTCGTTAGCAATGGAGGCCTCAGGCGCTGCAGCGAAGGGGAAGAAGGGCGCGGCCGGGCGCAAGGCCGGCGGCCCCAGGAAGAAGTCGGTGACGCGGTCCGTCAAGGCCGGGCTCCAGTTCCCCGTCGGCCGCATCGGGCGCTACCTCAAGAAGGGCCGCTACGCCCAGCGCGTCGGCACCGGCGCCCCCGTCTACCTCGCCGCCGTCCTCGAGTACCTCGCCGCCGAGCTGCTGGAGCTCGCCGGGAACGCCGCCAAGGACAACAAGAAGAGCCGCATCATCCCGCGCCACCTGCTGCTCGCCGTCAGGAACGACGAGGAGCTCGGAAAGCTGCTGGCCGGCGTCACCATCGCGCACGGCGGCGTGATCCCGAAGATCAACCCGGTGCTCCTCCCCAAGAGGACCGCGGAGAAGGAGGGCAAGGAGCCCAAGTCTCCCAAGAAGGCGACCAAGTCCCCCAAGAAGGCAACCAAGGCTTAGAAACACGCACAGGTTGCTGTAGGCTGTTTAATGCTTTGTAACAGTGGTCGTTGTTCGGCTAATGGTGCCGATGTAATCTTCGTTGCTAAGAGAAATGTCAGAAATCTCTCTGATTTGCCTAAATTCTTTGCTCTGTCAACTGTTCTTGTTTCCCAGTGCTCGGTTTTGACATTTCCCTAACAGCAATGCCCACCAGGTGCTCGATCTCCGGTAGACAGCGCCGGAGATGAGATGGAAGGGAAGTTTGCACGGTAGCACCGCGTAGCTACGGCTGTCACTTCGGCGATCCCTTCCGTGCCTAGAAATCCCCACACGGTATACTCCGGCAACTCCATCCACCGCCATGGCGTCCGGCGGTACCGTAAGCCACGGTCAAGTGGTGTCTGTGCAAACTGCCCGCGGCTGAATCTTCTGTGCACCTGTCTTGCTCGACGGAATGCTTGACAAGAGCTATGGCGTCGAAACAACACCACTTGGCCGCTGTCAGCTTGTCGGCCCCATCAATGTTGCTAGAGTGCGGCAACATGTTCGTGCCGATGCTGCTCGGCTCGACGGCCTTGCCGTTGACTGATTGAATCATGGTCTGTCGTTACACCATGTGTTAATTTTATCTGAGATGGTGAGGTGCTGTGGCCTCTGCAAAGTTTTTCCAGAGTAGTTGTCCCTCCCGTTCAGTATCTTTATCCAGAGAGCTTAATCGCCCAGTTGCTCTATCTGTGGCAGTGGGCAATTTTTTTGAGTTAATTACACCTGTAGTACAAGAACTTGCAGCGAATTAACAGAATCATACAAAAACTAAAAACCCAGAAAAATGGTACAATAACTTATCTAACAACACGATTTGATACAATTTCCGTTAATCCTAACGGTGTTGCTGTTAACTCGCCTGGCTGTCTGGCACTCTCCCTCTGCCTTGTATGGGTCCTACTTGTCAGTCAGACAGGGAAATAAAAGCAACAAAAAATAGGGCGCTCTGCCGTGATTCAAACCCGTGACAGGATTTCTTTTCGCAAATACGCAAAGCTTGCGTATCCTTTCATTGATAGAAGAAGTTAGAATGAATACAAAAGGTGATACAATACATGATACAAACGCAAGAGGCATGAACATGATGCCGAAAATAAAGAGACATGAGATGCTTGACCCAAATAAAGATAACACGACTAAACTCGCCGACCAGAGAAGCAGCCCCACTAACAACTTGCGACCAAAATCTCCAAATCTAATACCGAGGACATCACGAGCAAACAAGACAACGCCTTCACGAAGAAGAACGACATCAAGACGTCGTCGTCGTCTGATCGGGAAACCCAGACCTAGAGTTTCCCCTGATGCTCGAAGAGGGGCACACATAATGACCATGACAGCGCTTCCAAGAAGAAAACGGCATCCGCGAGTGTCGCCGCTGCTAGCATAGGATGCAGGGATTTCTCCCTGGCCACCATTCAAGCAATCACAAGCCATCGGAGCACGGACCGGAGAAGCGGAAGTTTAGCATAGGTCGGAGCTGCAACTGCAGGAAGGGGAGCCACGCCTGACGCCGAAGGAGGCACCGGGCGCCGCCGGACGCGCGGGCCTTGGAGGAGGGCAAGGTCACCATTCGATCTCCCTGGCCACGATCTTAGAAGTCTAGGCGCTTGACGATTGTACCATTCGATTTTTTATGCCAATGTAGAGGCAGATTTGTTTCTATACCGTAGTTTCAGACACGTCCTAGTTCGCTCGCCGCCTTTGCTGAGTTTGCTGACTGTTATCTTTTTATTATGTGTTTTTTTTTCAGATCTTAGGTTTCTTTGGTTTTTTTTTTCTTATTATTTTGCATATTTATTTTTATATAGGTTTTGCAATATACGGTGAACTTTTTTCAATATACACACTGAACATTTTAGTATATGATAATTTTTTAAATACACACTCAACATTATTGTATAATACTCGGTAATAGTATATGATAAACATTTTTTTTACATGACAATGGTGGGTTTTATTCCTCGGTAATAGTGTTACAGTCTGCTGATACAAAGTTAGAAACACTGTCTGGAACATGGTGCAACTAACAAGCGGTGCTACCTCATGTACGACGAATATTGGCAAGACTATGAGCAACCTATATTAACGACACTCAATTTTCTGCGGAATAAACCCATGAGGTTCCAGAAGCTTTCTGATTTCCAGTATTAGATGTCCATAAGCTGAAAGATCCAACCAGTTGTCCGTCAATGCAGCAAACCGTCAGATTGAATAAGAATAGGTAATCTTGACCGTTGCATGCTCATTCTCAGTTCTTCTAAAACAGCGCTGATCTCGGATTCAAGCGTATCTTTGCAAAAGAAAAGATAATGAAAAGCTGAGAAAATGACTGCTCCATCCGAGTCACATTTAACACTTTTTAATATACATTTCTAATACACACTAAACATTTTTTTCATATATGGTGAACTTTTTTTATTATATATACCGAACCTTTTTATAAAACACATGCTAAACAATTTCCTAAAATATATGTTATATTTTAGTAGGTTTTTAGAATATCCAGCTTCTAAAAAACAATGGCCGGATTTTTTGTGAAAAACAAACTAAAAATTGTGCCAAGTTATCCAATCAAACTGCATTGCAGATAGATGCTGTTAGCATTTTTTTTGCGGTTCTGTTAGCATATATATTTAAGTATTTAAACATGCAAGTTGAAGCATATGGCAATCAATATGTGCCCCAAACATATGACAATCAACATGTGTCCCCAAACTTCTGATGTATCCCATGTACTCCCTTCGTTCCATAATGTAGTGCATCCGCGTTTCCCGAGATCCAAGTTTGACTGTAGATTTAACCAACGAGACTGGTTACGGCGGGAGCAAAAATTATATTACTGAATTCATATCGCAAATACGAAATCAGTGATATAATTTTTGCTCTCGTCGTAGTCGGTCGTGTTGGTTAAATTTACGGTCAAATTTAAATCTCGAAAAGTGCGGGCGCACTACATTGTCGAATGGGAGAGAGTATATATATGCTTCTGCCATAGATGTGCTGCTGCACTTCAATCACGCTTCTCAAACCAAATTATGTAAACTTTTTTGAATGTAGGTGACAGAACCATTTGCGAGTCCTGCTCGCCGCTACCCTCGATGACACGGTTGCCATAGCCTCAAGTTGTACGTGCAACATTAAGTTACGGTGGTGTGGAAGAATAAAGGAAAAAGTCTGAAATAAACCTTAAACTCGTAGTCTAAGTTTGATTCAAACCTTAAACTATTAATCCTGGAAATCAGCACCCTAACCTTATCGATCCTCGTTAATCTCCGACCCTACACCATTCTGGACATGTTTGTCGAAGTGGGAAAAGACAATCCCGACCTGGATTAGACATTTTTCTCACCAACGAGGCAACGACGATGGCACACATTATCTTCTTCCTAATCTCTCTCTCTCTCATGTGCAAGGTGAGCGCCCGGACTACTGCGGAGATGTATGAGGCGAGCCGTTGATGCTAAGGGTCACGAGTCACAACAGGCACTCTGAGCTCGTATACGACATCCTTGGAGCACATGAAGAAATTGTTCAAGTCTGGCTTGGGCTCAAGCGGGGCAAGCGCATCCGCGAGCTATTGCCGGAGCACGCAGACGGGCGAGAGAAAGAGGACCGCCCCTCTACCTCCAGGCTTAGAGCATCTCCAACAGGCGCGCGGTAGCGCGGCACCGCTAAGTTTTTTTGGCAGCGTTGAAATAACATTTTAGCGCGCGTAGGAGGGTGGTTGCTTTATAAGGCGCTGCAAAATTTAGCGCTCCACTATAGCGCTTCACCAGGCGCGGTAAAACCCAGCGCGCGTTTGAAACTTTTTTGAAACAATACATACGAAAAAATATATGAAACAACACATAGTTTAGAACTTTAAATTTCATAGCATAGTTCCCCAAACCACAAGCCAGTTCATACGATGCTAATAAAAATAAATAAAACGATACTAAATAAAACTACTCCTCGTCCTCCTCAATGGTGTAGTCCGACGACGTAAATGCATAGAGCCACCGAGGATCTTCATTGTCCCAGGTCGATGTAGGTCCTAGCTTGATCTGGGCTTCTGCATGTTACTTCCGCGCATATGCTTGTCCGCCAGACGCACGGCTTGCTCCGCCCTCCTTTGCGCGCAGAACTCGTTCTCGGCGGTGACATCCTGCGGGAAGCGCTCGCGCTACACCGCCATGGCATGCTCGTCCGCCTTGGCGATGAGGAGGCGGCGCTACGTCCGTTGGAGGCGGCGATCCTCGTCGTTGATAAGTCACGGGGGAGGCGCGAGCTCCTGCGCCTGCTCGCGCATCCGCACATCGGTGAAGTTCATCTGTGACCAAGGCCGCTCGGGGCGCCACGCCGCCGCATCGTACGCGCGGGCGGCCTAGTGGGCAGTCTCGAACGTGCCGAGCCTGAGACGTGTATCGCCGGAGTGGATCTCCGAGTAATACACGCCAGAGGGGCGGGCGGACGTCGCGGTAGCCGGACCTGCTCCGGGGGTGCAGCGGTATGGCAGGGCACTGGAAGAGGCGAGGGGAGAAGGCGCGGCGGCGGCGGGGCACTGGAAGAGGCGAGGGGAGAAGGCGCGGCGGCGGCGGGGCACTGGAAGAGGCGAGGAAGAAGGCACGACAGGAGGGAAAGAGTAGCGGCGGGCGCTTGCGCGCGGCTTTTAACCAGCGCGCTGGTTGACGCGTGCCAAAACTGTTGCACACGCTGCCGCTTTTTCCCCGCACGCACATCTTTTTCACGCTCAAACTTTCCCGTGTCTGCTGGAGCGCGCCGCGCAGCCTCTCGCGCGCCAAATTGTTGGTTTATCCAGCGTGTCGAATATTTCGCGCGCATTTGGAGATGCTCTTAGTCTAATTCTGCTGACGGCTTGACGCTCAATCAATTTCGACCATCCTCAACTGAAGCGTCTCGCTACCATAAACTTTCGCCGCCAGCCATCTTCACATCTTCACCGGAATTCCTACCACAACATTAGGTTCCTGGTAATTCGTGATTCCTTTTGATTTTCCCAGCATCCACTATTGCTACTCCAGTGAGTGGAGGGTCCGGTCTGGATGTTCGCCTCCGCGCGCGCCCCTAGGTAGATGATGCAACTATAGTGTAGATGAGAGAGAGAGAGAATGACTAGCGACAGATATTTTTAGGCAAATGACTATTGACTAGAGACGTAAGTGATCCCGGCCAGGATCAGATGTTTTCCTGTTGTGCCAAACAAAAATAGGGTCGGAATTAACAGGGATCAATAAGATGAGGGTGCTGATTTTAGGGATTAAGAGTACAAGGTTTAATTCAGACTTGGCGTACAAATTCAAGATTTATTTTAGACTTTTTCCAAGAATAAAAGAGCCCCAGGTCATGCGACTCATGCCATGCCCAGCGACGAGATCGTGGGTGGGTAAGATTAGAGGCTGTTAGCGATGATCTCCATGGAAGCGGCAATGTGCTAGTATCTAGCCCAAGTTGAAGAAAAAATTGATCTATTTGGATCCAAATAATATTTTCTTCGGAAGCAGATTCTAACATATCTAGAAGCAATGTTTGATTTATGGAAACATTTTTTTTCCTATTGGAAGCAATTCCATGTCACACTAGAAACAATTTTCGTCACTGTATTGTCTATGCATAACAAAACAAAATACAATGCTATTTTTTTGTGAAGAATATACAATGCTATTTTGTACATAAATCTTCACTAGATCAATGCAGTCATTTGTTGGCATCAAAGAAATTTCTCAACAAGTAATGCGATCAAGTCACTTTTTTTTCTGCTTCATACACCATGTGTTCATCATGGAAGCATGCTTCGAGTACATTTTGTTCCTCTGCTTCATACAACTTGCTTTCATGTTTCAATCAATGCATGCTTCAAATTTGGTCACCTGGTTCTGGACTTTGTATTTTCTTTATTTAGTTAATGGAAAGGGGTTATATGGCCGGTTAATTTTTTTTGATCACCTGGTCCAACGTCGTCAACGACTTTACCATGTCGGTTCACTAATATATAAAGCACGTAAGGAAGCAAGCATATGGATAGCCGAGTTAAGCAAATATTATGGTGGAGACAGAATACATGGGATATATGAGAATATGAAGCCTGCGAGGAATGAAG
The DNA here is from genome assembly GCF_002162155.2 of Triticum dicoccoides. NCBI lineage: Eukaryota > Viridiplantae > Streptophyta > Magnoliopsida > Poales > Poaceae > Triticum > Triticum dicoccoides. The sequence goes on along the minus strand of NC_041386.1, from coordinate 114,057,361 downwards.
CAAATACTTAGGTCACTGGAAACATGTTATACAAACCAATGAAGCATGTTAATTTTCAGTTGACATGGGGGCACATTTTAACGTAGTTTTGGGACACTGGAAAAGAATAGTAACGAAATTTTTTGGTATCTATTTAGTTGCTTTGGAAGCAAATTTTGGTAGCATTGGATACAAATTTCGCCTCATATGGAAAAACAAATTGCATGTTGCAGTAGCTTATTTTGCTAGATTGATTTTTTTCCTTTAAAATCTTGAATTTGTTTTCTATGATTTATTTTGCTTCCTTAAGTCAGGGATTTGTTTCCTCAAATCACGTGATCTATGTGCAGTTATTAGTTTCCACCAAATCACCTAAGGAAACATCTTTACTGTCGCACGTCCTATACCTTCCAATCGGACGGTCTGCTAGTTTCTAATCTTTTTTTGAATTGGAACACCTTGCATTCCATTGCTTATGTCGGACCGACCAAATCGGCGGTCACTGCATCGGTTACATTAGGGGGGAAGGTCGAGAGCCACACATATTGGCTCCCATACGTACCCTGCCTACCCATAGATGCCAGCTCATGTGCTGGAATATTACAAGAGCGTGGGCAGTGCACAATGCTCCACTGGATAAAGCCTAACTGAAGACGGAACCTCGTCTCCCGGAATATGGCACCCAAACTTGAACGATCGAAAGCATCAGTGGAGGTGGCGCTAACCAGGCCTAAGCAGTCCGTCTCAAACACAACCCGTCCCATGCCCTGTGCTTCAGCAAGAGAGATTGCATGCATTAGAGCAAGTGCTTCCACATGTAGAGCTTCAGTAGTATGTTCTAGCTCCCCGTCCGCGGCAAAAATGACGTCGCCCGTGTGGTCCCTAGCGACGCAGCCCCAGCCGGCATGATGCCCTCCCGGGATAAAGGCCCCATCAACATTAATCTTCACAACATCTGCTGCAGGTTTGGACCATTTAGCAGGGGGTTTGTGTTTTACTAGCGCTCTCTTTGAGTTGAACTCCCGCAATTCTGACAAGGACTTGGTCATGAGCATTTGGAATTGATCGGCAGACGCACTAGGTTGCTGGTGTTTGACTTTGTTTCTCTCTGTCCACCACATCCATAAGAGGCAAATGATTTTGAGCGAAGTCTCCTCCGGGAACGAGAAAACACACTCCAGGAGTTGGCGAGGGGAAGAACAGTCTAAAAGCTTCAGTCTGTATCCCTCCAGGCCCACACTGCATGATACGTCTCCAACGTATCTATAATTTATGAAGATTCATGCTGTTATTTTATCATTCTTGGATGTTTTACAATCATTTTATAGCAACTTTATATCATTTTTTGGGACTAACCTATTGACCCAGTGCCCAGTGCCAGTTGCTGTTTTTGCTTGTTTTTTACATCGCAGAAAATCAATATCAAACAGAGTCCAAACACCGCGAAACTTTACAGAGATTTTTTTGGACCAGAAGGAACCCAATGGGCCAGAGCTGCACCTGGGGGTGCCTCGAGGGGGAACAACCCACCAGGGCGCGCCAGGGCCCCCTGGCGCGCCCAGGTGGGTTGTGCCCACCTCGGTGGCCTTCCGTACCCCTTCTTTGCACTATAAATTCCCAAATATTCCGAAACCCCTCGCGGTTAACCTAGATCAGAAGTTCCGCCGCTGCAGGGCTCTGTAGCCACCGAAAACTAATCTAGACCCGTTCCGGCACCCTGCCGGAGGGGGGGAATCATCTCAGGTGGCCATCTTCATCACCCCAGCGTCCACCACGATGAGGAGGGAGTAGTCCAACCTCGGGGCTGAGGGTTTGTACCAGTAGCTATGTGTTTAATCTCTCTCTCTCTCTCTCTCGTGATCTATATCATGGGCTTTGTTAATATAGTCAGATCATATGATGTTTCTCCCCTCTAGACTCTTGTTGTGATGAATTGAATCTTTACCCTTTGATGTTTTGTCATGTCGGATTGAATGTTCAGATTTGAGAACACATGATATATGTCTTGCGGTATGAATACTTGAGGTGAAAATTGGGGTATCTTATTGATTCACTTGATATATGTTATGCCATTGAACTCGTGGATTCCCGCGGTGATATTGGGGTAATATATGCATAGGGGTTGATGCATGTTTTTATTATCTTTTCTTCGACGGAAACTTTGGGGTCTCCTTGTAGTTCTTTGTGTGGATTGAGTATTTTGAATATGAATATGCTTTGGTGTTATTCTAGTACGAACTCTAGGATAGATCGAACAAAAAAATAGCTTTGCGTTATTTTAGTACGAACTCTTAAATAGATCGAACGGAAAGAATATCTTTGAGGTGGTTTCGTACGCTACAAACAATTCCTATCTTTTGTTCTCCGCTAATAGGAACTCGGGAGTGATTCTTTATTACACTTTGAGGGATAATCATATGATCCAACTATATTAGCACTATTGAGAGATTGCATTAGCGAAAGTACGAACCCTAGGCCTTGTTTTTAAGCATTGAAATACCGTTTTTGTGCCCGTTTAATATTTGCTACCTTGCTGTTTTTATTTATTCAGATTATAAAAATATATTTCTACCATCCATATTACACTTTTATCACCATCTCTTTGCCGAAGTAGTGCACCTATACAATTTGCCATTGTATTGGGTGTGTTGGGGACACAAGAGATTTCTTGTATTTGATTGCAGGGTCGTTTGAGAGAGACCATCTTCATCCTACACCTCTCACGGATTGATAAATCTTAGGTCATCCACTTGAGGGAAAATTGCTACTGTCCTACAAAACTCTGCGCTTAGAGGCCCAACACGTGTCTACAAGATAAAGTTGTGTAGTAGACACCAAGCTCTTTTCTGGCGCCGTTGCCGGGGAAGTGAGTGCTTGAAGGTATATCTTTAGATCTTGCAATTGAATCTTTTAGTTTCTTGTTTTATCACTAGTTTGGTTTACAAAAAGAAAACAAAAAAAATGGAATTTAGGTTGCATCATATTATTGATCATCTTTATAATATCTTTGTTGAAAATGATGGTTTGGAAAATTGTGCTCAATTGTTAGAAGAAGAAGTCAATAAAATGTTTGGCACACAATATTTGAATGATGAGCATGATTGCAATGTTGTCAGTGTGAATTCTTTGAATATCCCAAATTCCAATGGTGATTGCACAAGTCATGACAAAAATGTTTCTTATAAGCATGTCACTTTTTGTGGAATGTATTGGGAGTGCCTTTGCACACCAAAAAGGGAAGATAGATTTTGTAAGAAGCATACATATTTAGAAACAAAAAGGTTGCAAGAGAGGCTAGATGATTGTGCTGAAAGATGTAATTTTTTTCACCATCCTTGTGAACTTTGCAATGAACATGGTCATTTAAATCTCGAGTGCAAATTCTTTCATGATCAAATAGTGTCCAAAAATTGTGATAACTTGATTACCCTTGAGCATCATAAAGAGCTTAGTCTTCTTTTGGGGTATGAAGAAATGAAACATATAACTAAGGGGTTTCCAAATCCTGAGAGATTTCTTGGTTTCGATCTAGAGGAAATTTATATGTTTTGTGCGGTAAATTGCATTGAGAATCCTTATTTTGCGAACTATCTAAAGACAAGAAAACAAATGGAATATGAAGAGAGTAGTAATGAAAGGGAAAATATTTCCCAATACCCTCCTAGTGTTTGTTATGATGAATCAAGTAACGAGGAGGAGCTTCCTATCCAATCAATCTCTTCAACAAGAAGCTTGAAAGAATTAATTAAACCCACACATGGTGTGGTGAAGAAGAAGAAAAGAAGAAAGAAAAGAGGTAAAAAGGTATCTCTCCCAAATAATGTTGCTCCCATCACCATCGTGCCTCATGAAAGTGAATCAAATATGTCGATGGAGGATGATGATATTGATGATGATTTTATTATGCCTATTGCTTGTTGTGATGATTATGATTGGGAAGACAATGATATCCCTTATGATCTTGAAAATCTTTTTAGCACTTGCTTGGAAGATTATGATAATAAAGTTTGCTATACCGTTGGTTCTATTCATATGATTAATGGTGAGAGTGATTATCCTTATGATATGCCTTTGAAGATTTATTTGCTGGAAATAATGCTTGTACTAAGCTTGGGGATGCTTTGATTAATGAATATGATCCTTTGATTCCTTCTACTTTCGATAAGAAAATTTATTATGATGATAGAATGCCTCCTATTTATGATGATTACATTGATGAAAGTGGGTTTGGAAGAGTGTCAACTCTAGGTAGTAGTGATCCCACTATTTTGGAGGGTGTTGAATATTATTACAATATTGATGAAAGTGTATTTGGAGAGGTCATGACTTTATTTAGTGATACATCCACTATTTTGGAAGTGGTTTCAATTGACTATGACAACAAAGTTGCTATTTGTGATGATTATTATGATGACATGTATGCCATAAAGAGTAATAAATTTGCTATGCTTGCGCATCATGAAAGGAGTGCCGTATGTGATAGTTATATTGTTGAATCCATTCATGATGCCTCTGAAAAATATCATGAGAAAGGAACTTATGCCCTCACATATCTCAATAATATTAAGTTTCTTCTCTATGTGTTGATTGTTTTGAAGTTACACTTGTTTTGCCTTCCTATGCTAGTTGATTCTTGTTCCCATAAGTTGTTTGCTCACAAAATCCCTATGCATAGGAAGTGGGTTAGACCTAAATTTGCTAGTCATATGCTCCATGATGCTCTCTTCATGTTTCAATTCTTATCTTTTATGCGAGCATCATCAAAATCATCATGCCTAGCCACTACAAAAAATACACTTCCGTGATGATACGTGTTTGTCACAGTAGGTCACGTTTTCTGTCATGCATGTACATCCATAACAATTTTATGACAGAATCAAGATAGTCATACCTGTGCTGTCGTAGAAGTGTTACATGACATTACCAAAATTATCATCACGGAAGTGTCCACTTCCATGACGATAAATTGCGCGTCACAAAAGTGCTTTCGTCAAGGGTGACCGACACATGGAATCCACCGTAACGGAACACCGTTAGTTATTGGGCCTGGTTTTGGATCTAATAACTCGCTAACAGCCCCGACCAATGGGGATTTTACATGTGTAAAATCATCATTGGCTGGAGGAAACACGTGTCGGCTCACCGTTGGGACAGATGTCATCCACTCATTGGACCGAAGGCGCCTATAATACGTCGACACATGGCACGGTCGAACAGAGGCCCATTCCCGTGAAAAGGCCGGCCCGTTTGACTTGGTCAAAAGATGGCGGGCCGGCCCACGAAAAGCCTGTTAACAGCCTGTTCGCATATAGCCCATTTATAGCCCGCTAACCCAGGGCCCGTTACAACCTATCCGAATTTGGCCCAGTAGCGTCATCTGGGCCGTCCAATATGATTCCAGCCCATTTTAAGTTCCGGCCCATGTATGGCCCATGACATCTTTCGGCCCATATGAGGCCCTTTGTAACTCTTGGCCCATTAACGACCCGTGGTGAAACTGGCCCGTACTGAACAGTGTATCACTTTATACCCATTAACGGCCATTAATCCATTGGGCCGTTTGCAGCCCATGTTATCTTTCGGCCTTCTCATGGCCCATTTATTCTTGGGCTCATTTCCAACATTCGGTTACTTATAGCCCGTTACTGCCATTTTCTACTTGTGGGCCAAATTCAACCCGTGGTTACAGTCGGCCCGTTTGTGGCCCGTTAATATGTTGGGCCTTTCTCATAGCGTCATCAAATACGACCTATTAATGACGGCCCATTATGGTCGGCCCATGAACAGACGACTCCAACTCTAGCCCGTTTACGACCATAATGCGGTCTATTTTTGGCCCATGTTTGGCTAATCGACCATACGGCCCGTCTAAGGCCCATTGATGGTACGACCCGTAGAAGGCCCATTGTTTCTACGGACTGTAGAAGGCCCATTGTTTCTACGGCCCGTAGGAAGCCCAGTGTCACTACAGTAAATATGTAGCCCATGGCCTGTTAAAGTCGGGAAACTACTATAGGTTTAGACATGCTAATGGCCCAAGATGATTATAGGCCCATATTTTGGCCCATATGAGTAACGGGCCGGCCTGAAGACCAACAACACTGAGATCCACTGAACCTTCCGGCCTAAATTACAGCACCCCGACCAAAGAATAAACCTAGACTATACAACAAAGAATTACGGCATATTACATCCACTGGGAATCAAAGTTCGCTACCGGTGATAATAAAGCGCAACATGACCGCGGATTACATACACTGGGCATCAAAGGTCGCCACTAGTGCATATAAACACGCCAACAAAAGAATATACAAAACTAAGAGCACTTCAAAAGGCACTAGACCTGGTAAGCTCGGGCCCCGCAAGCGGCCGAACAAGCTGATGAGACCTCAGTTGTGTCAACGATAGATGCTTCATCCCTAGCTGTATGGAACCATAGTGCGCAAGGCAGTCCCCCTGACATCTTCATTACATCTTTGACTTCAAGTCGGAGCCGAGCTGAAGCAAGCCTTTCCGCTTTAAGTTGAGACTGAAGAAGTCGAACTGATTGAGGCAGCGACTGCACAGAGGTTGTCTCACACCTGCTGGTGAGTAGCTTCAACTCACTGTCTTCATCAAGATAGGACCTTGGGGTCATCTCGCTGTCCTCAAGATGGTTTGGCTCACTATCTTTCCTAAAGTTCTGCTTGGCATAAGAGATACGACTCTGAAAGAGAAACAAGGAGACACGTAATAGGTTTCACAAAGCAAATAAATGGATTTGTTCTGCATAAGGAACATGTTTTTACAACTACAATTTAAAACTGGTAACTGTTGCAAACATCCAATCAGATGTAAACAACAGTGGAGGAAATGATGCCTATCCAAATCTATACTAGAACAAAGTTTGAAGGCTTGAGAAGGATGAACTTACATTACATGTTAACATGGGCTGGACAAAGCCCTTCTCCATGTTGATGGAAAGATAATTCAATAAATTCCCCAAAGAAAATTCTTTATAAGCGTTGCCATTATTCTACATTTTGCAAAGAGTAAATATAGATCAAATAATATTGGAAGAAACATAGGATAATGAAGCTCAGGTTCAGACTGATGATACATAATCAAATAGCAATTAATTAAGTACAGCGTTACAAGGCAAAAGGTACTGACAAGAGGAATGCAGACATCAACGTGTGCAGTGGCATTGGCTTTATTCAATATTTTGGTAAGAGTAAATGTAGATATGATAATTTGGAGAAAGTGGAGGGCAGGGTAGATAAGATGCAGAGTAATGCTAGACAATCAACTATCTCGTGATGCATGTACAGTAATACCACCACCGTCCGTTATTAGTTGTCGCTCAAATGGATGTATCTAGCACTATTAAGTTCTAAATACATCCAATTGATCAACAATTAATTCGATACAGAGGGAGTACATGACAACAGGTACTTACATGAGCAATCCAAAACTTCATAACCATTGTGTTAATTCTACATTTATCTAAGAGTAAATATAGATCTTATAATTTCAAGCAAAGGAAGGATAAAGAAGCGAACATTTACAATGATGCTACATAATCAAACAACAATGAGTGTAAGTATGTTGACAAAGGGCAAGACGTACTGACAAGAGCAATGCAGAGCCCAGTATTGTCGTGAGATCCTATGATCCTTTGAGCAAGGAGATTCATCTGAAATTAGTTTTCATACAAGAGAGAAGGTAAGGCACATGCAGAAATTTAGGAGTTCAAAATTTGAATTGATATCATAGACAGTACCTGACGCTGGGCTGTCAGCAGTTCTAATAGGGGTTTGGCCACTGGAGTAGGGGTAAAGTCTGTTACAGTTGGGCCTGTGTTTTCTGTGGCTGCTGATCTATCTGATTTAATAGGTATCACTACCTTTTCCAAACACCTAGTTTGTACTCCTTGAGGATCTGCAATCACCCTCTTCCTTCTGGACATCTATTACGAAAGAACAACATTTGACTGGAAAAACATAGTATGACGACACATGGAATAGGTACAGAAAATGGATAGGTATGGCATATACTCATATATGATGCTTAAACTAAGCAGACGATGTAACAAAGTAGAAGTAATGCAAGAGGTCAGATGCAAAATACGTGCGACCAATACAACCTTGCCAAGTTAGAGCATGCACCTTGATGGGTAAATAAGACAAGCCATCCTCCACCATGCCAAGTTTGTTAGCCAGTGGATTGTTCTGCAATATTCCTCTCGTGCGCCCATTCTCATATTCATTTTGATAATGTTCAATACCTGACATGCATGAAAACATAAAAACAAGTGAGATTATCTTTGTAATGCAGAAGTGATTCTAATCCAATACTTCCTCCCTGTAAACCCCTTTGTGCTATCTCTGCAATTCTTCTAAGAGGTGCCATGCATGCTGTAATTTGGTGTGTGCATTAATATAATGTGGCCTACTACTCAAAATATGAGAGCTCCAAAAGCGATGATACTTCACAGATGACAACTTCAACATATAGTAAAGAAGAACAACTCGACCTGACCTGACAGATTCAAAATATACTAAGGGAGAATAACTCGACCTGACCAGTCGACCGCAAGAGAAGAGGATCATCTTAAAGAAGAGAAGAAGAGCAAGCAGATTGAAGATATTACAAGTCGTTCTATACAATGTCGGTTGGCCACCCATGATGAACCAGAGTGCACAGAGAAATACTATTCCTTCCGGTCTCTCCATATGTGGCTCACATGCATTTCGAAACTAAAGTAGGAACATTTAGCTGACCAATTAAAAATCTCTTAGTTTTACTAATATCAGCATAATATCAGATTTGAATTTGTACAACTAAGCTTGTTTAGCTCGATGGGTGGAGCAGTGCTATTACGACATGAACCACGTAGGCTGATCGTGGTCAACATAAAAATGGGAAACCGTAAGCATGATGAGTATAGTGTTGACCGTGGCAGTGGGATGGAAGATCTGAAGCTGCAAACCGTGCAAAGGGTAGTTAGCAACCAATATTTGCTTTGAAATAACAACTAAGATTTGGTATGGACAAGAAAGTACAGTCAACAAGTGATAAAGAAATGCAATTCTGCTGTCTTATATGTCGCGACATGCATTTGTAAACTCAAGTGGGACCTTTAGCTAACCAATTAAATGTGTCTGTTAACTAATATCAATATCATATCACAATCATATTTGAACAACCAAGCTTTGGAATTTTGAGTGTTGTGTTGTTTAGCTTGAAGGGTGGAGTAATGCTAGTATGACAGAAAGCACCTACGCAGATCATAGTAGAGTAGATAGAAGGGGAAAACCCTAAGCATCAAGAGTAAAATCAGGAAAGTGGAACTAGCTGGACCAGTGGGTGGCGCACATGCTTTTCGAAACGAATATAGGAACATTAGGTGACCAATTAAACATTCTCTGTTTTAGTAATATGAGCATCATATCAGATTCGTATTTCAACACGTAAGCTTTGGAATTATGAGTGGCATGTTGTTTCGCTTGATGGGTTGAGGTCTTGAGGAGCCTACAATGATGGTAGTGAATATAAAGGGGGGAAACCTTAAGCTTTACGAGTATAGTGACCGTGACATGGCGGATCTGAACATGCAAACCGGACAAAGCTACTTTGCAACCAATGTTTGCATTCAACTAGCCACTACGATTTGGTACGGACAAGAAAAGTATAGTAAACAATTTAAGATCTATTTTCTGGGTGAGATCAATAACTTAAGCACATATGGAAGAGTACCACCTCTCTCGCGACGCCGTGTAGGCCCCTGCTAATACGTTGAGGGTGCTGCGGGTGCGATGGCTGTCGGCGGTGGGGAAGAAGACTTTAGATGGCAGACGGCCGGGTTGGGGGATAAATCCTGTTGCTGTGGACGAGGTGGTCGTAGGAGCGGCAACGACAAAGTGGACGACGGCGCCTATGAAGTGAGACGATGCGATGAAAGGATCTTGGTCCGGCCCCGTGGATGAGAGACGTCCATCTCTTGCAGTGGACAACGGGGTAGGGGTAGCGGCTCTGGCAAGGTAGAGGTGGGGTGGCGGATGGAGGAGGCTGGCCGCAGTGGGGAGGTTGTCGTGGCACCGGCGGTGTATGAATGGAGAAATGAAGGGGGAGGAGGGGATGTCAAACTTTGGGACGCGTGATAACCCATAAGTATAGGGGATCAATTGTTGTCTCTTTCGATAAGTAAGAGTGTCGAACCCAACGAGGAGCTAAAGGTAGAACAAATATTCCCTCAAGTTCTATCGACCACCGATACAACTCTACGCACGCTTAACGTTCGCTTTACCTAGAACAAGTATGAAACTAGAAGTACTTTGTAGGTGTTTTTGGATAGGGTTGCAAGATAATAAAGAGCACGTAAATAAAAATTAGGGTCTGTTTAGATAAATAAACAATAAAGTTAGTATAGCGAGTGTGGAAAAGTGGTGGTAGGAGTTGCAAAATTGTCCCTAAGCAATTGACAACTTTACTAGACCGATAGCAAGTTTTATGTGGGAGAGGCCACTCCTAGCATGTCATCCCTGACTTGGAATTCTATGCACTTATGATTGGGACTATTAGCAAGCATCCGCAACTACTAACATTCATTAAGGTAAAACCCAACCACGACATTAAGATATATTGGTCCCCCTTCAACCCCGTATGCATCAATTTCTATGCTAGGCTCAAGCTTCTGTCACTCTTGCCCTCCAAGACATAGTCCTATCAACATACATCTAACCCTATGGTGTGATCCACGCGCGCGCTCATATGATGGGCACCAAAGGACATCAACATAACCATAAGCAAATTAAATCAATCATAGCAATTCATCAACCACCGATAAGACAACGAAAATCTACTCAGACATCATAGGATGCCAACACATCATTGGATAATAATATGAAGCATAAAGCACCATGTCAAGTAGAGTGTACAGTGGGTTGTGGAGAGTGGACCGCAGTAGATAGATGGGGGGAGGTGATGGAGATGTTGGTGAAGATGGTGGAGGTGTTGGTGTAGATTGCGGTGATGATGATGGCCCCCGGCGGCGTTCCGGCGCCACCGGAAGCGAGGGGGATAGAGCCCCCTCCTTCTTCTTCTTCCTTGAACTTCTCCCTAGATGGGAGAAGGGTTTCCTCTCTGGTCCATGGCCTCCATGGCATGGGAGGGGCGAGAGCCCCTCCGATATTGGATCTGTCTCTCTGTCTCTCTCTATTTCTGCGTTCTCGGATTCTGCCCTTTCACCATTTCTTATATATCCGGAGATCCGTAACTCC
>NC_041386.1:114027076-114045734 GCF_002162155.2 Triticum dicoccoides | reverse complement strand
AGCTTTCTTGTGGCCAAAGAAGAGCAGTAACCGCCTTACGGGGGTCCACGAGGGTCAGGGGCGCGCCCCCCTGCCTTGTGGCTCCCTCGGGCACCGTCTCGCGTTGATTTTCTTCCCATATTTCACATATATTCCAAAAATATTCTCTGTCCTTTTTTATCCCGTTTGGACTCCATTTGATATGGATTTACTGCGAAACAAAAAACATGCAACAAACAGGAACTCGCATTGGGCACTGGATCAATATGTTAGTCCCCAAAAATAGTATAAAAAGTTGCCAAAAGTATATGAAAGTTGTATAATATTGGCATGGAACAATAAAAAATTATAGATACGACGGAGACGTATCAGCATCCCCAAGCTTAATTCCTACTCGTCCTCGAGTAGGTAAATGATAAAAAAGATAATTTTTGATGTGGAATGCTACCTAGCATAATCTTGATCATGTAAACTAATCATGGCATGAATATTAAGACACGAGTGATTCAAAGCAATAGCCTATCATTTGACATTAAGACAATAATACTTCAAGCATACTAACCAAGCAATTATGTCTTACCAAAATAACATAGCCAAAGAAAGCTCATCCCTACAAAATCATATAGTCTGGCTATGCTCCATCTTCACCACACAAAGCATTCAAATCATGCACAACCCTGATGACAAGCCGAGCAATTGGTTCATACTTTTTAATGCACTTCAGCCTTTTCAACCCTCACGCAATACATGAGCGCAAGCCGTGGACATAGCACTATGGGTGGAATAGAATATGATGATGGAGGTTGTGTGGAGAAGACAAAAAGGAAGAAAGTCTCACATCGACGCGGCTAATCAACGGGCTATGGAGATGCCCATCAATTGATGTCAATGCGAGGAGTAGGGATTGCCATGCAACGGATGCACTAAGAGCTATAAGTGTATGAAAGCTCAAACTGGAAACTAAGTGGGTGTGCATCCAACTTGCTTGCTCATGAAGACCTCGGGCATTTGAGGAAGCCCATCATCGGAATATACAAGCCAAGTTCTATAATGAAAATTCCCACTAGTATATAAAAGTGATAACTAAAGAGACTCTCAATATGAAGAACATGGTGCTACTCCGAAGCACAAGTGTGGTAAAAGGATAGTAACATTGCCCCCTCTTTTTTTGCGGGCTTCTTTGGCCCCCTTTTTTATTTAGGCTTCTTTGGCCTCTCTTTTTTTCATTTTTTATGGGGCAATGCTCTAATAATGATGATCATCACACTTTTATTTACTTACAACTCAATATTACAACTCGATACTAGAACAAAGATATGACTCTATATGAATGCCTCTAGCGGTGTACTGGGATGTGCAATGATATAGCATAGCAATGACATCAAAAAACGAACAAGCCATGAAAACATCAAGCTAGCTATCTTACGATCATGCAAAGCAATATGACAATAAATGCTCAAGTCATGTATATGATGATGATGGAAGTTGCATGGCAATATATCTCGGAATGGCTATGGAAATGCCATAGTAGGTAGGTATGGTGGCTGTTTTGAGGAAGATATAGGACGCTTATGAGTGATAGAGTGTATCGTATCACGGAGTTTGGATGCACCGGCGAAGTTTTCACCAACTCTCGAGGTGAGAAAGGGCAATGCACGGTACCAAAGAGGCTAGCAATGATGGAAGGGTGAGAGTGCGTATAATCCATGGACTCAACATTAGTCATAAAGAACTCGCATACTTATTGCAAAAGTCTATTAGCTATTGAAACAAAGTACTACGCGCATGCTCCTAGGGGGATAGATTGGTAGGAAAAGACCATCGCTCGTCCCCGACCGCCACTCATAAGGAAGACAATCAATAAATAAATCATGCTCGAACTTCATCACATAACGGTTCACCATACGTGCATGCTACGAGAATCACAAACTTCAACACAAGTATTTCTACAATCCACAACTCCCCACTAGCATGACTCTAATATCACTATCTTTATATCGCAAAACTATTGCAAGGAATCAAACATATCATATTGAGTGATCTACAAGTTTTATGTAGGATTTTATGACTACCATGTGGATGACCAATTCCTGTCATCTCTCTAAATAGATATAAGTGAAGCAAGCGAGTTTAATTCTTTCTACAAAAGATATGACCACGCTCTAACAAATATAAGTGAAGCAAAATAGCATTCTATAAATGGCGGTTTTCTATGTGAAGAGGAACATGCAATCCAAACTTCAAATGATATAAGTGAAGCACATGAACCATTCTATAAAGCCATACTCAAAAGATTTAAGTGAAGTGCAAAGATAATTTTATAAATCAACCAAGGACTATATCATACCAGAATGGTGCATAAAATAAAAATGAAAACTAAATGCAAAAGACGCTCCAAGATTGCACATATCGCATGAACGAAACGAATCCGAAAACATACCAATACTTGTTGAAGAAAGATGGGATGCCTTCCGGGGCATCCCCAAACTTACACGCTTGAGTCTCCTTGAATATTTACTTGGGGTTCCTTGGGAATACCCAAGCTTGAGCTCTTTTCTCTCCTCCTTATCCTCATATCGAGACCTCCTCGATCTTCGAACACTTCATCCACACAAAACTGAACAAAAAACTCGGTAAGATCCGTTAGTATAATAAAGCAAACCACTAGTTTAAGTACTGTTGCAAACCAATTCATATTTTGTTTTTGCATTGTATCTACTGTAATATAAATTTTCCATGGCTTAATCCACCGATATAAATCGATAGTTTCATCAAAACATGCAAACTATGCATCAAAAACAGAATTTGTCTAAAACAGAACAGTCTATAATAATCTGAACATTCACCATACCTCTGGTACTCACAAAATTCTACCAAAATTAGAAAAAATAAAAAATTTGTATACAAAGACATTGCAAAAAGTTTCAGAACCGTTTGACGTTCCAGTGAAAAATACAAAATCGCGCACTACAGCCAAAGTTTCTGTCATGCACCGTACAAACCAACAAGCAAAGTAAACATCCTAAAGTCAAATCTTGGCACATTATTTTATTTTTAAACCTTATAAAAGCACACAAAAGAAATAAATGACTCTCTAGAACTTCCGGGTTGTCTCCCTGGCAGCGCTTTCTTTAAAGCCATTAAGCTAGGCATATAGTGCTCAAGTAATGGATCCACCCGGATCCCAAGGTATATCAAAGCCAATTTTAATTAACAATGATTTGTGATTTAGTAGTGAGCAAAAAGTAACATATATCATGTAATGATGAATTCTAACTCTCTTCCTATGCATCGGCATGTCATAAAAGAACAATTCATGCACACAAAGTAAAGGCCAATGCATAGTATACACAATTTCTTGCAATTTTTTCGTGTTGGAGACATAAAGAGGGGGGAGATGTAGTTCCTCTCTCATAATAATTGCAAGTAGGAGCAGAAAGCACATGCATATTATATCTATCAAAATCATCATGTGTAATAGTAAAACGCAACCCATCAATATAATCCTTAACAAGAGCAAACTTCTCCGATATAGTGTAGTCGGGAGAATTCAAAAAGATAATAGGACTATCATGCGTGGGTGCAATAGTAACAATTTCATGTTTAACATAAGGAACTATAGCAAGTTCATCTCCATAAGCATAATTCATATTGGCATCTTGGCAACAAGCATAGCAAGCATCATCAAAAAGGGATATTTCAAGAGAATCAACGGGATCATAACAATCATCATAACATTCATCCTTCGGTAAGCACGAAGGGAAATTAAACAATGTATGGGATAAAGAGTTACTCTCATTAGAAGGTGGGCACGGGTGATCAATCCGCTCTCCCTCCTTTTGTTCTTCGCTCTCCTTCTCATCTTTTTCATCCAATGAGCTCATAATTTCATCAATTTCTTCTTCCATAGACTCCTGCAAAATATTAGTTTCTTCTTGGACAGCGGAGGAGTCCTCAATATATGGTTTAACATAGGCATTAGAAGCATAATTATCATAACAATATTTAAGTATGGCAAAATTTTCAGATTTGTAAAGAGTAGCATCATACTTTTCAATCAAAGAAGCAATCTCATAAGCACCCTTAAAAGCAATAAATTCTTCAATTTGTTGAACATCATAGTAATTATAAACACCCTTAGCATAAGAAGATACGATTCCTAAACTCACATTGGTAGGGAAGGTGTTTCTTAGGGTTTTCAGAACAACAAGTAACATCATATATTTCACATAAATTCCAAGCATAGCACTGCAAACAATGAATTTGGTCCTGTAAAAGTTCCCCTTTTTGAGATAAGCAGTGTCGCACATAACAAGCATGCTCATCTAAAGATTTGCCCTCAACTAAGCTAGTTGGGGTTTCAGCATGAGCACAAAGGGATCGAAGATGATCCAAGTAAAAAGCTTTAGGGGTGTGATAGATTTTGAATGGTTCTTCAACCATTGGTGTAATAGCTACAACTAATTTTTTTGGTATTTTGCGTTTCCTACCCATAACTAAAGATAGAGAACAACTTAGAACAGCAAATAAAAATTACTTAGTGATAAAGCAAACAAGAACACATGAGAATATTCACCCCACGCTATGGCTCCCCGGCAACGGCGCCAGAAAAATGTCTTGATAACCCACAAGTATAGGGAATCAATTGTAGCTTCTTTCGATAACTAAGAGTGTCGAACCCAACGAGGAGCTAAAGGTAGAACAAATATTCCCTCAAGTTCTATCGACCACCGATACAACTCTACGCACACTTAACGTTCACTTTACCTAGAACAAGTATGAAACTAGAAGTACTTTGTAGGTGTTTTTGGATAGGGTTGCAAGATAATAAAGAGCACATAAATAAAAAGTAGGGGCTGTTTAGATACAGAAACAATAAAGTTAGTATAGCGAGTGTGGAAAAGTGGTTGTAGGAGTTGCGAAATTTTCCCTAAGCAATTGGCTACTTTACTAGACCGATAGCAAGTTTTATGTGGGAGAGGCCACTACTAGCATGTCATCCCTGACTTGGAATTCTATGCACTTATGATTGGAACTATTAGCATGCATCCGCAACTACTAACATTCATTAAGGTAAAACCCAACCATAGCATTAAGATATATTGGCCCCCCTTCAATCCCGTATGCATCAATTTCTATGCTAGGTTGAAGCTTCTGTCACTCTTGCCCTCCAATACATAGTCCTCTCAACATACAACTAACCCTATGGTGTGATCCACGCACGCGCTCATATGATGGGCACCAAAGGACAACAACATAACCACAAGCAAATTAAATCAACCATAGCAATTCATCAACCACCAATAGGACAACGAAAATCTACTCAGACATCATAGGATGCCAACACATCATTGGATAATAATATGAAGCATAAAGCACCATGTCAAGTAGAGTGTACAGTGGGTTGCGGGAGAGTGGACTGCTGTAGATAGATGGGGGAAGGTGATGGAGATGTTGGTGAAGATGGCGGAGGTATTGGTGTAGATTGCGATGATTATGATGGCCCTCGGCGGCGTTCCGGCGCCACCAGAAGCGAGGGGTAGAGAGCCCCCCTCCTTCTTCTTCCTTGACCTTCTCCCTAGATGGGAGAAGGGTTTCCCCTCTGGTCCATGGCCTCCATGGAATGGGAGGGGCGAGAGCCCCTCCGAGATTGGATCTGTCTCTCTGTCTCTCTATGTTTCTGCGTTCTGGGATTCTGCCCTTTCACCGTTTCTTATATATCCGGAGATCCGTAACTCCGATTGGATTGAAACCTTCACTCCGATTTTTTCCTGAAAATTAGATTTCTTGCGGCCAAAGAAGAGCAGTAACCACCTTACGGGGGGCCCACGAGGGTCAGGGGTGCACCCAGGGGGGTGGGGCGCGCCCCCTATCTCGTGGCTCCCTCGGGCACCATCTCGTGTTGATTTTCTTCCCATATTTCACATATATTCCAAAAATATTCTCTGTCCGTTTTTATCCCGTTTGGACTCCGTTTGATATGGATTTACTGCGAAACAAAAAATATGCAACAAATAGGAACTGGCATTGGGCACTGGATCAATATGTTAGTCCCCAAAAATAGTATAAAAGTTGCCAAAAGTATATGAAAGTTGTATAATATTGGCATGGAACAATCAAAAATTATAGATACGATGGAGACATATCAACGCGCTTGTCTGAAATGTGGGAAAGTTATGAACTTATCGCCCGTTTAAAATTTCGGACATCACGTCGGTTGGGGATAGGACGGTAATCTCGCATCTCCCAAATATTTGCCGGTAACGATTTCGGGCGAGGAGAGGGTGTTTTGCCGCCCACGGTTGGCAACCATGGTGTATTAACGGGGCTGACAGGTAGGGCGGTTGTGTCACATCTGAGGGAAGTTACACATCTGCCCCTATTTAAAATATTAGCCTACATTGATTTCGGACGAGGAGAGTTTGTTTTGCCACCCATCGTGGATGAATGGGGAAATGGAGGGAGAGACACATGTCTTTCGGACGAGCTTGAATCAAATGTGTTTTGCCGCCCACGTTTGGCGCCCACCGTGTCTGAATGGGTTCAGAAGCCGTCGTGTCACGTCTGATTGAAGTTACTAGTCTACCCCTATCGACAGCAGTGTAAATTCGGTCGATAAGGATGTCAAGTGTCAGGGGTAGACAGTAATTTCCATCGCGCAAACACTTGCTTCGGGCAGCCCACAAATGATAGTGGGTGTTTAGCCGCTTCGTTCAAAACTTGGGAGAATTAGCATTAACGTTTGCCCTGGGCCCTGGCAACTAAATCCAAATCCAATTTTTATTCGATTACGAATATCCTCAGATAATTCTACATTTTGTTATTTATTTCTTCAAAACCACAACAAAGATTTATTCCACCTTTATATATGATTATGATTTAGAAATGCCGTGATCTTCGAATTCAGTAGGTTGGATACACTTTGAGTCAAACAGTTATTTCATCCAATACAATATGCTCACACGAAAAACAGTTCACCTTATGTCAATCATACAAGTACTGAGGATTACCTCACCTAAAAAATTCGAATCATTACAACACATGGACAACATATGGGGTCTTACAAGATAATCCATTCAGAGACATGACACAACATGCAAGTACAATAATCTAATGACAATTTCAACTACTATCTAAAGAAGAACTGGGATTACCCTGGGCTTCAGATAGCAGAAGCAGCAGGACCTCCTTCGTCTTCAAATACAACATTCTTACTTCCTCCAATTCTTGGGTTGCTTGCATAATGCGTGCAGCTAATTGCATAATTTCCAGCTTCAAGATCGAGATTACCTCATTCATGGCAGCCACACCATCTCTTTCTGCCTCTAGTAGAGCCTCAAGAACTATAATATATGTGCTCAGACTGCTCTCCAGCGGTGTTGCCTCTGAACTGCTACCATCTTGTAACATGGATGGCACACTGCTTCCAAAAATAGATTCTGGGGTTGTACATTGTGTCCTAGTGTGAACGGCATCCTGAAAGGTTTCCGCTGGACATAAGTAAGAGATAGTTATCGCATGATCCAGGCAGTAAGCTTACATGGTAAACGACATACGAATTATTGCCGAGCATGGCAAGCTATATTTAAATGGTTCGAAGCAGCATCAGCCGAAAAGAAATTTAGAATGGTACGGTGAAACTAGGGATGTAAGTGGCAAATAAACGACATCCGCCAGTCCCATCTAGTTAGTTTTTGCTAGCTCCCTGGTTCATTTTCCTCAAAAAACAAAAACTCTTTTGAACTATCATACCACTAGTGGACTTTAATCGGTATTAAACGGGACCCAGTTCACATCCCTAGTTGAAAGGGAGTGTACCACCGCTATATTTAAGTTGCCAAGGCATCTAAGCAGTTGAAATAATTTGAGAAAGCACTTAACAGTGTGGCCTCAAATAAACTACGAAGACAATCTTGTGATGAAGTTTAAAGGAAAATTTAAGGACTCAAATGAACTAGGCATGCATTTCTTTACGATAGTACAGCGGGCACTTCTGACATATTGGCCAACTCAGGTATAGTGTAACAAGTAACAAACGAGCATTCAAATCAAGCAATACAACAAAGCAGACAACTGAACTATTTGTTATTCTGTAGGATTACAGGTTGAGGGCACAAGCCAAGAAAGCAGCCGACACACATTACATTTCACATGTACTAAAACACACTGGCTTACCATATGTTGCTGTGAAGCCTCGCTGCCGTTGCAATGTTCTTTGAAGATATCTTCAGCATCCCGTGGTTGCAAATCTACTTGTTGTAGTTTATTCTGCACCCTCTATTTAGGTAAAATTAATTTTAATCACATGCACTGGTTCGAATTGATCATCAATGGTTCATCTAAACTAATGAAAGAAGGGTGTGTGCATACACGACAATATATCTGCTTCCCTCTATTTTTATGCTTGTTCGAGGTGCCAGCCCCAAAAGAACAAATATTTTGCTTGATGGGGTTGGCAGATCCATAATTAATAGAAGCATCAAATTAGTCATGCAACTTGGGAAGATCAAGAACACACAAAAATTTAATGAACAGAGGCTCATAGCAGTGATGCAATAGCTAGCATCAGATATGTAGGGTAAAACGAACAAAAACCAGCGGAACCACATGCTAGTTTGCTGATGTGTAATTAAGCATAGAGAACATGAAGCAGTCTGATGGAACCAATAGGTGGCATTAGAACAACACCATTATCATAAATATAGCATGCAAGAAGTAAAATAGTAGGCAGTGATATCTAGGAAGTATAGTAATACTTAGGACAAAACTAAAGCATATTAACTATATGTGCACTGGTATGTAATTTAGCACATGTAACATGTCCACTGCCAAAAGTATGGCCCTACAGGTGCAAGCAGGATAATGCGTCTCATGAAAAACTGAATGATGCGCTGAAGAAATTCAAAGGTGCGGTGCTTATGCTAAGAAAGTGAACGTAGGCACCGGCCGTTGGATAATAGTACCTGATTCTTGGCTGCGTATGGGTATCTTGGCATACTTGATAGCTAAGGATCGTCGATGGTGCTCGTGTTGCGGTTGAGTTTGGGCCGACTGTCGTCGTCGCTGAAGCGGCTCCGGTGCTACGATTGCGGTGCCCGTCGACATACAAGAAAGCTCATCTGTGGTAAGTGAACTGTTGCATGATAAAGAGAAAAACCGAAGGAGTACAGATCGAAATAACCTGATGAGGCTGTGGCATCGGTAAAGCAGGGCCAGTGGAGTTGAATATGGCGTCCGTGGAGCGGGTCCGGTGCAGTGGACGAAGGCTTCGGCAGGCGTGTTGTATAGTGCTTTCAGTGAGGCGGATCTGTTGCGGCGGACGAGGGCTTGTATGAAGGGCCATCGAAGGGACGGACGAGGGAGTCAGTGAAGGGCCTACATTGTGGTGGACGAGGACGCCGGTTAAGCAGGTCTGGTGCGATGGACCATGATAGCGATCAAGGAGATCTTGAGTGGTGTACAAGCCAGTCCCTGAAGCGGCTCCGGTGAAGTGGTGAGTTGGCAGTTGGGGGTTCCAAGGTGCGGAAGGTAGATCCGTCGGGGTGTGAGGTCCACCGCTGAGGTGGAGGACTAGATTCGGTGGTTTGCCGTGGTTGAGGCGGGGTCGAGGAGGGGAAGGGGAGGGCTCTGGGGAAGAATGTTGGGGGCAAAGAGAGGAAAATAATGGAGTTACCAAAGCAACCCTTTTCCGTTCATGTGCCAGGGGTAAAACAAGAATATCGCAGGGCTAAACTTTCGGGCGCGAGATATTTCAATGTGAGTGGGAAGTTTGAAAGCTTTTGGCACCTGAAATTATATTATGCTCTTGTACGGCCTACTATGATATCATGGCCGAGAATTTGTTTGTTTTGCACACAAAAAAGTGCAAGTTTTGAAAATCAATACCTCCAACTCGAAACTTAGATTTTCCATTCAATTCAAATATGGATCATTCAGCTACTACAAGCAAATACCATCATATGGTCCAATTCAAATGAAATTCCAAATGTGTTTATCCTAAATATGATGACAAAAGCAAAATTGTGTATGTGTATGAATAAAGTGGATGATTATAAAGTTTGAACATGCCCGTATGTGTATATCTCTAGGTTTGACATATGAATTTGAAATCATGAAATCCCGGCTTAAAAATGTACCTCCGTTTAAATGAATTACAAAAGCTAATGATGGAGTCGAATTCCAAAATTCCAATCTTAGGTTTGTAATTATGGTACATCAAAGTATATCATGCATGTTCAAAAGTATCGTTATCTCATAGTCCAAACTGTGAAACAAATTGATCAACCTTAAGTGCACACACTATTAACCTTGTATATCTCAATTACGCTAAAGTCCCTCAAATATAGACACCTCACTCTTTATCTGAAGCCCCCCCCCCTCGTCGCCCCCCCCACCACACAGAAGTCGTTCTCTCCCCAAACACCAACACACGAGCACATTAACACCCCTCTCTCTTCTAAAGTCCGGACCCCAATATAGGTCTCTATCACTTTGTCTGTTGGGCATGCACACATATCTTCCCCCACTCTCTAGCTAGGTCTCCCATCATCTTTCTTTCCCAAGCACGCGCACTATGTAGAGTGTATCTTTCCCATACACACAAAACGTCGCCCCGAAACGTCTATCTCCCTAGTTATGTGGTTCTCGCACACTCACCTCACACACCACCCCCACTGCAAAACAAGCACACTTTGTCTCCTTGTGCACCACTCTCCTCTTTCTATCTCTCCCACATGCGGACCCGCCCCAGCTCCTCCCTGTATACATATATGTCGTGACTCTTTCCATAGCTCCCTAATGTATCATCGTTCTCGATCTCTCACATTGTTCTCTACACCATCTATTCTATATCTCTCATGAAGTCCCTATCACACACATGATGACTCGCTTCCCTTGCGTCTCCGTACATAGGCTAATTTCAAACAACATCAACATTGTCTCCCTATCTATACGCCATTTATGGACACAAACGCCCCTTTCTCATCCCCTCTCTTCCTCTCTCTCTCTCTCTCTCTCTCTCTCCGTCGCTAGCTCTCTCTCTCGCTCTCACACCCCTCTCCCACACACAATCGATGTCTCTTCCAAATAGTCTGCTCCCCCCGCCTGCACCCATGCTATCCTGCTACTACACATGTCACACCATTCCCCTTCCCTTATACTAGGTTTACATCATTAGTGGTCTCTCTACTCCACATACACACACTCCCTCTCACACACAAAAACGCGCACAAACACCCATTAATCTGGATCCTCATCTCTCCCCATGTCTGCATGTGTATCTCGCACACTCACTCTCTAATTATGTATATGTGTCTCCATGTTACACAACACAAAGCCCCATGTACATGTCTCTCTCTATCCTCCATACACATAGACACAAAGAATATGTTATCATTGCCTCAGTCTCTAGACATATCACACACGCACACTATCTCTCTCTCTTGCAAACACGCTCAACAAGGGTTTCCCCGTGAATAACTTATCATCTATTCATCAACAGTCGTGGCAGTACGGAGAACACGAGACATGAAAAAGAATAAATATACACGTGCTTAGACCACCTAGTATGACTACTAGGATTAGAGCAAGCCAAAAAGCACGCCGCCGTCACCCCCTCCTTATCGGCGACGGGAAAACCTTTGTTTTACACAGTCGAGAAGTCATTGTGCTAAGGCCTCACATGCTGAGACATTGAATAGAATGTAGATGCTAGTTTACGGAAATAAGTATCGATATTACATTTGTATCTCCATACTTATATTTCTTCTCTTATAAAAAACCGAGTTGGTGATGATGGTACGCGTGCCATCTTGCAATATAGACCGTCCGATCTATATCTGACTGATGGAAATTAAACTAAAAGATACCCGCACCCCTCTCCACATTTGCAGACAAGGCCTTCCCTCGTTCATCCTTATCTCCAACAACCTCATTGTTGAGCAATTAAGAAAGGAAGCCTCTGGAACAAACTGTCCTGGTGGCCGCTGCCGGCGTCGTCAATCCCCATGGCTCCGCTCAGTCCGACCACCAATCACCACCACCCCCCATTCCTCTTCACCTTATATCCTATTTCTCGAGATATCATTAGTTTATACACATGGGATTACTCCCGCATGGGTCAATCACAACGAGTGGTTTTATAAAAAATGCATCTTGATGTTCCGTGCAATGCACGGATCTTGCTAGTACTCCTACAGAAGACTAAGTTGGTGATGATGGTGTGTCTGCCATCCGTCGTTTGTGACCATTAGATCTACATCTAACGACTATGAGGTAAGTTGTTGCATTTTCTCACAAACATCCCACTTGTCTACCAATTTGCAGAAAAACCCATAATTAGTATCTTAAAACCAACCACATCCCTCCCTGACCTCACCAAAACAACCCAAGGAATATATTCTAATTGAAACATAATATATCTCTAGTGATATATGTATATCAAAATTAGAGTGTTTTGTATCAAGTTTGTGAATAAGTATTATTCTAATTATGATTCGTTGCAACGCACATGAACATTGCTAGTATTTCCAACCATGCAATTTTTTCCCTACTATTCCATAGTTTCGAGTTTTCCATCAAGATATTAGTCATTCATGGTTGATATTTACTTTCAATCATGTATACATATGCACTATGTAACTAGCCTTGCTTATTGGGTTCCAAAGCTTAACTTTCACTCCTACTTACAATATGTAGAGTATTTAACAAAAAGCTACCACTTTCAACCAGCCCTAGGAAGAATCTATTGTGCAAAAATAGAAAAAACATACCAAAAATTTCTTAATCCACGCCAAAAACTACTACCTACCGATTAGGTTAGTTTAAACCCATTTATGACAGGGTTGGACCACACGTCCGTGCTGACGAGGCAGCTTAAACCAACACATTTTGTTTGACCGTTGACACGAGGGACCCACATCTGACCTTCTATCTTGTTATTCCCCCTCAAATCATTATTTTTCCTGAACATTACTTCAAACAGTACTGATTCGTGTTCGTCGGTGGCGCCGGTGATGAGTGAGTTGGCCGCCGCTCCGCCGGACGGGCCGGACGCCGCGCTGGCCTTCGCACGGGTTGGCAAGCTGGCCCGAGCGTGACTCACGAGCGAGCAAGCCACCACGTTGGCCTTCGCTCGAGCCAGATGGCTGGCCTTAGAGCGGCGCGTGCGAGCAAGCCGCCGCGCCGCCATGCCAATCTAGCTAGCAAACTTTGCAGACAAGCAATTGGACGAAGCTATCTTGGCTAGCTATCGGCCGCGAGCGCCGGACGGAGCTGGCATCCGGGCTACCGCAAGATGGGCTCCTTACTGCCAGCGGTTTTGACCTCGCCTTCTACCGGCGGCGGTAGCTGCGTCCCATGGCCGAGGATGACTAGGTGGACGGGCCGGAGGTAGGAGGTCACTCGGGGATTTTTGTGCATACTGACATGTAGGTCCCACAAGTCATAACGACCGGTCGAATAGAAGGCATTGACTTAATGGGCGACATGGGCCCTGTTTGGATACTCTAAGTCAGAGGTTAGATTCTAACCCTGAACTAACTCTAACCAAAGTGGTGTTTGGATGGCAGGGTTAGATTGACAACAAATGTATCCAAATAGGGCCATGGGTTAAACCGTGCCTACAACGACACTTTGGAGAGTAGTCGTTTCTTGGTAGGGCTGGTTGGTAAGAGCATGTACAATGGTTGATAAAGTAGTCTTATCTTAAGTCTGCCACGTACGCAAGTGGTAGTAGTTTCTTGGCATTATTAGTGGTTTCTTGCATTATTAGGGGTTTCTTGTAAGGAACAATGTACTACTAGCGACAAAAGGCGATTCTAGGTTGCGTTGTAATCCAACAAGTACTACTAGTGGTCGCGGGAGTGTATACCTCGTTTTGTGGGTTCGATCCCGACCGAACACACGTCGGCCTTTTTTTTAAATAGTAACTTTGCTATGAGCCAATATTTTACACGGGTAGTTTGAGTTTTGAAGTCAAACGGACGTGCGGCACCACAATCTGGGTGCACTGGATAGCCTAGCCACGTGAACGGTTTTTCCTTCCCAGCATCTCGTGGCTCGCGTGCTTGCCCTAGCCTCACCTCGCTTGCAGCTTCCTCATCAGCTAGTACTAGCATATTTAAACTAGCGCCTCCCAATTAAGCCCTAGGAGCCGGAAAAGCCTGGCTGGGCATTGGGAACTATGCAATATGGCTTTGTATGTAAAGTGCTCTACTACTACTCTATAGCTTGTGGCGTTGCACGCATGGACTTCACTCCATTATCGGCTCTACTATAAAAGAAATTCCTCTTGAAGTGTTGTGTTTTGAAACGGAGGCAAAAGCTTTGCTTCATCTCATTCATAAAGAAGGAACTACTAACAAAGTTTGACGAGATCCATTACACCTCCACAAATTGAAGCGAAAAGCCTAGTCTCGCTGTATCAAATAGCTCAAATGTTCTGCCCCGCAGTAACCGTCGTTGATAAATAGGCTGCTAGAGTGTGCGTGAGAGGAGCGGCTGAATAGAGCACCGAGAGTACCCACTAGGCCACTAAGCAGGTGTACTTTCCCTGCATTGATAGTACAACGATGGTTCTAGAGAACAGTATGTAGTACCCTCCACTTCCAATTGTAGCTCCTTGGCCAGGAGATTCAAGAGTTCAAAACTGGTGCACTATACTAGAAGTACAGTACATCGCACTACTAGTTGAGAAAGTAGTACTAGTACTACTATAGTACGAGTACATACTCCGTCACATAATGCAAGACGTTTTTTGACACTAGTTGGTGTGTACAAAAAATAGCAAAAACATACCCAAATTTTTTAATCCATGCCAAAAACTACTAGCTAGTGCCAAAAATTTCTTACTAGTGCTATTATTTATAGTATAATGCAATCCCATAACGTCCCATAATTTTAGTACTAGTAGTAAATAATAGCCTCACCCCTTCGCTAAGGAACAATCTACAGTTGGGAGGGACGAGGCCCTGCGGTTACTACGCTCTTATGTCCTCCTCGCCAGTTCCCCTCCCCCCGAAGAGAAGGCAGTTCATCGCTGCTCCCATGGATTCGCCAGGCGGTTCTCCTCCTCGTCGAGGCCGGGAGACCTTGGACGACGATCCTCTGGGAGAAATCGCACGCCACTCCGACATCCTCACCACCGCAAGACTCGGTGCTTCCTGCACCAACTTTTTCAAGACGGTGCTTAAAAAGGCTTGGGAAAAGACCATGCTTGTTGGTCTTCCATGCGTCCTCGAGGAGAAGGTTCTTCTATGGGACAATCCTTCGAACAGTCCACCGCTCCCTGGCCATGGTTGCACGTTGACTCCGCTAGAGTTGCCGACGTTGAGAGGTAGTCGGATTTTGTCCGATGAGCAGGTCAGTAATGGAGTTTGATCATGTAGTACTTAGTTATTCCATTTACATCCCGTAATTTCTCCGCCGCCCACTGTCTTATATATAGGTCTGGGTCGGTGCCAAAGAAGATTGCCTTGCATACCTCCGGCCGGATACCACCATCATTTCACACAACATCCACAGCAGTGCGGCCGTTCGGGTAGACCCCTTCTCCACCATTGCGATCGGCCTTCGGACTGGCTGGGCTTGAATACGTATGATGATGCCTACATGAGATTGAAGAAGATAGCAATTGCGGACCCGCCGACAAAGCGACACGGCTACGATGATTACTATCTCATCGCGGTGTTCGACATGAGGATTGCCATCAATGCAAGAGGCAGTAACGGCAGAGGCTGGCGCATGTTGGCGGCGGCAGATTTGTACCCCTACATGTTCGAAGACGCCGTGCGCCATCTAGGCCGCATCTTCGCGGTGACAAGCCAGGGGACTTGTTTCATCTAGTTGCCATCCTACGGTATGGGAGATTACAAATGGAATGCACAAACCATCATTTGCATCCCTAACGGTACTCCATTATTTTGCAGGGACCAGTCATCCCGCGAACAAAATAAGATCGCCAATCCTGGATGTGCATTTGCATCCACAATTCGGTCGAACCTGGAACCTTGTAGCTGACTTTGGCATATTGGGATCAACTATCTTAGCAGTCGTTACCCATGGTACCACTAATGTGCAACATGGTCACACAATCTACCACGATCGGACCGTCACCATCTACCCAGGTATTCCATTTTTCCTCTCGCCTTCTCTTTCATTGTTGTACTAGTACTCTACTTACGTACTAGTAGGAGTACTTTTTACCTTGGAGTACTTTTTACCCACTCGCCGCCACCATTTTTGTTTTTCCATGTCTTACTATCTCATCCATGTAGCCAAGAGTGGCTATATATAATAAGCCGGTTATTTTACTTCCTCTATACCGGAGTAGTACTATTTGCCGCACAGCATTACTGACCGCCATATTTGAGCACAACATTATTATGCATGGACCTTGACTATGTACATCACCATGTGTCCAGATCTGAGATGCCGCGTGTACCAGATGAACGGCGCCGAGTTCGACCCCCGTGATGCTACGTGGGTGCCGAGGAACACTCTTGGAGAGTACTCGCTTTTCATTGGGGACAGCTACCCCATTGTGAAGCGGATGCCACCTTCCGTGCACGACACGGAAGGCCTGCCGTTCATGAAGCATGGTTGTGTCTTTAGTGCGCACCGCCGGATGAACGACATGCTGTGACACGCTATCCCTGATTTATGCTGCTTCAGCTTGGATGAGTATCCATCGTGTGGAACCGGACTAGAAAGCTACGACAATGATTCCCGTTGCCCATCGCTATGGATCGTGCCATACATGAAGAACACCTGGGACTGGAACCTAGAGGAGGACATGTAGCCCATCTATAACGTGTAAGTGGAGTACAGTAAATTGTGAACTTGTGTGGCATACTGGAATTTGTCCTTTAGAATTTATTACTAGTAAATGTGTTATGTGTACGTGCAACTTGTGTGGTTGTTGCACGGGCTCCAACATGCTCTTTGAGAAAAAAGGTGGCACAGCTTTGGATATACGTGACGTGGCGGCATCATACAGTAGCATCGTTCGCTATAGTTGTAGTACGCTCCTACTAGGACGACAACTCCTATAAAACCTTGCGCTTGGCTCTTTGCCTCTTCGGGAGGTTCAACAGTTCGTACTCATGTGAACCTTGCACTTGGCTCTTCGCCTCTTCGGAAGGTCGAACAATGATGATACTATAGTACACATTATGCTTCTGGCAATCTGACACCAATTGAACTACTGCGCGTCCACCGCGAGGGCGAGGGCGAGGGAGAGGGAGAGGGAGAGGGCGCTGTAGTCAAAACCCTCTCCTCGTCCTGTGAACCACGTCGCGAGTGGGCGAAGGAGAGGCGTAGTAAGCAAGCTTCTCCTCGTTCAGTGAGTTGACGGGACACATCAAAGCAGTACTAGTACTAGTCCATACTGCGTCCTTTCCGGTTAATATGGCTTAATTTCAAACGATAAAAATACACTGGCGGTCAACGTATGTAACAATACGCTCTTTACGGTCACTATATACAGTTTTGCGGTGATTATACGATCACTAGCTCATCGTAGAGCATCGTATTGCACCTTACTGACTGGCCACATAGTCGACGTGGCACTTTGTTGACTGGTTAAATTTTCACCTGGTTTCTGGGTCCCACCTGTCAGTTGGCAGAGCAAAGAAATCAGCTAAAAACAAAGAGTGTAGTACATCTACACTTCCAATGCATTTAGCCTTTAATCTAAATCGATATTGATTGACTAATGCACTAACTTGTGCTCTAGGTATAGGCTACATGCCTATCCTTAGTTACAGCATGCAACGACCTTCATTTAATCTTCTTCTCTCAATGGTCGCATGCACACATAAGTCTGCTATTTTTGGGCGTTAATTATGCCCTGGTCAATGTGTAAATATCTAAATGTACAATCTTTCATGGACATAGGGAGTAGGTTGAGCACTTGAGCATGAGTGTGTGTGTTGTGTCGTGTGCTGTGTGCTGCATGGGTGCGTGAGTGTTGCGTGCATCCATGTGTATGTGTGAGTGTTGCATGTTGCATGCATGCATGGGGCTTACTCCCTCCCATTGACATGTTCATATTTCAAGCTTCCTCTGTTCCCTCCATATGGTGATACTCCGTCTGTTCCCAAATACGGAGTAAAATCCTCCCTATGTTCCCAAATACGGAGTAAAATCCTCCCTTTGTTCCCAAATACGGAGTATTTGTCTTTCTAGAGATTTCAACAAGTGACTACGTACGGAGCAAAATGAGTGAAGTGAGCGTAGAGGCATAGGGATAATGTAGAAAGGAAGTCTTCGCGATCCATTATTCCCCATATCGGTCAGAGAGAACTATTCAACTAGTCTTCGCAGTGAAGTGACAATACACGCTGTAGCAGATGGGACACTTAGTTAATAAGCTGAACCAACATGTTGGTGTTACTAAATCGGCCTTATCCAGTACTGCCATCATGTTTGCCAGTAAAGCACACTTCTATCCTCCATTAACTGACATATGGGCCCTCTTGCGGTAGACACATATGTCATCGGTGTAACTATTTACACTCCAAAGGACGGTATATCCTGGTAGTAGTAGTAGAATTGAGATTTAATGCACTTTATTCCCCGTCTCCACTCTTCTTCCTCCTCTCTTCCCCATCGTCGGCCGCACACCATTCCCCCCCGCTCCCTGCTCGCCCGCCCGCGCTATCTTCCTTGGTAGCTCGCG
>NC_041386.1:113990174-114026863 GCF_002162155.2 Triticum dicoccoides | reverse complement strand
AAGAGGAGAAGCTTCTTCACTTACCGCCCGAATCCACTTCTTCGCTGGCTCGCAGGCACCGAAAACCCCAATGGCAGAACCGACTAACACGCAAAACCGCGATTGGAATTCCCTCCCCGATGTTCTCTTGGAGCAGATCTGTAATCGTATGTACCTACTCAACACCATCCGTCTGGCCGCATGCTCGGTGTCTTTGTACCATCTACTCATCTGCAACCGGCCGGCTCTTTTCAAGACACCCTGCTTGCTGATGCCCGATCCTCGCATGTGGCCCAGACATCGACTTGACGATCCTACGGAGGTTGCCATGGTGCCCCTCGACATGCTACCAGTACCTGTCCACCTGTCCTTCATTCGCGGCCACTATTGGCCGGGCATGAAGGCCAACTGGATCGTCCTCATCCACCAATCCGGTAGTCCATGGCGTCTCGTGGATATCTACACCCAGCTAGAGATCGCCCGTCCATCTTTGGATACTGACCGCCATCGAGCCTCGCGGCCCGCCGGACACTCCTGCCTACTACGCACGAGACACATCGAGCTTTTGGCCCGACCTCTGTTTGCTGAAGGTTGTAATCTGCGAAGTGCCCACACCGTCAGAAGACTACAGGGATTACAAGCTCATTGCGGTGTTCAACATGGGATTAGTCTATATGGAATCCGGTTGCCATACATGGTTATGGCTCATCATCGATCCTCTTTACCCAACACTTCTGTCTGATGCTATAGCGCATGATGGCATCGTTTATGCGATCGACGCACATATTGGCTGCCTATATTGGTGGAATCTATCGTCGTGTAATTTTTCTATCTCATCTCACCTTTACCTTAAGAATACGACTGCCTGATCATTGTTACAAATCTAGAATATATAGTATGTCTATAACCACATCATTGCTATATGTTCCTCTCATTTCCTAGATTTTTATGATCACACATGTTATTGTTAGAGTTGATATGAGAACAATTGGTATCTAATGATTGTTAGAATAGATATTATGAGTATAACCTCATGACTGCTATATGTTACTCTCATTTCCAGGATTTTTATAATGACGCATGTTATAAAATAGAGTTGATATGATAACTGTAGTAAGTGCTATGGTAGAATATGAGTAGGCCCTATCATATCCGTTTTCCTCTCATTGTTACATGATGTTTGAATCATGATATATTGCTAGAATATAAAATCCATTGGCTTATTTTTTTTAACTTGGGGTATGATTATGACCACGGCATTGCAATTCTCTGTCTATGATATGTGTCACTGTTATAATAATCTTAATTCCACACATACTCTGAACATGGTTGTTTAATTTTGTCCTTTTGGTCTCCAGTTTGAATTGTTGCAGCAAATGCAAATGCGCTGGCCTTCATGATTCCAGGACCTAGAATCATACTAGACGATGGGTGGTGGTTTATCGCTCATTCAGCTGACGGTGGTCATTTGATTCTCATTTGCACGTACCAAATTGACCAAACCATTTCATCAAACCACATGTAGTACAATTCCTAGGGCGTTCGTGACATTGATGGCTATGGCTACTTCGTGTTCGAGAAAGATCCCAGCTTCATTGGGCCAGGCGTATTCAACTGGAGGCGGGTTTACAGCCTCGCAACCACTCCATGTTCCTCGGGCTCAATTATCCGATCATCCAACCAATCATCGATCATATCATCGGCGATGATTACCGTGCTATGCAACTTCCATTCGCCAGGGGGGGCTGTGTTTACACATCATACCATGGGTTTCATGAATCACCATATCCAGAGATTCGTCGACACATCTTGTTGCCAGATAATCTTCAGTGTGTGAAAGGCATGAAGCTTCCATGCGATGGATGGTTTTTGCAAACCCGACATGCGGCGATGTGGTTCATGCCAATAGCACATATGCACAACTTGATTCGTACTGATATGTAGACTGAGCCATGTATTCTGCTGCGGTAGCACGACCCTCTTTTGTTGGATATTATGTATTGTTGTTGGTTTGAAGCACTCCTCTGGTTTGAAGGATAGATACCTTTCTGGGATCAAGTGCATCCTAACTCACCTGTGCAGGATGTACTGATAATGATGATGGAGATGATGTGTTATATAGATATATATCACTTAGGCTTCAAGTGCGTACTTGTTAGTTAAACCCATGGTTAAAATGTGATACTAAATACAACTAGTAAGTAGTACAGTAGCAGTACTAGTATACGTCGGTCAAATTATTCATCATGTCCACACATTGAATTGATGTGACAACACGCTGTGCGTGAGGTGACACAAGAATCCCGGCAGTGTGTTCGGGTATTCTGGACTTCAGATTTGGAGTACCACTTATCTGTCGAAATCTTTCATCATTCACTTAAAACAATCGATTGATCATACATTGAGTACCATATAACTAGAATTAACCCATGCAAGTCGAAGAAGGATTGGCCGGTGCTGCAGGCTGGCGTCAAGTTCGATCCCATGGATCAGGAGCTGATCGAGCACCTTGAGGCCAAAGTGAGTGCTAACAGCGTGAGATCTCACCCTCTCATCGATTTGTTCATACCAACCATCGACAGCGAGCACGGCATATGCTACACCCATCCTGAGAAACTTCCAGGTAAGACACCAATCGGCCGTCTACTTGCACAAACATATTCCTTTGTTTATAGCTCGATTTTTCTTTTTAGATGCAGACCTGGTGAAGCAATTACAATGTGACAGTTAATAAAAAAAAGTGAAACAAGTGACTGCAACATGCCAAAGATGTTATGAAAATGCCAACTACATACACTAAAACCTGTATTCGACAATACTGCAGGTATCATACTGAGTGGCCTAAGCAAGCATTTCTTCCAGCGCAATTCCAGGGCGTTCAAAAGGGGCACGTGGACGTGTTGCAAGATACAGTCGGAGTGCGGCATGCACGCGATGTGGCACAACACCGGCAATACCTTGCTGTTGATGGTCAACAGCCGGCATACGGGCAGCAAAAAGATTCTGGTGCTGCACACCAACAAGAACTTCGACCAGCAGTGGACTAAATGGGTGATGCACCAGTACCACCCCGGGGACCTGGAGCAAGAGAAGGAGTGGGAGCTGGTCCTCTGCAAGATTTTCTACCAGACGAACACTAGGGCCAGGAGTAAAAAGATTATAAGTTAGTTTGGTATTGGTACTTGTACTACCTTGTCGTCCGCAAGTTGGTATTGTTGTTAACGATCTTTTGGTATGAACTTGGCATTTGCTTCCAACCATCATGCCGAGGTTCGACGTGGATATAAAGATGAATCATTTGTTTCGAAACGAATTTTTAGGCACCTGATTTTTATTTGATGGGTAGCATAAGCACCTGCCGTTCGAATTACCAGTTCTCCAAAATTTTCTAAACAAGTGCATGCTCTTATTATCACGATGAAAAAACAATATCCCTGCTGCATCCTAGCTATCAGTCTATACTTGCAGAATTCTCTCATTTATTGAGCATGTATATTGTTTCTTCAGGTCAAGCAAGTTTCAACTGGGCTATAGACTGTCTAGGCTTGACTTTGTTTTTAACAGGCCCAGCCCATGACGACAACGGGGCACAAAGATCCAGCTGGTATCTACTGGCCTCTGGCCTGCCAGCGTTAGTTATATTTTGTCTTACAACATCCACATGCACTTTTTTTACTGAATCAAACACACAGCCTAGTTCTATTTTCCTCTTGAAACGCATGTCCTACATCCGTTTTCTAATCTCTACCTATAGTTTTACTAGTTCATATACACGTATCATTATATTAAAAATACATAAAATTCCCTTTTCATATTTACATACTTATTTTTGTTGTTGTTTTCCCTCCCAACGCTGATTTTTTTACCACTGGTTTTCCCTTAAACCAACTCAATTGTCCCACGTCTTATTTGCTTACAAAAACAAAACGATTTTTTGTCAAATCAATAAGTTTTTTTAAAAAATTATCATTTTGGGATTACAAAAGTTCAGACTCCACCGAAATATGCAAAATAAGGTTGAACTTTTTGATCGTGGTCCTGGGCAGAAAATGGGCTGTAATAAATTACTTTAGAATTAGCGAATGGGCTGCAAATTATTAAAAAAGAGCAAATGGGCTCTATGTTGTCTACCACGGATTTGGAGGCTGACTTGTGGGCCTACTAAGTTCATGCGTACAAAAGTTTTATCAAAAGAGAAACTTAGTCAACAATCGACTCTACCAGCATCAGACCGTTAGATGTCAATCTAACGGCAATCGTGCTTCTTCAGTCTCTAATCTTCCTGCCCCAGCCGCCCAAACCAGCATCGTCGAAACCGCCTGCTCCCGCCTCCCATGGCCGGTTGTGCTGCCGGGCAGGCCTCATGGACCCATCATATAGTCGCATCCCTGGCATGTCTATCCCTCTATGTAGGATCTAGAAGTAGATGTGTCTAGAGGGGGGGGTGATTAGACACTTAGTGCTAAAGTTGCATTTTTTAGGCCTTTTTGGTTTGAGTGGAGTTTTAGGCACAATTTCAACATACACAATACATATCAAGCAAGCATGCAAAGAGTATATGAGCAGCGGAATGTAAAGCATGCAACTTGCAAGAATGTAAGGGGAAGGGTTTGGAGAATTCAAACGCAATTGGAGACACGGATGTTTTTCCCGTGGTTCGGATAGGTGGTGCTATCCTACATCCACGTTGATGGAGACTTCAACCAACGAAGGGTAACGGTTGCGCGAGTCCACGGAGGGCTCCACCCACGAAGGGTAACGGTTGCGCGAGTCCACGGAGGGCTCCACCCACGAAGGGTCAACGAAGTAGCAACCACCCACAAAGGGTCCATGAAGAAGCAACCACCCACAAAGGGTCCACGAAGTAGCAACCTTGTCTATCCCACCATGGCCATCGCCCACGAAGGACTTGCCTCACTAGCGGTAGATCTTCACGAAGTAGGCGATCTCCTTGCCCTTACAAACTCCTTGGTTCAACTCCACAATCTTGTCGGAGGCTCCCAAGTGACACCTAGCCAATCTAGGAGACACCACTCTCCAAGAAGTAACAAATGGTGTGTAGGTAATGAACTCCTTGCTCTTGTGCTTCAAATGATAGTCTCCCCAACACTCAACTCTCTCTCATAGGATTTGGATCTGGTGGAAAGAAGATTTGAGTGGAAAGCAACTTGGGGAAGGCTAGAGATCAAGATTCATATGGTAGGCATGGAATATCTTGGTCTCAACACATGAGTAGGTGGTTCTCTCTCAGAACATATGAGTTGGAATTGTGTATGTGTTATGATGGCTCTCTCCACGAATGAAGAGGAGGTGGAGGGGTATATATAGCCTCCACACAAAATCCAACCGTTACACACAGTTTTCCAATCTCGGTGGGACCGAATCAACAAACTCGGTCGGACCGAAAAGGTAAACCTAGTGACCGTTAGAGATTTTCGGTGGGACTGACATGCAACTCGGTAGGACCAATATGGTTAGGGTTTGGGCATAACGTAATCTCGGTGAGACCGATTACACAAACTCGGTGAGACCGATTTTGGTAATTAGTTAACCAGAGAGTTGGTCAGGCAAACTCGGTGGGACCGATTTGCTCTTTCGGTGAGACCGAAAAGTTACAAAAAGGAAACACTGAATTTACATTGCAATTTTGGTGGGACCGATTCGCTCTTTCGGTGAGACCGAAAAGTTACGAAAGGGAAACAGAGAGTTTGCAATCCCATCTCGGTGAGACCGAGATCCCTATCGGTAGAACTGAATTGTTAGGGTTTGGCAGTGGCTTATGACAAATGAAACTCGGTGGCGCCGGATAGAAAGAATCGGTAGGACTGAGTTTAGCTTAGGGTTTAGGTCATATGTGGATATGGGAAAGTAGTTGAGGGTTTTGGAGCATATCACTAAGCACATGAAGCAAGAGTCTCATTAAGCAACACCTCATCCCTCCTTGATAGTATTGGCTTTTCCTAAAGACTCAATGTGATCTTGGATCACTAAAATATAAAATGAAGAGTCTTGAGCTTTTGAGCTTGAGCCAATCCTTTGTCCTTAGCATTTTGAGGGAGTTCCCACAACCTTTAGTCCATGCCACTCCATTGTTTAACTTATCTGAAACATGCTAGATAGAAATGTTAGTCCAACAAGAGATATCTTGTCATCAATTATCAAAACCACCTAGGGAGCACTTGTTCTTTCACTCTACTCACCCACACCTCATGTTATTTTCCGGCGATGATAGCCGAACCAGTCAACCCTCATACTCTCCAACGTGTGGGCAGCCACTGTCGTGTCTTCCCCGGCTCCATGTCGTTTCCTTCATAGGCATCGCCGTCGTCCACCACCCTGGTGCTCTCGGCGTGGCGTGGTCAACATGGTTAACAAACGACATCCATCGGAAGTGGACTGTACGTGGAAAGGCTGACAGCTGGGTCCATGGCCGCACACAAGGAAATGCCTCCTTATTACGCGCAAAATAATGATTCCTCAACCTGACATCTAGGACCCGCCGGAAGGGCCTCTGTATTTCACGAAAAAAATTCCCTCCGCTGACAGGTCGGACCCACCAACTATATCTTCGCACGCAAGGAAGTGCCTCCTTATTGCGCACAAAAAAATGAATACCCCCCTGCCAGCTGGGACCCACCATAGTGGGAGGCTAACTTGTGGGCCTACTAAGTTGACGGGGACGAAGGGCTTTGTCAACTTAGTCAATATGAATGATTCTAGCTCAAGTGACCATACGATGTCCATCCAACGGTCTTAGTGCTTCTTCAACCTCTGGTCTTCTTGCTCCAACCGCCCAAAGCAGTGCCGGTCGTGCCGCCTGCTCCTCCCTCTCGTGGCCGGCTGTGCTGCCGCGGAGGCCTCACCGGCCCCATACTACTCCCATCGCTGGCCAGGCCATCCCTCCACTCACCCACACCCCCTGTTATTCTGCGGCGACGGCAGCCTCACACCGCAGTCGAACCAGTGAACCCTCGTACTCCTCTCTGCATGGGCATCCACTGTCGCGTCGTCCCCTTCCTAGGCCTCACCATCGTCCACCGCCATGGTGCTCTCGGTGCGGCGTGGTCAACATGGTCAAGGAACGGCTTCCATCGGACGTGGACTGTACGTGGAGAGGCTGACAGCTGGGTCCACGACCGCAGCAAGGAAGTGCCTCCTTATTACGCGCAAAATAATTATTCCTCCACCTGACAGCAGGGACCCACCGGACGGGCCACCGTATTTCACAAAAAAAACGTTTCCCCCTGACTGCTGGGACCCACCAGCTACATCTTCGCATGCAAGGAAGTGCGTCTGGAAAAAAATGATTCGCCCCCTGACTGCTGGGACCCACCAGCTACATCTTCACATGCAAGGAAGTGCCTGACAGTCGGGACCCACCTGGTCGAAGCGTATGTAGTGTTGTCATTCTGGTCGCGAACGTGTACGTACATACTGGTCGATGTAGAGGCGCGCACGTGTCAGAGTAGAGACGCGCACGTAGCATGTACACGTAAGTACAGTGGCCAGTGTGCAAGAAAGAAAATACGGCCACATACGTACATACGGGCAGGGTCTCGAACACCTACTCGCACATACGTACGGCCAGGGCTCGGATACATGGTTGGGTTGGAACGGAGAAACAACGTCATCATCATGTTCATGGGGAGCCAACCGGCTGGGTCGGAATGGAATGCGTTGTCGTGTTCGTCGGGAGGGCTTGGACGAAACAACTGATGGAAACGAGGCCTGGCGTACCGTAGAACGGAGGAAACGGCCTTGTGTTCGACCGGCCATGGTCGAAACGAGATCCTGTTCATCGGGAGGGGTCTGGCGTACTGCAAAACGGAGGAAACGGCCCTCCTACGGTCGAAGCGGGGGTCCTGTTGATCGAGAGGGGTGTGGCGTACCGCAAAATGGAGGAAACAGACTTGTGTTGGTGCGCTACGGTCGAAATAGGGGTCATGTTCATCGGGAGGGGTGTGGCGTACCGCAAAATGGGACTCCACAGGATATTGTTCATCTCCACTGTCGACCCCCTCCAGCCTCCACGGGCTACTGTTCATCCACTGTCGACCTCCTCCAGCCTCCACCTACAATTGTTCATCCACGGGCTCCTGTTCATCCAGCCTCCACCGCGCGCTACTCCACCGGCTACTGTTCAACTAGCCCTCTCCACGGGCTCCTATTCAACCACCCCTCCACGGGCTACTGTTCATCCAGCCATCCACCGTCTACTGTTCATCCTGCCCTCCACGGGGTGGTCCTGTTCATCCAGCCCTCCACGGGGTCCTGTTCATCCAGCCCCAACCGGCTCGATCGATCGAGGTCCTGTTCATCCAAAGGCAACACCACGGGGTCCTGCTCATCCACCCCCACTGGGAACTGTTCATCCAAACCCCCCAGCAACACTTACTGTTCATTCAGAGGCAACACCACGGGGTCCTATTCATCCACCCCACCGGGAACTGTTCATCCAACCCCCCCCCCAGCAACGCTCACTGTTCATCCAGAGGCAACATCGACCAGCTTCAGTTAGCAGCAGTAGCGAAGGAATCGCTCGATCGAGTTCAGTTAACAACCATCGATTGATCGCTCGGGTTCAGTAACGTGTAGCCTGAAGTGCAATCACTCGGGTTCAGTTAGAGCCCAACGCCTCGCACCCGCGTGCGTGCGAGTATGAGAGAAACATGCATCGCTCGGCCCCGACCACACACCGTAACCGGGAACACCCTGATATTTCCCTCGCCCTCGCTTCTACCATGGTTTTTTCCGTCATGGACGGCCCAAAGAATGTCATGCAGCTGCGTCTCCGGCCCGCCCAGGACGAAAAGCCCATTTTCTATCATAATTTTTTGTCATAGAAGTAGGACCCCACCACATCTATGATGATACCGTGTTTTGTCACAATTATTGTCATAGAAGTGTCATAAGTATGACAGGAAAAAATTCGTTCGGCCCAAAATGTCACGGATGTGTCTTTTTTGGTAGTGAGCTTAAATGAATAAAAGAAAAGCGCTTGTTGGGAGACAACCCAACACTTTTACCTACTGTTTTTATGTGTTCACATGATTATGCTACTGTGGTAATAATTTTTTATTGCTTTTGTTTCAATAAAGTGCCAAGTAAAGCCTTTAGGATCTTGTTGGGTGATAGTTGATTTGATCTTGCTGAAAAACAGAAACTTATGCGCTCACAAAAATAATTTTTATTTTTAACAGAAGAGTGCTATTGAGTTGATTCTTTTTTAGAAGATTAATATACAAATTTCTCACGTGGTACTAAATTTTCAGAATTTTTGGAGTAGCAGAAGTATGGTTTGAGTGCAGATTGCTACAAACTGATCTGTTTTTGACATATTCTATTTTCAATGCATAGTTTGATTGTTTTCTAGTTTCTATGGCTTATATTGCTCAATATAAATTTTAAAAATGATATGATGCAATAAGCATTGTGTGGAAACAATTGTTAATATTGTCTTTGACAGTACCAAAAGTGAAATGGTTTGCTCTTTATCATACTAACCTATCTCACAAAGATCCGTTAAGTTTTGTGTGATTGCAGTTTTCAAGTTTTGGGTGAGATATCAATATGAGGAGAATAAGGAGTGATAGGAACCTAATCTTGGGGATTCCCAAGGCACCCCAAGGAAATATTCAAGGAATATCCAAGCAACTAAGCTTGGGGATGCCCCGGAAGGCATCCCCTCTTTCGTCTCCAACATTATTGGTAACCTCACTTGGAGCTATGTTTTCATTCGTAACATGATATGTGTTTTGCTTGGAGCGTCAATTTATTTTGTTAGGATTTGCTTGCTGTTATTTGGAATAATTTTTTGCATCTTTTATTTCAATAAAAGTGGCAATGATAGCCTTTGTCATGCTTATTTTGCAAGTATACATGTTGCTGTTTGAAAACAGAAAGTTTACAGCTGTTGCAAAAATTCCCTAGAAAATTCAGAATGTGATAAAATGTTGAAACTTTTTTGCAAAATGATCTCTGATAAATTTTCTACAGTTGGTAAATTTTCATAACTTTTGGAGTTAGGGAAGTATTGATACTCTTGCATTCTTTACAGATTGTACTGTTTTGGCAGATTGCTGTTATGTTTGCATTCTTTGCATATGTTTGCTTGTTTAATGATTCTATTTGAGGATAGGAGTATTAAATATGAAGAGAAATTTAGTATGCGATGTTGAATAATAATTTTAGCGATTTGCTACAGTATAGAATGATAAGGGTTTTGCATTGGTTTATACTAACTTATCTCATGAGTTCTTGTTGAGTTTTGTGTGGATGAAGCTTTTGAGATTTAGGGAAACCGTGATATAAAAGGAATTAAGGAGACACAAAAGCTCAAGCTTGGGGATGCCCAAGGCATCCCAAGATAATATTTCAAGAAATCCCAAGCATCTAAGCTTGGGGATGCCCCGGTAGGCATCCCACCTTTTTTCTTCAACAATTATCGGTTAGTATCAGTTGAGCCTAAGTTTTTGCTTCTTCACATGATGTTTGCTATCCTTGGATTGTCATTTTGTTTTGTTTTGCTTGATGTTTTAATAAAGTATTTGGATCTGAAAGTTTTTAAATAAAATAGAGTCCTCAAATAGTTGCCAAGGAGGCTAAGTAAGTGGCATTCACATCCCGTCAATGAAGCTCTTTTCTATGTCATTTACTCTTGTGCTTCACTTATATCCTATGAGTAAATTGTTGAATAAATTGAATGTCATGAAGTTGAAATCATATCATGCCTAGTGGTAGCTTCACATTGGGTTTAGAAAGTGAAATCTTTTGAGGCTTGACAATCACAATATTGGTCATACAAGCAATTCACGGATAATTAGTATAAGGAAGAGAACTTTCACATGCAAATACACTATCATGGAAATCTTTTGTGATTGTGAGCCCCCATCAAAATATTATATGCCAAAATTGTTGACGTTGGACAAGGAAGACAACGTAATGGTTTATGTTTGTTCATATTCACATAGAAGTTATATTATCATAGATCCTTCAACATGTGGTGCTTGCCCCCATCTTTGCTAGCCAAAAATTCCGCACCAAGTAGAGATACTACTTGTGCATCCAAAAACCCTTAAACCCAAATCTTATTTTCAAGAGTCCACTATACCTATCTATATGCGGTATTCTTTTTCCGTTCTAAGCAAATTTGTATGTGCCATCTCTAATATTCAAAATAAATTTCTCTTTTGTGTGCTCATACCGCTCGCGAGGCGATGAGGGGTGGCCAATATTTTCCATGCTAGATGTGTTATTCTCATGATGAGTGTTTATTCACTTGTCATTGCATGAGAGTAAGGCAAAGGTATTAGGGATGCCCAGTCCTGAAATGAAAAATGAATTTACTTTATGTTGGCAAACAATAAATTCCTTGGAAAGTGTTGGTATGGAGGGCACCCGTGGATACGGTTAGCCATGGAAAGTGAAAGTGTGGTGGAAAAAGGAATAAACTGTGTTTTCTATTTGGGAACCGCCCATGATATATCTAGCATGAAAAGTGTTGTGAGCTCTAAGTCGTTTTCATTGGTGGGAAAAGTATGCCTCTCAAAATGTTTTTATCTCTCAATTTTTGCTTTGAGCTCTGGCACCTCTACAAATCCCTACTTCCCTCTGTGAAGGGCATCTCTTTTACTTTCCAGTATTTACTTTTATGCAAAGAGTCAAAGTTTCTCTCTCTATTCCTTTTTTTCCTTTGGCAAGCATCATGTGGTGAGGAAAGATCTAGGCACATATGTTCGGTTGAATATGGGTAGCATGAGTTATTATTGTTGACATCACCCTTGAGGTGAATACGTTGGGAGGCAAAATTATAAGCCCCTATCTTTCTATGTGTCTGGTTGAAACGTTTTGCTCATGCGTACAAGGTGAGTATTAGCATTCATAGAAGACTATATGATGGTTGAGTATGTGGAGCTCTTACTTAAACTCCGTTGAATAAGTTGAATTGCAATTGCTTGGTGACTGTGAACATAGGTTGTTGAGTTTCAAGAGAATTCATTGTTTGAACCTTAACATGTGAATTTGTTGCTACTATAACATGAGAAGTTTCATAAGAAAGAATTGTTGTTATGATGCTAGGAAAAGTGATTGAAATTATCATTGATCAAACTTATGCACTTTGCTAGCATTCACACTTCATAAATTATTTCCTTTATCATTTACCTACTCGAGGACGAGTAGGAATTAAGCTTGGGGATGTTGATACGTCTCCAATGTGTCTATAATTTATGAAGTATTCATGCTATTATTTTATCATTCTTGGATGTTTTACAATCTTTTTATAACAACTTTATATCATTTTTTGGGACTAACCTATTGACCCAGTGCCCAGTGCCAGTTGTTGTTTTCTGCTTGTTTTTTACATCGTAGAAAATCAATATCAAATAGAGTCCAAACACCGTGAAACTTTACGGAGATTTTTTTGGAACAGAAGGAACCCAATGGGCCAGAGCTGCGCCTGGGGGTGCCTCGAGGGGGAACAACCCACCAGGGCACGCCAGGGCCCCCTGGCGCGCCCAAGTGGGTTGTGCCCACCTCGGTGGCCTCCCGTACCCATTCTTTGCACTATAAATTCCCAAATATTTTGAAACCCCTCGGGGTTAACCTAGAT
Organism: Triticum dicoccoides; assembly: GCF_002162155.2. Taxonomy (NCBI): domain Eukaryota; kingdom Viridiplantae; phylum Streptophyta; class Magnoliopsida; order Poales; family Poaceae; genus Triticum; species Triticum dicoccoides. Next base: position 114,014,274 of record NC_041386.1, on the reverse strand, counting down.
CAGAAGTTCCGTCGCCGCAGGGCTCCGTAGCCACTGAAAACCAATCTAGACCCGTTCTAGCACCCTGCCGGAGGGCGGGAATCATCTCCGGTGGCCATCTTCATCATCCCGGTGTCCACCACGATGAGGAGGGAGTAGTCCACCCTCGGGGCTAAGGGTTTGTACCAGTAGCTATGTGTTTAATCTCTCTCTCTCTCTCTCTCTCTCTCTCTCTCTCTCTCTCTCTCTCTCTCTCGTGATCTATATCATGGGCTTTGTTAATATAGTCGGATCATATGATGTTTCTCCCCTCTATATTCTTGTTGTGATGAATTGGATCTTTACCCTTTGAAGTTTTGTCATGTCGGATTGAATGTTCAGATTTGAGAACACATGATATATGTCTTGTGGTATGAATACTTGAGGTGACAATTGGGGTATCTTATTGATTCACTTGATATATGTTATGACATTCAACTCGTGGATTCCCGTGGTGATATTGGGGTAATCTATGCATAGGCGTTGATGCACGTTTTTATTATCTTTTCTCCGACGGAAACTTTGGGGTCTCCTTGTAGTTCTTTGTGTGGATTGAGTATTATGAATATGAATATGCTTTGGTGTTATTCTAGTACAAACTCTAGGATAGATCGAACGGAAAAATAGCTTTGTGTTATTTTAGTACGAACTCTTGAATAGATCAAACGGAAAGAATAACTTTGAGGTGGTTTCGTACCCTACAAACAATTACTATCTTTTGTTCTCCGCTAATAGGAACTCGGGAGTGATTCTTTATTACACTTTGAGGGATAATCATATGATCCAACTATGTTAGCACTGTTGAGAGATTGCACTAGCGAAAGTATTGACCCTAGGCCTTGTTTTTAAGCATTGAAATACCGTTTTTGTGCCTGTTTACTATTTGCTACCTTGCTGTTTTTATTTATTCAGATTATAAAAATATATTTCTACCATCCATATTACACTTTTATCACCATCTCTTCGCCAAACTAGTGCACATATACAATTTGCCATTGTATTGGGTGTGTTGGGGACACAAGAGATTTCTTGTATTTGATTGCAGGGTCGTTTGAGAGAGACCATCTTCACCCTACACCTCTCACGGATTGATAAACCTCATCCACTTGAGGGAAAATTGCTACTGTCCTACAAAACTCTGCGCTTGGAGGCCCAACACGTGTCTACAAGAATAAAGTTGTGTAGTAGACATCACTACACCACATCTGCTTCACTTCCTTGCACCTCAAGAATAGATGGCCTCCGTCTTCAGGGAGGCGCTTGCACATGATACAGTCCGTGTCCAATTCCACGCCGATGCGTTGAACATTCCTGAGCATAGGGTGACTATTGTGTGCCACTCGCCACATGAAATGATGGACCCTGCCTGGGCAGTGGATATTCCAGAGCTTCATCCACAACTTCATGTCTCCGACCTCTCCTATGGAGTTGTCGCCCGGGGGTGGGTACTATGGCGCTTTTCAAGGTCGACATGCACTCTGTAGGCTGATCTGAGAGAGAACATGCCTTTGCTATCGAATTGCCATGCAATAAAGTACTCATGATGTTCAAAAATGGGAATCCCCAGGATAGTGATGGCCTCATCGCCAAGGAAGGTTTGTCGTACTAGTTGTTGGTCCCATGTGTGTGTGGTCGGGTCAATCAGTTCCGCAACGCTGGTTAACAAGTTGTTCCCGCATGGTGATCTTGGGAATCTCATGAGGCCTGAAGGGAGTGATGGGTCCTGCCATATCTAGATCTGCTCGTCGTTCCCAACTCTCCAGACCATGCCCTCCTTGATTACCTCCACTCCTTGGAGAATGCTGCGCCAGACATAGCTAATGCCAGGGGAAGCTTGAGCTGCTAGGAGGTCGCCAGTGGGATAGTAATTTGCTTTAAGCACTTGGGCACACAAAGAATCTGGGGCTTGCAGTAACCTCCAGACTTGGTGAAACAACATGGCCATATTGAAGGAGTACAGGTCCCTAAAGCCCAAACCTCCCTCCTCCTTTGGTAGTGTCATCTTCTCCCATCTGACCTAGTGATGCTTCTTGTCATCATCTTGGTTGGCCCACCAGAAGCGGCAGATCATCTGGCTAATGCTCTCGCACAATGATTTGGTCAGATCAAAACAGGCCATGGCATAGGCTAGTATGGCTTGGAGCATTGTTTTGATTAGGATCTCCTTCCCTTTATTTGACAGAAGTTTGATCTTATACCCCTGTAGAAGCTCCCAGATCTGGTCACGCAAATATTCAAAGCATGCCTGGCATGACTTGCCCACATAGGCTGGGAGTCCAAGGTATTTCCCGTGATGACCCTTGGTCCGGAGACCTAACAATTGAATCAGGTGATCCTTTCTCTGACGCGACGTGTTCTTGCTGAAAAGGATGGCCGACTTGCCTCGACTGGTCGTCTGGCCCGAGCCCCATCATATACCTCCAAAATGTCCTTGACCGCGTTCACGCTCTCCTCCGTGGCCTCCATGAGCAAAAAAAGAGTCGTCGGCGAACAACAAGTGCATTACTGGTGGGGCCGCTGGAGCAATCTTTATGCCTTTGAGAGAACTAGTTGCCTCTGCTTGATGCATGAGAGCCGACAACCCTTCCACACAAAGCAAGAAGAGATACAGAGAGATAGGGCAGCCCTGCCGCAGCCCCCGCCCTAGGATCACCGTATCAATGCATGTGTCATTGATCTTAAAGTGGAACTTGAAAGTACACATGCACTTGCTGATTTGGTTTATGAAGGCCGGTGCAAAGCCGAGCTGGCCCATAATCTTCTCCAGGAACGACCACTCCACACGGTCGTAGGCCTTGCTCATGTCAAGTTTCAGCGCTGCAAAGCTAGTACCTCCAGCTCTCTTCCTCTTTAGGTAAAGTGTCATCTCATATGCCAGGATTGTGTTGTCGGAGATGAGTCGTCCCGGGACGAACGCACTCGGGTTTGGCGATATTATCTCCCCAAGATATCCTTCAGTTGGTTGGCAAGAACTTTTGACATGAGTTTGTAAACAACATTACATAGGCTAATCGGGCGTAGGTCTTTGAGACTTTCAGGGTTCTGAACCTTTGGGATAAGCACCACTAGTGTGTCATTCCATCCCTCCGGTATACTGCCGCCTTGTAAAACTTGCAAAACTTTGTGTACCACTTCATCACCAATCAGTTGCTAGAAATGCTTGTAGAAGATAGCGGGGAGGCCATCCACTCCTGGTGCTTTCAGGTCCCCAATGGAATCCAGGGCCACCTTTACCTCTGATGCGGTAAGCTCTTTTGTCATGAACTCATTCATCTCGGGTGTGACTTTTGGTGCGATATGATCAAGGATATCCGCCACATCTGAACCTGTCACGGGGGTAAACAAGCTAGAGAAATAGTTAGTTACGAGGGCCTTTAAACCCTCCTCCTCGGTTACCTCCACACCATCCTCCCTCTTTAGTTTTATTATAGTGTTCTTCCTTCTCCGTTCAGAGGCAAAGGCTTGTAATTTTTTTTGTTTCAGTCTCCCTTCTCCAACCAGTCAACACCCGCCAGATCAATTTGGTCTTCCAGTTTGTTTTGCTGGCCTTTAATGGTTAACTCCCACCTGATCTGGCTTTGAGACAGGGGTTGTCTTCTAATTTCTTCCAACTCCTTTTTAAGTTTCCTAGCTCATTTTTGTAGGTCACCCAGGACGTCATGGTTCCATATATGGAGGGCCTCTTGAATTGTCGCTAGCTTGCTAGTTACAGAGGTGTCTGCCGCATCAGCCCACGCTTGCTGCACCAACTCCTCACACCCCTCTTCCAATAACCAGCGGGCTTCAAATCGCTTAGCTTGTGTCATGCTGTGATTTCTCCGTGCCGCTCTATCCCCGTGCACCCAGAGTACAACTGGTTTGTGGTTAGAATGTTCTGGATTGCCATTAATCACCTTGTAATATGGAAAGCGGGCACACCACATGGGTGAAGCAACCACTCTGTCAAGGCGTTCACGGATGTATCTGTCCAGGCGATAGTTGTTGTTCCTCCAGGTGAAAACATCACCTCCAAAGCCAAGGTCATTTAGATTACAGAATCGTAGGGTGCCTCGAAAATTTTGCAGTAGTGCATGCCCCCGAGGAACCCCTCCTTGCTTCTCATGGTTATACAACACCTCATTGAAATCGCCCATACAGACCCAGGGCAGCGGTGACTGGTGGTGAACGGTTCTCAAAGGCCTCCACGTATCCACTTTCTTCTCCATTCTAGATTCACCATAAATCCCCGTTAGCCTCCATTCAAAACCATCCTTCTCTTTGACTGTTACATCAATATGCATTCTGCCCATCCATCTCAAGGTTACATCAACCCCCCCCCTCCTCCAAAACAAGGCAAGAACCCCACTCTTCCCCTTATTATCTTGTACGAGCATATTATGTAGGCCTAGTTTACTCCATCCTGCCCTTGTCAAGTCTGGTTTCCGACAAGAACAGAATGTCGGGGTCCTCCTGCTTCTACAGAGACAAAAGCCCTTGAACTGCCGAGCCATTCCCCAAACCCCGACATTTCCATGCGATGATCTTCATTGGGACCCGCCGGGCCGTCCCTGCAACCCAGCGCTCATATTTCCTCCTTGCATGACTCTGTCCTCCTTTGCCATCTTCCTCTTCTTTGCATCTTCCTCATTAGCTTCATCCACTTCCATTTGCTCTGCACCCCTTTTACCGCCCAGCCCTACTCCTCCTCTCTCATCAACTACTTGATACGTCCATTTTGCATCATGTTTTCTTACTGTTATTTATAATGTTTTATCCATAATAATGCTTTTTGGAGTAATTCTAATGCCTTTTCTCTCATAATTTTCAAGGAACACACCAAGAGGGAGAATTCCGGCAGCTGAAAATCTAGACCTGGAAAAGCTACGTCAGGCCACCTATTCTGCACAACTCCAAATGTGCTGAAACTTCACGGGGATTTTTCATGGATTATTTGAGAAATATTGGAGTCAATAAACACCAGAGGGGGGCCACCAGGTGGGCACAACCCACCTGGGCGCGCCAGGCCCCCCAAGCCGATTATGATAGGCACTAAAGAATTAATAATCAAAGAGTCGATTATTGTTGATAATCCGGCTGATTCTAATAAAGATATGGCTGCGGTCCAGCAAGTCCCCATGGCAAACGATCATGAAGGTAGCACAAGCAAGGCCAAGTCGAGGGATCCAAAATATACTTAGCCTAAGTGGTGTCCTTCTGGTCTGACCAAGGCGCAAAAAAGGAGATTGCAACGCATGAGGAGTCATGAGAAGGAGGAACAAGAAGCAGAAAAGCTAAGGGATAAATTATTCAATGAAAGCTGTCCCATGGTAACCCCAAAACAAGTGTGCAGGCCAAAGCAAAAGGAAAATATAGCAGCTTCTGCATTGATCATAGCAACACCTACACCACCAACGGAGGACGATGTGGCTACTATTACATCATCCACTTTGCCTACTACTTCCTCTTCCCTTGGAGATATTTCGGAGTCAGTGAACATGCTTGTGAAAGGAGATGAAATGCTTGATTATGAGTCTACACCGGTTCATGAAGGTATGGATATTAATATGGTGTATTACTTACCCGCTGAATTTCGTGCTATAGATGAAGAAGGGGAAGTAGCTCAGCTAGATTTTGGTCATAAAATGCTATATTCGAGAAGCCAAAAGAACCGGTGACGGACTTGAAGCCATTGTTCCTTAAAGGTCATATTAATGGATCGCTGATTGCTAGAATGCTTGTCGGTGGTGGTGCTGTGGTGAATCTTATGCCATATTCGGTCTTCAAAAAATTGGGGCTGCATGATGAAGAGTTAATAAATACCAACATGGTGCTTAATGGATTTGAAGGCAAAGAGAAAACTGAAGCCAAAAGTGTAATGTATGTGGAGCTTACGGTGGGAAGCAAAACTTTGGCTACCGCATTCTTTGTCGTTAAGGTGCAAGGTAACTAAAATGTGATATTAGGCCGCGATTGGGTTCATGCAAACCAAGGCGTGCCATCTACTATGCACTGCTACCTCTTGAGCATGCATTGGTTTTCCCTTGAAGAGGAAATGGTGATGCAGCAAAGTAGCGTAGGTATTCCCCTCAGTTTTTGAGAACCAAGGTATCAATCCAGTAGGAGACTACACGCAAGTCACCTAGTACCTACACAAACAAACAAGAACCTCACAACCAACGCGATAAAGGGGATGTCAATCCCTTCACGGTCACTTACGAAAGTGAGATCTGATAGAGATATAAGATAAATATTTTTGGTATTTTTGTTGTATAGATTGAAAAGTAAAGATTGCAAAATAAAGAGTGACAGAAATAGCTAGTTGACGGGAAAATAATATGATGTAAAGTAGACCCGGGGCCCATAGGTTTCACTAGTGGCTTCTCTCAAGATAGCATATATTACGGTGGGTGAACAAATTACTGCCGAGCAATTGATAGAAAAGCACATAGTTATGATGATATCTAGGCATGATCATGAACATAGGCATCACGTCTGTGTCAAGTAGACCGAAACGATTCTGCATCTACTACTATTACTCCACACATCGGCCGCTATCCAGCATGCATCTAGAGTATTAAGTTTAGAAGAACAGAGTAACGCATTAGGCAAGATGACATGGTGTAGAGGGATAAACTCAAGCAATATGATACAGACCCCATCTTTTTATCCTCGATGGCAAAATACAATACGTGCCTTGCTGCCCCTGCTGTCACTGGGAAAGGACACCGCAAGATTGAACCCAAAGCTATGCACTTCTCCCATTGCAAGAAAGATCAATCTAGTAGGCTAAACCAAACTGTTAATTCGAAGAGACTTGCAAACATATCAAATCATGCATATAAGAATTCAGAGAGGAATCAAATATTGTTGATAGATAATCTTAATCATAAACCCACAATTCATCGGATCTCGGCAAACACATCGTAAAAAGAATTACATCGAATAGATCTCCAAGAACATCGAGGAGTACTTTGTATTGAGATCCAAAGAGAGAGAAGGATCCATCTAGCTAATAACTATGGACCCGAAGGTCTGTGATAAACTACTCACACATCACCGGAGAGGCTATGGTGTTGATGTAGAAGCCCTCCGTGATCGAATCCCCCTCCAGTAGATCACCGGAAAAGGTCCCCAAATGGGATCTCACGGGTACAAAAGGTTGGGGCGGTGGAAAAGTGGTTTCGTGGCTCCCCTGGATGTTTTTAGGGTATAAGAGTATATATAGGCAAAAGAAGTAGGTCGGTGGAGCTACGAGGGGCCCACGAGGGTGGGGGCGCGCCTAGCTCCCTTGGGCACGCCGCCCTACCTCATGGCCGCCTCGCTGCTTCCTTGACGTCCACTCCAAGTCTCCTGGATTGCGTTTGTTCCAAAAAAGATCCTCGAAGGTTTTATTCCGTTTGGATTCCGGTTGATATTCCTTTTCTGCGAAACACTGAAATAGGCAAAAAAACAGCAATTTGCACTAGGCCTTCGGTTAATAGGTTAGTCCAAAAAATAATATGAAAGTGCATAATAAAGCCCATTAAACATCCAAACAGATAACATAATAGCATGAAACAATCAAAAATAATAGATACATTGGAGACGTATCAAGCATCCCCAAGCTTAATTCCTCCTCGTCCTCGAGTAGATAAATGATAAAATCAGAATTTTTGGTGTGGAATTCTACCTAACATAATTTTCAATGTATTTCTCTTTATTGCGGCATGAATGTTTAGATCCAAAAGATTCTAGACAGAAGTTTAATATTGATATAAAAATAATAATACTTCAAGCAATGCTAACCAAGCAATCATGTCTTATCAAAATAACATAGCCAAAGAAAGCTTATCCCTACAAAATCATATAGTTTGTCCATGCTTTATTTTCATCACACAAAATGCTCCCATCATGCACAACCCCGATGACAAGCCAAGGAATTGTTTCATACTTTAGCCTTTTCAAACTCTTTCAACTTTCACGCAATATATGATCGTGAGCCATGGACATAGCACTATAGGTGGAATAGAATATGATGATGGAGGTTGTGTGAGAAGACAAAAAGGGAGAAAGTCTCACATTGACGCGGCTAATTGACGGGCTATGGAGATGCCCATCAATTGATGTCAATGCAAGGAGTAGGGATTGCCATGCAACAGATGCACTAGAGATATAAATATATTGAAGTTGAACAAAAGAAACTAAGTGGGTGTGCATCCAACTTGCTTGCTCATGAAGACCTAGCGCATTTTGAGGAAGCCCATTATTGGAATATACAAGCCAAGTTCTATAATGAAAATTCCCGCTAGTATATGAAAGTGATAACATAAGAGACTCTCTATCATGAAAATCATGCTGCTACTTTGAAACACAAGTGTGGAAAAAGGTTAGTAACATTGCCCCTTCTCTCTTTTTCTCTCATTTTTTTCTTTGGCCTCTCCCTTTTTTATGGCCTTTCTCCTTTTTTTCGAAGAACTTTCCTCAAATGGGACAATGCTCTAATAATGAAAATCATCACACTTTTATTTACTTACAACTCAAGAATTACAACTCGATACTTAGAACAAAATATGACTCTATGTGAATGCCTCCGGCGGTGTACCGGGATATGCAATGAATCAAGAGTGACATGTATGAAAGAATTATGAAGGTGGCTTTGCCACGAATACGATGTCAACTACATGATCATGCAAGGCAATATGACAATGATGGAGCGTGTCATAATAAACGGAACGGTGGAAAGTTGCATGGCAATATATCTCGGAATGGCTATGGAAATGCCATAATAGGTAGGTATGGTGGCTGTTTTGAGGAAGATATAAGGAGGTTTATGTGTGATAGAGCGTATCATATCACGGGGTTTGGATGCACCAGCGAAGTTTGCACCAACTCTCGAGGTGAGAAAGGGCAATGCACGGTACCGAACAGGCTAGCAATGATGGAAGGGTGAGAGTGCGTATAATCCATGGACTCAACATTAGTCATAAAGAACTCACATACTTATTGCAAAAATCTACAAGTCATCAAAACCAAGCACTACGCGCATGCTCCTAGGGGGATAGATTGGTAGGAAAATACCATAGCTTGTCCCCGACCGCCACTCATAAGGAAAGCAATCAAAGAACACCCCAAGCTTCAAATTTGTCACACAACTTTTACCATACGTGCATGCTATGGGACTTGCCAACTTCAACACAAGTATTTCTCAATTCCACAATTACTCAACTAGCACAACTATAATATTACCATCTTTATATCTCAAAACAAGTGTCAAGTATCAAGCTTCTCATAACATTCAATGCACTCAATATGAAAGTTTTTATTATACCCATCTTGGATGCCTATCATATTAGGACTAATTTCATAACCAAAGCAAATTACCATGCTGTTCTCAAAGACTCTCAAAATAATATAAGTGAATCATTAGAGATCAATAATTTCTATAAAATAAAACCACCATTGTGCTCTAAAAAGATACAAGTGAAGCACTAGAGCAAAATTATCTAGCTCAAAAGATATAAGTGAAGCACATAGAGTATTCTAATAAATTCCGATTCATGTGTGTCTCCCCAAAAGGTGTGTACAGCAAGGATGATTGTGGTAAACTAAAAAGCAAAGACTCAAATCATACAAGACGCTCCAAGCAAAACACATATCATGTGGTGAATAAAAATATAGCCTCAAGTAAAGTTACCGATAGATGAAGACAAAAGAGGGGATGCCTTCCGAGGCATCCCCAAGCTTAGGCTTTTGGTTGTCCTTGAATTTTATCTTGGGGTGCCTTAGACATCCCCAAGCTTAGGCTCTTGCCACTCCTTGTTCTGAAATCCATCAAATCTTTACCCAAAAACTTGAAAACTTCACAACACAAAACTCAACAGAAAATCTCATGAGCTCCGTTAGCATAAGAAAACAAATCACCACCTTAAGGTACTGTAATAAAATCATTATTTATTTATTTTGGTGTTAAACCTACTGTATTATAACTTCTCTATGGTTCATACCCCCCGGTACTAGCCATAGATTCATCAAAATAAGCAAACAACACACGAAAAACAGAATCTGTCAAAAACAGAACAGTCTGTAGTAATCCGTAGGTTTCGAATACTTCTGTAACTTCAAAAATCCTGAGATATTAGGACATCCTAAATAATTTTTATATTGATCTACTTCAGTTGGAATCAGTATTTTATCGCTCTTTGGTAAAAATGAAAATTATTCTCGTGAGCGCATACTTTCTGTTTTTTACAGCAAGATCAAATAACAATCACCCAAGAAGATCCTAAAGGCTTTACTTGGCACAAACACTAACTAAAACATAAAAAACACAATAATAACAGAGGATAGATGATTTATTTATTACTAAACAGGAACAAAAAGCAAGGAACAAAAATAAAAATTGGGTTTCCTCCCAACAAGCGCTATCGTTTAACGCCCTTAGCTAGGCAAAGAGATTTCAATGATGCTCACATGAAAGACAAGAATTGAAGCACAAAGAGAGCATCATAAAACACGTGACAAACACATCTAAGTCTATAATACTTCCTATGCATAGGCATCTTATAGGCAAACAAATTATCAAGGCAAGCAAAAACTAGCATATGCATGGAAGAAGAAAGAAACAATAGCAATCTCAACATGACGAGAGGTAGTTTAGTAACATGAAAATTTCTACAACCATATTTTCCTATCTCATAATAATTGTAGGATCATATTAAAATTCAATAAAATAGCTATCACATAAAATATTTTCAACACGATCCACATGCATGCAAAGTTGACACTCTTCCAAAATAGTGGGATTATCATTAACTAAAGTCATGACCTCTCCAAACCCACTTTTATCAAAAACTGCATAAGATTGAACATTCTCCAAATATGTGGGATCTAAAGTTGACAATCTTCCAAACCCACTTTCAATAATATTGCAAACACTATTATCAATTTCATATTCATCATGGGGCTTAAAAAAATTTCAAGATCATAAGAAGAATCAGCCCAATCATGATCATTGCAACAAATAGTAGTCGTAGCAAAACTAGCATCCCCAAGCTTGAGGTTTTGCATATCATTAACACAATTGACATCAATAGAATTTATAATAACATCATTGCAATCATGCATTTTATTCAAAGATCTATCACGAATCACTTTATAAAGCACTTCATCACAATTTTCAGATTCACGGATTTCAAGCAAAAGTCCATAAAGATAATCTAGTGCACTCAAACCACTAGCAATTGGTTCGTCATAATTGGATCTTTAAAAAGATTAGCAAGAGGATGAGGATCCATAACAATAGATATTTAGCAAGCGAAGATGCAAGCTAATAGAAGGCACATGGTAACACGAGCAAACAGAAGGACGAACGGAAGAGGGCGAATAAAACGGCAAAGGTGAAGTGGGGGAGAGGAAAACGAGAGGCAAATGGCAAATAATGTAATTTGAGGGATAAGAGTTTGTGATGGGTACTTGGTATGTCTTGACTTGGCGTAGATCTCCCCGGCAACGGTGCCAGAAATCCTTCTTTCTACCTCTTGAGCATGAGTTGGTTTTCCCTTGAAGAGGAAATGGTGATGCAGCAAAGTAGCGTAAGTATTTCCCTCAGTTTTTGAGAACCAAGGTATCAATCCAATAGGAGACTACACACAAGTCGCCTAGTACCTGCACAAACAAACAAGAACCTCACAACCAACGTGATAAAGGGGTTGTCAATCCCTTCACGGTCACTTACAAAAGTGAGATCTGATAGAGATAATAAGATAAATATTTTTGGCATTTTTGTTGTATAGATTGAAAAGTAAAGATTACAAAATAAACGGTGACAGAAATAGCTAGTTGACGGGGAAATAATATGATGTAAAGTAGACCCTGGGGCCATAGGTTTCACTAGTGGCTTCTCTCAAGATAGCATATATTACGGTGGGTGAACAAATTACTGATGAGCAATTGATAGAAAAGCACATAGTTATGATGATATCTAGGCATGATCATGAACATAGGCATCATGTCCGTGTCAAGTAGACCGAAACGATTCTTCATCTACTACTATTACTCCACACATCGGCCGCTATCCAGAATGCATCTAGAGTATTAAGTTCAGAAGAACAGAGTAACGCATTAGGCAAGATGACATGATGTAGAGGGATAAACTCAAGCAATATGATATAAACCCCATCTTTTTATCCTCGATGGCAACAATACAATATGTGCCTTGCTGCCCCTGCTATCACTGGGAAAGGACACCGCAAGATTGAACCCAAAGCTAAGCACTTCTCCCATTGCAAGAAAGACCAATCTAGTAGGCCAAACCAAACTGATAATTCGAAGAGACTTGTAAAGATATCAAATCATGCATATAAGAATTCAGAGAAGAATCAAATATTGTTCATAGATAATCTTAATCATAAACCCACAATTCATCGGATCTTGCCAAACACACCGCAAAAAGAATTACATCGAATAGATCTCCAAGAACATCGAGGAGAACTTTGTATTGAGATCCAAAGAGAGAGAAGAAGCCATCTAGCTAATAACTATGGACCCGAAGGTCTGTGGTAAACTATTCACACATCATCGGAGAGGCTATGGTGTTGATGTAGAAGCCCTCCGTGATCGAATCCCCCTCCGGCGGATCGTCGGGAAAGGTCCCCAGATGGGATCTCACGGGTACAGAAGGTTGCAGCGGTGGAAAAGTGGTTTCATGGCTCCCCTGGATGTTTTTAGGGTATGAGAGTATATATAGGCAAAAGAAGTAGGTCGGTGGAGCTGCGAGGGGCCCACGAGGGTGGGGGGGCACCGCCCTACCTTGTGGCCGCATCGCTGCTTCCTTGATGTCCACTCCAAGTCTCCTGGATTGCGTTTGTTCCAAAAAAGATCCTCGCGAAGGTTTCATTCCTTTTGGATTCCGTTTGATATTCCTTTTCTGCGAAACACTGAAATAGGCAAAAAAAACAACAATTTACACTGGGCCTTCGGTTAATAGGTCAGTCCCAAAAATAATATAAAAGTGCATTATAAAGCCCATTAAACATCCAAACAGATAATATAATAGCATGGAACAATAAAAAATTATAGATACGTTGGAGACGTATCATGCACCAGTTTTCAATTCAATGGGTTGATGATGAAGTAGAAGTCATTCATGCGGATAATTCGGCTTGTGTTGCTTTGGCCAATGCATCGGTGGATTGGAAACATCCCAATGCTACTTGCTTGACGGGGCGCGACATGTCAGAATTTGACTTTCTTAGCGCCACAAAAAGTGGTTCCGTGCCCATTTCTTTAAAGTCGGTTGGCGATAATTGGCTCCAAGGTATGATGTATTTAAATGGATCCTAACTCAGAGTGGTTACAAAAGCGTCTTGTAGAATATCGGTCCAATGAGAACGATATGTATGAGTCCATAGAAGAGTTAGATGATATGGATAAATTAGGACAAGGTTTTACATCGGCCGATCCATTAGAAGAGATAGATATAGGAGATGGTTCAATTCCTAGGCCGACATTTGTAAACAAAAATTTAAGAGCCGATCATAAAGCTAAGTTGATCGAGCTATTGAAAGAATATGTTTGTTGCTTTGCATGGGAATATCATGAGATGCCAAGTTTAAGCCGAGAGCTAGTGGAGCATCGTTTACCTATAAAGGTCGGTTTTAGACCATACAAGCAATCAACCAGAAAGTTTAATCCAAAAACGTATGACCGGATCAAGGAAGAGATTGGTCGTTTGCCTAAAGCTAATTTTATTAGACCTTGCAGGTATGCCGAGTGGATTTCTAACATTGTACCGGTAGAGAAGAAAGGCTCCGGCAAGTTGAGGGTGTGCATTGATTTCAGAGATTTGAATAGAGCTACATCTAAAGATGAGTATCCTATGCCAATAGCCGATATGCTTATCAATGATGCTTCTAGACATAAGGTCATTAGCTTTCTTGATGGTAATGCGGGGTATAACCAGATATTTATGGCCGAAGAGGACATGTCCAAAATGGCTTTTCGGTGTCCCGGTTTCCTTGGTTTATTTGAGTAGACAGTGATGACCTCTGGATTAAAAAATGCATGTGCCATGTATCAAAGGGCTATGAATTTAGTTTTTTCATGATCTGCTTGGTGTTATACTTGAGGTTTATATTGATGATATTGTTGTCAAATCGGATGCTTTTGAATCTCATCTAGCTGATTTGCGCTTAGCTTTTGAGACAATGAAAAAATATGGACTAAAGATGAATCCTTTGAAGTGTGATTTTGGTGTATCGGCTGGAAAGTTTTCGGGTTTCATTATTCATCAAGATGGCATAGAGATTGATCCCAAAATGATAGAAGCTATACAAAAGGTGGAGGCTCCAACATGCAAGAGAGATAGGCAAAACTTCCTTGGCAAATTCAATTATTTAAGGAGATTCATAGCCAACTTGTCAGGGAAGGTTGATGCATTCACTCCCATCCTTCGGTTAAAGGACGATGCCAATTTTACTTGGGGGCAAAACAACAAGAAGCATTTGATATGATAAAAAGTTATTTGTGAACTCCTCCAGTGTTGAAATCTCCCAAACATAGAGAGCCCTTTAAGCTTTATATTGCGGCGGAAGAAGGTGTTATTTGGTGTTGTCTTGATTCAAGAGACCGAAGGAAAGGAGCTGCTATTACTTATTTGAGCTGACGCTTATTGGGCGCTGAGACAAGGTATACATTTATTGAGAAATTATGTTTATGATTATATTATGCTTGCACAAAATTGAGACATTATCTAGTGCCTAGTACTTTCATTGTAGCTTGTCAAACCGATGTCATCAAGTACATGTTGCATAGGCCAATTCTTAGTGGTAGAATTGGCAAGTGGGCTTATGCTTTAATTGAATATGATTTGGCTTATGTGAAGGAAATATGCCCTAGAGGCAATAATAAAGTTATTATTTTTTCCTTATATCATGATAAATGTTTATTATTCATGCTAGAATTGTATTAACCGGAAACTTAGTACATGTGTGAATACATTGACAAACAAAGTGTCACTAGTATGCCTCTACTTGACTAGCTCGTTGAATCAAAGATGGTTAAGTTTCCTAGCCATAGACATGAGTTGTCATTTGATTAACGGGATCACATCATTAGATAATGATGTGATTGACTTGACCCATTCCGTTAGCTTAGCACTTGATCGTTTTAGTTTACTGCTATTGCTTTCTTCATGACTTATACATGTTCCTATGACTATGAGATTATGCAACTCCCGATTACCGGAGGAACACTTTGTGTGCTACCAAACATCACAACGTAACTGGGTGATTATAAAGGTGCTCTACAGGTGTCTTCGATGGTACTTGTTGAGTTGGCATGAATCAAGATTAGGATTTGTCACTCCGATTGTCGGAGAGGTACCTCTGGGCCCTCTCGGTAATGCACATCACTATAAGCCTTGCAAGATATGCAACTAATGAGTTAGTTGCGGGATAGTGCATTATGGAACGAGTAAAGAGACTTCCGGTAATGAGATTGAACTAGGTATTGAGATACCGACGATCGAATCTGGGGCAAGTAACATACCGATGACAAAGGGAACAACGTATGTTGTTATGTGGTTTGACCGATAAAGATCTTCGTAGAATATGTAGGAGCCGATATGAACATCTAGGTTCCACTATTGGTTATTGACTGGAGACGTGTCTTGGTCATGTCTACATAGTTCTCGAACCCGTAGGGTCCGCACGCTTAACGTTCGGTGACGATCGGTATTACGAGTTTATGTGATTTGATGTACCAAAGGTAGTTCGGAGTCCCGGATGAGATCAGGGACATGACGAGGAGTCTCGAAATGGTCGAGGCATAAATATCGATATATTGGACGACTATATTCGGACATCGGAAAGGTTCCGAGTGATTCGGGTATTTTTCGGAGTACCCGGGAGTTACGGGAATACGGGGAAGAAGTATTGGGCCTCATGGGCCAAGTGGTGGAAGAGAGGAGGCAGGGCGTGCGGCCCCCTAGCCCAAACCGAATTGGACTAGGGGGCGGCCCCCCTTTCCTCCTTTCCTCCCTCTCCTTCCTTCTCCCTTTCCTCCTTCCTTTCCTCCTCCTAGTAGGAGTAGGAAAGGGGAGTCCTACTCCTACTAGGAGGACTCCTCCTCCTGGCGTGCCCTACAGGGGCCGGCCAGCCTCCCCCCTTGCTCCTTTATATACGGGGGCAGGGGCACCTAGAACACACAAGTTGATTGTTCCAAGCCGTGTGCGGTGCCGCCCTCCACCATAATCCACCTCGATCATATCGTAGCGGTGCTTAGGCGAAGCCCTGTGTCGGTAGCAACATCATCACCGTCATCACGCCGTCGTGCTGAGGGAACTCTCCCGTGAAGCTCTGCTGGATCGAAGTTCGTGGGACGTCATCGAGCTGAACGTGTGCTGAACTCGGAGGTGCCGTGCGTTTGGTACTTGGATCGATCGGGTCGTGAAGATGTTCGACTACATCAACCGTGTTCTCATAATGCTTCCGCTTACGATCTACGAGGGTACGTGGACGATACTCTTCCCTCTCGTTGCTATGCATCACCACGACCTTGCATGTGCGTAGGATTTTTTTTTGAAATTACTACGTTCCCCAACATTATGAATCTCTGAAATCCATGAAAGGCCAAATCGTTGCTAATCTTATTGTTGAGCATCGGATTGATGACAAGCATGATATTGATATAAACCTTGTCTCATTAGTACCATGGAGATTATACTTTGATGGTTCAGTTTGTAGCAATGGCCAAGGTGTTGGTATTGTTTATATATCTCCTCATGGTGCTGTTTTTGAAGCCTCATGCCGCTTAGAATATTTTTGCACAAATAATCAATCTGAATATGAAGCATTGTTATTCGTCTTAGAAATGTTGCTTGCCATAGGTTCTACACATATTGAGGCTTTTGGTGATTTGTTATTAGTAGTGCAACAAATATCCAAAGTCTTTCAATGTTTTGACGAATCACTTAATGTTTATCTTGATAAATGTCTAGATATAATTTCTACTTTGGATTATTTTAGCATTGCTCATATATCTAGACATGAAAATTGGAGAGCAAATGAGTTGGCACAACAAGCATCCGGCTAGCATGTTGATCGTGGCATGTTTCATATTTCTCAAAGGCCGATGTCTAGTCTTGCCAACATAGGGGAGGCCGAACCGGAGCCCACCGTTTCGGCCACTAATGAAATATTTAATGCAGGAGAAAATCAAGACTGGAGGAAACCCATTATTTATTATTTGTGTGATCCTAGTAATGGGGTGGACAGGACTGTTCGGCGTATGGCTTTCAAATACACGATGAGAGACGATGGTCTCTATCGCCGGACGGTTGATGATGTTCTTTTAAAGTGCTTGGACGAGGAACAAGCGACATTTGCTATGGGAGAGGTCCATGAAGGTATTTGTGGCACTCATCAGTCGGCTCCCAAGATGAAATGGTTATTACGACGTGTTGGGTTTTATTGGCCAACAATGGTTAATGATTGCTTTCGGTATTATAAAGGGTGTGAAGCTTGTCAAAAGTTTGGTGATATTCAGTTGGCTCCCGCTACTATTTTACATCCTATTATCAAGCCATGGCCTTTTAGAGGTTGGGGATTAGACTTTATTGGAGAGATTCATCCTTCTTCTTCAAAGGGGCATCAGTTCATGTTGGTGGAGACTGATTATTTCACTAAATGATCTAAAGCAATACCACTCAAAAATATGACTCATATAGAGGTAATTCAATTCATAATTGAGCGCATTATTCATAGATTCGGCATTCCTCAAACATTAACTACAGACCAAGGTTCATCCTTTATGTCACATCAACTTAGAGAATTTGCTGAATCATATAAGATAAGTTGCTCAATTCCTCTCCATATTATGCCCAAGCCAATGGACAAGCTGAGTCTAGCAATAAAATATTAATCAAGCTCATCAAGAAGAAGATTGAGGATAATCCAAGGATATGGTATGAGCTATTGTCTGAAGCTTTGTGGGCACACAGAATCTCAAGGCATGGTGCTACAAAGGTAACTCCGTATGAGCTCGTATATGGTCAAGAGGTTGTTTTACCAGTGGAAGTGAGTTTGAATGCTTTGAGAATAGCCAAAGAAAATGATTTATCGGCGGTGGACTTCTATAACTTGATGATGGACAATATTGATGAAGTTGTTGATAAACGTTTGGCTGCTTTGAAGGCCATAGAGAGAGATAAGTTGAGGGTGGCAAGAGCTTACAATAAGAAGGTCAAGTTGAATACTTTTCAAGTTGGCGATCTCGTGCGGAAGGTGATTCTACCAATTGGTTTGAAAGACAGAAAATTCGGGAAGTGGTCTCCAAGTTGGGAAGGTCCTTTTACGATTACAAGAGTAGTTCCTGGAAACTCATATTTGGTGGAATTCATACAAGGGGCATTGTTACCTCGAGCTCTCAATGGAAAATATGTAAAGAAATACCACCCAAGTGTGTGGCAAGAAGCCTAGATAGGCAACGGCTGATAAATAACTATCGCCCTTAGCATAAACATGGTTGATATATACTTATCGTCCTAAGAACATATAAATGGCCGATGGAGTGTTGACATTGTCCTTAGAACAAACTTGGTACAACTTATTTTTCGGCACGCTAGATATGCCGAAAAACAAGGGGATATGTGTGGACGCTCAAAAGTGGCACAATCATAAAATTAGCTTAGGCTAATAAAGACTAATTCAAACTTAGTATTGAAGGTCACTCCGGATGGCTCTCTTTAAGAAGATCGAGATGGGTATGAAGATGGTCTAAAGCGGATCTCGGATGCAATAATCATGACAAGTTCAGAGATGCTCATGTTGACATCAGATTAAATAATGGCGTGAAACTCAATTAAGATGGCCTCTAATGGAAATGTTTCAACAATAAAGTTGTGCATCTAGTCGAACCGGTTGATTTTGATATAAAAATCATCTTAATCTGAGGTCGTATGTAACCTGTGGAGACAAAACAAGGTCAAAAATAGAAGCTGCAAAGTCATTTCGGACCGACCGAGTTGATTTGATCGGTGAGACCGAGTTGGTCCGGAAAATTACCAGAGAGTTGGCAATGTTCACTCGGTGGGACCGAAGCAAACCAGTCGGTGAGACCGAGTTGATCCGAGAAATTACAGAAAGTTACAGAGAGTTGGCCACGTTCACTCGGTGGGACTGAAGCAAACCAGTCGGTGAGACCGAGATTGATCTGTAAAATTGCCAAAGATTCCTGTCCGAGTTAGGTTAGGGTTTTTGATGTTTTTGACGGAATTTTTAGTCCTTTTCTTGTACAGAAAGTCCAATCGCCTCATAAATAGATGAGGGTGACGGCCGATTGAACAACACACAATCGCAAAAAACACACACACATATATATACTACTTTTTCATCTATGTTTTGTCTCTCCACCGTTTTTGCTTCCTCGTTCTTCGTCGTTCTTCATGTTGGAGAGCTGCGAATCCCGAGGCTCTAGGGGCGGTTGGACTGACCTAGGGCAGCCCATAGCCGCCGCACTCCCCGACGCGGTCCCTCCCAGGAGTGTGGTGTTTCGGGTCCTCAAAAGTTCTCTTCGGTTGTCTTGCGAATCACGCTTCTGGTGAGACTCCTTCGACGTGAGCTGCGGTGCATCACCCCCGGCGTCGAGGGTACACGTGACGTGTTCGTGTGCGAACACCTTGCTGCATTTTTGTTACAATTATCATTACTTGCTCGTTACAATTTATAATCCTATCGAACTACTCCGCTACTTACAATTTCAGCACTTGTAGACAATATCTTACCGGAAACTACTTGTCATTTTCTTCTGCTCCTCGTTGGGTTTGACACTCTTACTTATCGAAAAGAGCTACAATTGATCCCCTATACTTCTGGGTCATCACTACTCTGTCTCCATTATCTTTCCGTGCCTTCCTCATGAAAGTTTTGTTCTTGTGTCCCAAACCCTCCTTCTGACCGCGATCCCCCTCCACAACTACGTCATGACTTGACCCAGAGTGTACGTCGATCTGCATGGTTTCTTGCATGGCCTCGGTACTCCCGCCAACAGGATCCTCCTCGGTACTGCGCCGGATTTGGGAAGCACTCATGGCCAGATGCATGGATGTGGGCCCCCGCTCGCCCACCATTCCAACTGTACTGGGTGTGGCCGTCTCACTGTCCGTCACGTGCACTGTGGACAAGGTCTCTTTGGCTTTTCCTGCGTGATCCCCCTCCCCCCATCCCCAGTTCCAAGGAATCTTGGTTTGTCGGTGCTTGCCACCTTGTGCGGCAGCTCTTCTTGTTACTGTGATCATTCGTGCTCGATCTATTAAAGGCGGCGGTGCTGCAAGTTGGTGCAGTTCACGATTGTTACGGATATTTCTGAAATTTGAAGGCCTCTGACTATCGATCCTCATGTTCTTTTCAGTCTGCCGTGAAAATTCAGATGGCGATCTCAGCCATGTTGAAATTTAACACTCTCATTCTCAGCTATTCCCTCTATTCCAAAATAGATGACCCACTTTTATACTAACTTTAGTACAAAGTTGAGTCATCTATTTTGAATAGTACATAGTTACGGAAACACTATTTTGGGGATTTTCTTGTGCTTTCGCTTCCCT
Organism: Triticum dicoccoides; assembly: GCF_002162155.2. Classification (NCBI taxonomy): domain Eukaryota; kingdom Viridiplantae; phylum Streptophyta; class Magnoliopsida; order Poales; family Poaceae; genus Triticum; species Triticum dicoccoides. Next base: position 113,993,699 of record NC_041386.1, on the reverse strand, counting down.
TTCCCCTCCTACATGTTCGTTGTGTATCATTTTCATATTCTCTACGTATGTATGGGTATCTTACACAGGGCAGCCGTCCTGGACAAGCCGACCGCTGCTCGTTGCAATCTCACCAAGTTTATTACCTTGGGATCTGTAGCGAAAGCTATTCTAGTTAGGCATGTATCTACACCCTATATGAAAAAAATACAAAAAAAATCAGAAGTCTTTTTAGAATAAACTTGACTTTCTTTTGCACTAGTATATAATTTTTCATGACTAAAAAACAGTGTTGACTTCAGGGAAAAAATATTTGCCATTATAGTTCACTATTCACACTATTTTGGCCGAAAATTTGTTTTGTTAAGAAGGGTTTTTCTTTTTGTGGAATTTTTCTTACAAGTACAATGAAAGGTAGCTTTATTTCAAAAATATATTTCAGAAAATTTTGATTTTTTATTTAATTATTTTTTTCATATATAATGTAGATAAACCCAAAAACCAAACGTATAGGATGACTGCATGGGCTAGTAGGGCTATTTTGGTTAAATCGTACCATGGCCCACATTGGTTAAATCAGTTGTTAACAAGAGTAAACACAGTCTGCAGCACTGTTCGTGTTGTTGCGACAGCATGGCTGCTTCTGCCATGGCGGCCCTGTTGTAACATGGGCAGTGATGCAATGGTGGTGTTTCTGTCGGACGAGGTCTGCTGCGACGGGCAGGAGGGGGGTTCGAGTGCTTCGACGACAAGGCGTTGCGATGGCAGCGGCACTAGTGTAGCAAGCTCACGGGCTAGCAACATCATCCGCGCCAGCGCTGCATACAAGGTCGGATACTACAATGCAACACGCATGGGGGGTCTAGCTTCGCTAGAGAGGACAATTGCACGGCAGAGGTCTAGAATTATATGGCTCCAGGATGGTGACGCTAGCTCCAAACTGTTCTACCTCGTGGCCAACGGTAGAAAAGTTAAGAATTTCATCCCTGCTCTCTCACATGAGGGAAACCTGATCGCGGATCAAATTGGCAAGGAACGCATCTTCTACGATACTTACAAGGAGTTGTTGGGTACGATCACTGTCCGCGAGCACACTTTGGACCTAGACTTTCTAGGCATCACACCCTTGAACTTGGAGGGTCAGACCATGATATTTACAGAGGAGGAGGTGTGGGCAACCATCAAGGAGATGCCCTCGGACCGTGCCCCGGGTCCGGACGGATTTATTGGTATTTTCTTCCAGAAAGCTTGGAGCATCATCAGGGATGATATTATGGCAGTGATTCACAAGATCTTCATGGATAATGGGCATGGCTTTGGCCCGCTCAACCAGACCTTGATTACTCTCATTCCCAAGAGGCCGGACGCCTGCCACGTTGGAGACTTCAGACCCATAACGTTGGTGCACAGTTTGCCCAAAATCTGCTCGAAACTTCTGTCCAAAAGGCTATGCCCTCGCATGTGTGAACTTGTGCAAGCAAACCAATCGGCTTTCGTAAAAGGGAGAAACTTGCATGACAACTTCGTGCTAGTTTGACAAGTGGCCAGATCCCTTCACCGTAGGAAGGCCAAGGGAGTTATGCTTAAGTTGGACATATCTCGTGCTTTCGACACCATAGCAGGCCCTTCCTTTTTGATGTTCTCAGGGCCAAGGGATTCCCTGATCTTTGGCTTTCATGGATTGCAACCCTACTCACCACAGCTTCGTCTAGAGTGGTAGTAAATGGATATGCTGGGCCGAAATTCATGCATGCCCAAGGCCTCAAACAAGGCGATCCGATCTCTCCCCTTCTCTTTGTCATCGCCATGGATGTCCTGACATCGATCGTGTCTAAAGGCCAGGAGATGGGAGTCCTCAGTACGATGCCAGGCTGCTCCTCGATGCAAAGAATCTCGATATATGTTGATGATGTGGTGATATTTATCCGGCCTTCTCTGCCTGATCTCCGGTTCGTCAAAGAGGCCATGCTCATCTTTGGGACAGCATCGGGACTAAAAATTAACTTTGCTAAACCTGCGGCAATTCTAATCCACGAGGAGGAGGGAGACAAGGAACTTGTAGCAGCAGCCCTACCATGGAAGATGGACAAATTCCCATGCAAATACCTCGGGCTGCAGCTATCTATTTGGCAACTAACTCGAGCGGAGTGGCAACCGATCGTGGACAACGTTTTGAACTTCCTCCCTGGATGGCAACGAGGACTTATTACTCGCGCGGGCCGGCTGGTTCTCGTTCATGACGTCGTTATGGCTAGGCCGACGCATCATCTTCTTATGGCAGATGCACCAAAATGGGTTGTTGAGTGTGTGAACAAGAGATGTCGAGCCTTCTTCTGGGAAGGAACATAGCAGATTCATGGAGGGCAGTGCTTAGTCTCTTGGCAAAAGGTATGTAGACCTAAAGAGCTCGGCGGCCTCGGCATCATGGACCTAAAGAGACACGGTCTAGCTTTAAGACTGCGCTGGGAGTGGATGCGACACACCGATCCTTCTAAACCATGGCACGGTCTGCCGATGACTTGCGACCCGCAAGTTCAGATAGCTTTCGACAGCTTGGTGCATTGGAGATTAGGATCTGGGGATAAGGTGCTATTTTGGAAGGACAGATGGATCGATGGGGCCTCGATCGATGATATTGCACCTGATGTCAAGAAACGGATTCGCACCCAAACCGTCAACAAGAGATTGGTGAAGGATGGATTGCTGAATCATAGATGGGCATCGGACATAGCAGGAGAGTTGTCCACTGATGGCCTAATCCAGCTGATCCGACTTTGGGAGATCATGTTGAACACGCAGCTCATCCCCAACCAGCAAGATGAGGCGATCTGGCCATGGAACGAACGCGGAGTCTACACTTCTGCTTCGGCTTATAAGATGCTCTTCATGGGAGCAATTAAGGCCACTTTTGCTTGCTGGATCTGGAAGTGTTGGGCGCCTTTACCCATCAAAATCTTCATGTGGCTATCTTTGCAATACCGTGTCTGGACTTCTGACCGTAGGCTGCGACATGGTCTGCAAGAACAAACTTCATCTTGCTTTCTTTGCGACCAAGAAGAGGACAACGTAGACCACATTATGACTCAATGTGACTACTCTAAGCAAGTATGGTTCACGACCTTCTCCAGGAGGAGGATAGATACACTACTCATACCCGATGGCAACAACACTCTGGAGACTTGGTGGGGTGCTGCTCGCAAACACATCCACAAAACACACCGCCATGCTTTCGACTCACTTGTGAGCCTAGTTTGCTGGAGCATATGGAAACAAAGAAACAACCGAGTGTTCCGCGATAATTCCAGTTGGATGAGTGCCATGGAGCTAGTCACAAGGATCTTCGAAGAGCTACATTTGTGGACGCTCGCAGGAGGAAAAGGAGTTAGCGTGTGGTGTGAGTAGTAGTGTGAGATAGCAGGAGTAGGAGTGGAGTGTCCTTCATGCCTCAGACGACTTGTGGCTTTGATGCATCTAAACTCTTGTACATACGCTTTCTATCTTCTATCAAGCTATGGTGCGCAATTTGCGTACTCTCGAAAAAAAAAC
>NC_041386.1:113963829-113989617 GCF_002162155.2 Triticum dicoccoides | reverse complement strand
AAACAAATCTGACGTCTCGTGACGGTAGGCAAAATTTTCCATGGACTTGATTGTAGTTGTGTCTTTAGAGCAACTCTAGTAGAGTCATCATATCTCCGATCGCCATATGGGATACGGAGCGAGCTCCATTACACTCCAGGTTTTGGAGACACTTTTCAGTTGCCCACCCAACTCTCAACAAAATTCAAACGAAGCCAAAGCGCCAAATGTCTCCCCCAAACGGAAGTTCGGCTAATATTTTCTAAGTGCTTAACAACTACCCGAGTTCCTTCTGCTGTTACCAGAGCAGTCAATCACCAACGTGGCGGAAGGTTTTACAAGCATACAAAACGAAGCAAAAGACAGCAAAAAAGCTGATACTGGAGCACTAGAACTGTACAGTTTCCCTGGTGCAGTTGTGGCATGTGCTCGCCCAATGAAAGCTGAGCAATCAGAGTCAAGGCAGAGATGAAGACCTTGAGCTTATTGAAACCAGATTTGACTGTAATAACCGTACTTCAGTTCACATTACTCCGGCGTGCTGAATTTAAGTACCAACACAAACAAATTTAGCTTACACAGTTCCGCTTTGTAGCAAATGAATATGTTCATGAAACATAACTGCTTCTAGCAACAACAACAAAAAAACAGATGGCTGTTTGGATAACATGGTAGGCATGCCGTCACTATTCGGTCCTGTTCTTGATAGCAAGATGCAAAGAGAGAAGTGCCTTCGGCGGTTCGGCCCAAAGACACATGTAGTTCAGCAACGGTGCAAATAAAAATCTGACCTATTGACTATCCGGTGCCGTGTTCCTTTGCCATCTCTGCAAAAATCAGTCTGCCGCGTAGAATCTGAAAAAAAAATCAGTTTAGAAATTTAAAGTCCAAGCAAACGGTGCTGCAAACACACCAAATCAGGTAATATTGAAGCCGATGCCGGTTAGCATCATGCTCGAACAATGAAATTTGCACACGGTTGTCATTACAACAAATGGCTTTCACTGCTCAAATCCAAATAGTTTGGAGTGAGATGATGGTAATGTCAAGATAAAAGCATCACCTAATGGAAAAATGACAAGATCCAAGATGGCTGTCAATTTGGCAAATGTAAAGACAAGAATCTGAACACTGAACAGAGCAATTCCTGACTATTCTGATGCTATTTCCAAGAAAATGTGTTCCTCACAATTGCATCGAAAAGATAAACTACCTAATTTGCAGCATTTCCTGACTTGGTCACAAAAGGCCTAAAAAATGCATTTTAGTAGCGAATGGTAGAAACCAGTCTACGACACTACTTAAAACACCTTTGATTATGACTTTCGTGGTCTGTTCACATAGTAAGTTTGCAAACTCGTGTTGTGGTTATACATGGGGTGTAATTTCTACAACTAAGGCTCTAGAGATGGCCACTTCTCTCTTTGGAGAATTCTCCAGGTAAATGCCTTGTCTAATGCAGTTCTTAGTTTAAGTGCCTATGAATAGAAAGTGGTAAAATGTAGCGACAAAACAGCTGAGGGAAATTGCGCCACTTAATATGTGAAATAGTAGATGAAAAGACAAAATAACCATGAATCACAAAACAAGTTAGTTTAACCAAATCTACCTGAAAAGGCGTTCTCACTAGTCAACAGAGAAAAACCAACGCATGCTTCATGTGAATAAACTAGAAAATGCTTTAGATAAAGAGCCAACTCTGTTACAACAAGAATGTATTAACCTTACATTATGTTGAAAACATTGTTAACAAGAGTAAACACAGAAACATGGCTTCTACCAGTCGACCTGACTGGTGGACCGACGTGGCCCAAATGCTGTATGTACACTTCTTGTCATCATTGGAAGATGGAAGATGGTAAAGGAAGGCTGACATAAGACCACTGTACATATTTAGTGAATTTAGAAATAATGTAGGTACCTCTTAACACATTGCAGGTCTAATTATTTTGTTACAGAAGTCAATACCCTTAAGCAGTATTCAGAAGAATGACCTATGGTTTTCTTGAGTACACCAGCATTTTCAGTTTTGGCGACAAATGACTAAACATGAGAGATTAGTTTTTTTTTTATGAATGACCTCAAAGGTCCTGGTTATTTGATAAAAGCAATGTCACCAAGAGTTGTGGTTTATCACATTATCCCTAAGGTGTGTTTCTGTGCACTTTACTCTATTAACAAGGTGTCTTCACAAGGTAGTTTCAGTTGACAAAGGAAGGAGTATCAGCAGCAAAGAGTTATGGCTCCATTTTTTTCTCCAGTGGAACTTCAGCAGAGTTTCCTCTAGGGTAAATGGCAACCATGAATTCTCAGTTTATAAAATTATCAATGTGTCAGCACCAGCAAATGATGTTTGAAGGTTACACCCAAGATAGTAGGTGAGCAGTGTGCATACCCTTCCATCCATTGCCTTGATAGCTTTCTGTGCCTCCTCTTGTGATGAATATCTTACAAAACCAAATCCCTTCAGCCTTCCAGTTTGGTTGTCTCTCACTAACCGAACTGTATTTGATAGAAACAGATAGCAGCATTAAACCAAAATATTTCCATGCAACTAACATAATAAGAACTTCAAGTATCAATAGGAAACAATGACAAAGATTTACAATTCCATGTGGCAGCGTCACACAAGTTCAAAAATGGCATAGATACCTTCCTCAATGGCGCCAAATGGTGAGAAGACCTTTTTAAATTCTTCCTCCGTTGTGTAAAATGATAACCCTGACAAAAGAATCTAGAAGGATGAATAAATGTTACATGTTATATCTGCATTTACAGATTTAAAAGGCAGCAATGAGTTAAATTCTTGGCGCATAATTCCCTGTGAGCAGAATATGTAGAAAATCATTTCATAAATGGTACTCCCTCTGTTCCAAAATATACGACGTTTTTTGACACTATGACAGCGTCAAAAAACGTCTTATACTCCCTCCGTTCCGAATTACTTGTCTTAGATTTGTCTAGATACGGAGGTATCTAGCACTAAAATGAGTCTAGATACATCCGTATCTAGACAAATCCAAGACAAGTAATTCGGAACGGAGGGAGTATTTTGGTACAGATGGGGTCGAACATATATGGTGATCTTACAAATTAATATGAAGAGGCAAACTGCATCACTATCACTATCTTTGTTGTGTATGTGTATCTCAGGTCCATGTCAACAATGTGCACCCCTCAACCACAACAATTTGCAGCAAGACAAACTAGAGATGAAAACTAAAATTGTCCATCGCAAACATTTCGTCCAAGATGATAAAGTGCCCCCCAAGTAGAATAGATACCAAATTTCAGGTGCTAAAATGGCAACAAGTTTTTGGCAGAAGCAACTTGCGGCTACAAATTGTACTAGCCATAGAGCAACAATTAGTTTTCATCGACACACATAATCAGTCGGCATGTGTGAAACATCGTCAGCACTAGAACAAGGAAAAGATAACGTTAGGCAAACCCATCCAGCCCGTGATAAAGTTCTCAAAAGATGGTATGAAGCATCCGTGGTGTTGCTATGTAACTGTCAAAGGAATCATATTCTAAAGCTCCTATATCAGTAGCAGGCTCGAAACATTCCCTGGCATGCTAAGGCCTCATTCGGTTTGAAGGATTTTTGTAGGAAAAACATAGGAACAAGGAGTCCGGAGGAAATTTTCCTATATATGCATTCGGTGTGTAGGAAATGCGTACAGGAATTTCATAGGAATACTACTCATTTCCAGTGTTTTTGGAGAAAACTACACATCCACTCAGGCCTGCTTTGGTTTGGAGGAATTTCATAGGAATTCTAGAGGATAGGATTTTTTTCTTTAGAGCACTTTGGTTCATAGGAATAGATTTCTATTCCTACATAGGATTGATTTCTATCCTTCACATTTCATAGGAAAATAAAAATGAGCCTAGACTCAATGAAAAAATTCCTTTGGTGTCAACCAAATGACATCTCGTTTCCTATTCCTACTCATAGGATTTGAGATACATGTCATCTCATTTCTTACAAAATTCTTATTCCTACGATAATCCTATCCTATGAACCAAAAGAGGCCTCAAAGCTCATTTTGCGCGTAGGAACGAGGCAAGTCAAATCCTTAGGATGGCAAGTGTCATCCTATCAAATTTCTATACTACTAATTCCTACGTTTTGATTTCCTCCAAACCGAATGAGCCCTAAAGCTGATGTTCATGTTCATAAGGAAAAAAGGAAAGCAAAGGAGACCGGCACCACACCAACCAGTGCTCAATCCATCCACACCCAAACAACCCCAGTCATGGGCGAACAACACTCGAGCATGAACCAGAGGTCGCAGACAATAATCATCACCATACCTAATCACGCAGCACCAATTCATCGCATACAAGTGCCAAGCATTTATGCAAGCACAGGAACGGGGAGAAAACAGAGGACGATTGCTTACTGCTCACAAATATCTCGGTGCTGAAGCCATGGGAACCCAGGTGCCGAGAGGCCAAACGCATCACCGTCCCTCCTCGAAACATCACCGGCAGCAGTGGCGGCGGCGGCAGCTCGAGCACCCAGCTCCTCAAACCCTAGATCCCCGATTATTTTGGCAGAATGACGCAACAGCTAGCAGATTGAGAAGTCACACACAACCTCTTCCATTAATTGAAATCAAAGCCGTCCATCACAACCTGACACGATTTACAAAGCAGGCGCGCTACCTACCTATAACGATACACATGGGCACGACCGACGGCGACACAAAAGCTACTAGAAGAGAACACGGGGACGGAACCCTAGAGACACCGCGACGGAACCCTAGTTGCTGGTGAACTTGGTGACGGCCTTGGTGCCCTCGGAGACGGCGTGCTTGGCGAGCTCGCCGGGGAGGACGAGGCGGACGGAGGTCTGGATTTCCCTGGACGTGATGGTGGGCTTCTTGTTGTACCTGGCCAGCTTGGCCGCCTCGCCGGCGAGCTTCTCGAAGATGTCGTTGATGAAGGAGTTCATGATGGACATGGCCTTGGAGGAGATGCCGATGTCCGGGTGCACCTGCTTGAGCACCTTGAAGATGTAGATCTTGTAGGTCTCGACGCTCTTCTTGTTCTTCTTGCGGCCCTTCTTGTCGCCGCCCTCCTTGGCGGACTTGGACGCCGGCAGCCGCTTCTCCGCCTTGGGCTTCTTGCCGGCGGGGGTCTTCTCGGCCTTCTCGGCGACCTCGGCGGCCGGCTTCTTCTCCGCGGGCTTCTTCTCGGCCTTGGGCGCCATCGATCGGGATGGAGCTTGAGGTGTCGGGCTGGTGTGGAGGGAAATGGGCGAGTTGTTGCGAGGGAGACTTTTCTTTGGTGTGTTGTGGTGGAGCGGGGGAGGGGATTAATATAGAGGCGCGCGGTGGGAGGGGATTGGTGGAGAGGGGCGGGGCGCGGATCCGTGAGGTGGCACTTGTGTAGGCCATCGGATCCCGGGAGCGGGCTGTGCACGGTGGAGATGGGCGTGCCTTAATTTCCCGCAGGCTCGCATGGTTTCCAAACTCGGAAGGGGCGGGGTGACAAAATTGATGGCGGCCCCGCTCGTCGTATTTTTGCTTTCTTTCTGTTTTCTAAACGCACCCCTAAGCTATAGCTTTTTAGCAATTCCAACCGACCGACCAAACTGACCCGCGTTTTGTTTGTTTTTTATTTGTTTGGGTCGCTCGTCCGTTCGTCTGTGTTTCCTTTTTTATCTGGGTCCGTTGATCCGTCTAACAGGGTCGGCATTCTGTCGAACGCCTACTGGTGGCTCAGTCTTTCCTTGAACTGCCCCGAGCTCCCGCGCTCACAGCCCTACCTGGTCGAGCCCCGTGCCGGCAACGAAGCCACCTTGCTTGCGCGCTCGCGTGCTCCCAACGACGTCCACTCGAGCTAGACCAGACTAAAGCACCTTTGCGACGTGGAGGAGCGGCTGGGTACGGATGTACGCGCCGCAGCCAGACCAAGGCTCATCCTCAAGTGTGGACGACGTCGTAGACCGCACCATGGCGAGTGTGGAGGCTCCTGACCGGCACCTGCGCCGCGGCCCCCGCGTCCTCCTGGAAGCACCGCGAGCCAACCAAGTCTTTGTGGAGCCTCGGCGTCGTGTGCCTCGAGCGGCAGGCCGGCCATGACCATCCGCCGGTGGTGCGTGTGGTGGTAGGACAACGATGACAAGCGCTTGGCCGCGCTGCACTCCCGCTTGTGCGCGTTGTGGGGCGTCGGCGGCGACGCTGTTGGGGAACGTAGTATTTCAAAAACAATTGCCTACAATAACGCAATATCTATCTAGGAGAAGCATAACAACGAGCGGGGAGAGTGTGTCTACGTACTCTCGTAGAGCGAAATAACGCAATATTAATACTGCCTAGAACACCATAGTGTGATGGTGTGTCCGAACATCGTAGTTGCACCCTATTGGATATGGTGCGTACCATGATGTCTCTTATCGAATTACCACTATTGTTCATGGGTTAGGCATTAGAGACAACCACATTCACTTTAAATAGGGCACCACGTAATTCCGTTGAGATGACACCGTATGAATTATGGTTTAGAGAAACCTAAGTTGTCGTTTCTTAAAAGTTTGGGGCTGCGACGCTTATATGAAAAAGTTTCAGATTGATAAGCTCGAACCCAAAGCGGATAAAATGCATCTTCATAGGAAACCCAAAACAGTTGGGTATACCTCCTAATTCAGATCCGAAAGCAATATGAATTGTTTCTAGAATCGGGTCCTTTCTCGAGGAAAGGTTTCTCTCGAAAGAGTTGAGTGGGAGGATGGTGGAGACTTGATGAGGTTATTGAACCGTCTCTTCAACTAGTGTGTGGCAGGGCACAGGAAGTTGTTCCTGTGGCACCTACACCAATTAAAGTGGAAGCTTATGATATTGATCATGAAACTTCGGATCAAGTCACTACCAAACCTCTTGGGATGACAAGGATGCGTACTACTTCAGAGTGGTACGTAATCCTGTCTTGGAAGTCATGTTGCTGGACAACAATGAACCTACGAGCTATGGAGAAGCGATGGTGGGCCCGGATTCCGATAAATGGCTCGAGGCCATAAAATCCGAGATAGTATCCATATATCAGAACAAAGCATGGACTTTGATGGACTTGCCCGATGATCGGCAAGCCATTAAGATAAATGGATCTTTAAGAAGAAGACGGACGTGGATGGTAATGTCACCATCCATGAAGCTCGACTTGTGGCGAAAAGTTTTTCACAAGTTCAAGGAGTTGACTACGATGAGATTTTCTCATCCGTAGCGATGCTTAAAGTCCGTCGGAATCATGTTAGCATTAGCTGCATTTATGAAATCTGGCAGATGGATGTCAAGACAAGTTTCCTTACTAGTTTTCGTAAGGAAAGGTTGTATGCAATACAATCAGAAAAGTTTTGTCGATCCTAAGGATGCTAAAAGGTATGCTAGCTCCAGCGATCCTTCTAAGGACTGGAGTAAGCATCTCGGAGTTGGAATGTACGCTTTGATGAGATGATCAAAGATTTTGGATTTATACAAAGTTTATGAGAAACTTGTATTTCCAAAGAAGTGAGTGGGAGCACTATAGAATTTCTGATGAGTATATGTTGTTGACATATTGATGATCAGAGATGATGTAGAATTTCTATAAAGCATATAGGGTTATTTGAAAGGTGTTTTTCAATAGAAAACCTGGATTAAGCTACTTGAACATTGAGCATCAAGATCTATAAGGATAGATCAAAATGCTTAATAATACTTTCAAATGAGCACATACCTTGACATGATCTTGAAGGTGTTCAAGATGGACCAGTCAAAGAAGGAGTTCTTGCCTGAGTTGTAAGGTACGAAGTTAAGACTTAAAGCTCGACCACGGCAGAAAAGAGAGAAAGGACGAAGGTCGTCCCCTATGCTTTAGACGTAGGCTCTACAATATGCTATGCTGTGTACCGCACCGAAAGTGTGCCTTGCCATGAGTCAGTCAAGGGGTACAAGAGTGATCCATGAATGGATCATAGGACAGCGGTCAAAGTTATCCTTAGTAACTAGTGGACTAAGGAATTTTCTCGATTATGGAGGTGGTAAAAGAGTTCGTCGTAAAGGTTACGACGATGCAAGCTTGACACCTATCCGGATAGCTCTGAGTAGAGAGACCGGATACATATAATGGAGCAATAATTTAGAATAGCTCCAAGTAGAACAGTTGTTTGGAATAGCTCCAAATAGAGCGTGGTAGCTGCATCTAGGAGATGACATGGAGATTTGTAAAGCACACACGGATCTGAAAGGTTCAGACCCGTTGACTAAAACCTCTCTCACAAGCAACATGATCAAACATAAAACTCATTGAGTGTTAATCACATAGTGATGTGAACTAGACTACTGACTCTAGTAAACTCTTGGGTATTAGTCACATGGCGATGTGACCTGTGAGTGTTAATCACATGGCGGTGTGAACTAGATTATTGACTCTAGTGCAAGTGGGAGACTGTTGGAAATATGCCCTAGAGGCAATAATAAAAGTATTATTATATTTCAATGTTCATGATAAATGTCTTTTATTCATGCTATAACTGTATTATCCGGAAATCGTAATACACGTGTGAATACATAGACCACAATATGTCCCTGGTGAGCCTCTAGTTGACTAGCTCGTTGTGATCAACGGATAGTCATGGTTTCCTGACTATGGACATTGGATGTCGTTGATAACGGGATCACATCATTAGGAGAATGATGTGATGGACAAGACCCAATCCTAAGCCTAGCACAAAAGGTCGTGTAGTTCATTTGCTAGAGCTTTGCCAATGTCAAGTATCTCTTCCTTTGACCATGAGATCGTGTAACTCCTGGATACCGTAGGAGTGCTTTGGGTGTATCAAACGTCACAACGTAACTGGGTGACTATAAAGGTGCACTACAGGTATCTCCGAAAGTATCTATTGTTTTATGCGGATCGAGACTGGGATTTGTCACTCCGTGTAAATGGAGAGGTATCTCTGGGCCCACTCGGTAGGACATCATCATATGCGCAATGTGACCAAGGAGTTGATCACGGGATGATGTGTTACAAAACGAGTAAAGTGACTTGCCGGTAACGAGATTGAACAAGGTATCGGTATACCGACGATCGAATCTCGGGCAAGTAAAATACCGCTAGACAAAGGGAATTGTATACGGGATCGATTGAGTCCTTGACATCGTGGTTCATCCGATGAGATCATCGTGGAACATGTGGGAGCCAACATGGGTATCCAGATACCGCTGTTGGTTATTGACCGGAGAACGTCTCGGTCATGTCTGCATGTCTCCCGAACCCGTAGGGTCTACACACTTAAGGTTCGATGACGCTAGGGTTATAAAGGAAGCTTGTATGTGGTTACCGAATGTTGTTCGGAGTCCCGGATGAGATCCCAAATGTCACGAGGAGTTCCGGAATGGTCCGGAGGTAAAGATTTATATATAGGAAGTCCTGTTTCGGCCATCGGGACAAGTTTCGGGGTCATCGGTATTGTACCGGGACCACCGGAAGGGTCCCGGGGGCCCACCGGGTGGGGCCACCTGCCCCGGGGGGGCCACATGGGCTGTAGGGGGTGCGCCTTGGCCTACATGGGCCAAGGGCACCAGCCCCAAGAGGCCCATGCGCCTAGGGAACCCTAGAGGGAAGAGTCCTCGAAGGGGAAGGCACCTCCGAGGTGCCTTGGGGAGGATGGACTCCTCCCCCCCTTCTTGGCCGCACCCCAAAACCCATCTAGGGCTGGCCGCCGCCCCTAGGGGGTGGGAAAACCCTAAAGGGGGCGCAGCCCCCTTCCCCCCTATATATATTGAGGCATGGGGCTGCCCATAACACGCGATTTGATCTCTAGTTAGTGCAGCCCTGCCCCTCTCCCTCCTCCTCCTCTCCCATGGTGCTTGGCGAAGCCCTGCTGGATTGCCACGCTCCTCCATCACCACCACGCCGTTGTGCTACTGTTGGATGGAGTCTTCCTCAACCTCTCCCTCTCTCCTTGCTGGATCAAGGCGTGGGAGACGTCACCGGGCTGTACGTGTGTTGAACGCGGAGGTGCCGTCCGTTCGGCACTTGATCATCGGTGATTTGAATCACGACGAGTACGACTCCATCAACCCCGTTCACTTGAACGCTTCCGCTTAGCGATCTACAAGGGTATGTAGATGCACTCTCCTTCTACTCGTAGCTGGTCTCTCCATAGATAGATCTTGGTGACGCGTAGGAAATTTTTGAATTTCTGCTACGTTCCCCAACAGTGGCATCATGAGCTAGGTCTATTGCGTAGATTCTTTGCACGAGTAGAACACAAAGTAGTTGTGGGCGTTGATGTTGTTCAATATGCTTACCGTTACTAGTCCAATCTTGTTTCGACGGTATTGTGGGATGAAGCGGCCCGGACCGACCTTACACGTACTCTTACGTGAGACAGGTTCCACCGATTGACATGCACTTGGTGCATAAGGTGGCTAGCGGGTGCCAGTCTCTCCCACTTTAGTCGGAACGGATTCGATGAAAAGGGTCCTTATGAAGGGTAAATAGCAATTGGCATATCACGTTGTGGTCTTGCGTAGGTAAGAAACGTTCTTGCTAGAAACCCATAGCAGCCACGTAAAACATGCAACAACAATTAGAGGACGTCTAACTTGTTTTTGCAGGGTATGCTATGTGATGTGATATGGCCAAAAGGATGTGATGAATGATATATGTGATGTATGAGATTGATCATGTTCTTGTAATAGGATTCACGACTTGCATGTCGATGAGTATGACAACCGGCAGGAGCCATCGGAGTTGTCTTTATTTTTTGTATGACCTGCGTGTCATTGAAGAACGCCATGTAACTTACTTTACTTTATTGCTAAACGCGTTAGCCATAGAAGTAGAAGTAGTCGTTGGCATGACAACTTCATGAAGACACGATGATGGAGATCATGATGATGGAGATCATGGTGTGATGCCAGTGACGATGATGATCATGGAGCCCCGAAGATGAAGATCAAAAGGAGCAAAATGATATTGGCCATATCATGTCACTATTTGATTGCATGTGATGTTTATCATGTTTATGCATCTTGTTTACTTAGGACGACGGTAGTAAATAAGATGATCCCTTACAAAATTTCAAGAAGTGTTCTCCCCTAACTGTGCACCGTTGCTACAGTTCGTCGCTTCTAAGCACCACGTGATGATCGGGTGTGATGGATTCTTACGTTCACATACAACGGGTGTAAGACAGTTTTACACAGCGAAAACACTTAGGGTTAACTTGACGAGCCTAGCATGTGCAGACATGGCCTCGGAACACGGAGACCGAAAGGTCGAGCATGAGTCGTATAGTAGATACGATCAACATGAAGATGTTCACCGACGTTAACTAGTCCGTCTCACGTGATGATCGGACACGGCCTAGTTGACTCGGATCATGTGATCACTTAGATGACCAGAGGGATGTCTATCTAAGTGGGAGTTCATAAGATGAACTTAATTATCCTGAACATAGTCAAAAGACCTTTTGCAAATTATGTCGTAAGCTCGCGCTTTAGTTCCACTGTTTAGATATGTTCCTAGAGAAAATATAGTTGAAAGTTGATAGTAGCGATTATGTGATCAGTAGAAAGCTTATGTCCTTAATGCACCGCTCAGTGTGCTGAACCCCAACGTCGTTTGTCGATGTTGCGAACATCGGACATACACGTTTTGATAACTACGTGATAGTTCAATTAAATGGTTTAAGTAGAGGCACCAAAGACATTTTCGAAACGTCGCGGAACATATGAGATGTTTCGAGGGCTGAAATTGGGATTTCAGGCTCGTGCCCACGTCAAGAGGTATAAGACCTCCGACGATTTTCTTAGCCTGCAAACTAAGGGAGAAAAGCTCAATCGTTGAGCTTGTGCTCAGATTGTTTGAGCACAACAATCACTTGAATCGAGTGGGAGTTGATCCTCCAGATGAGATAGTGATGTTTCCCCAAAGTCATTGCCACCAAGCTGCTAGAGCTTCGTGATTAACTATAACATATCAGGGATAGATATGATGATCCTTGAAATATTCATGATGTTTGACACCGCGAAAGTAGAAATCAAGAAGGAGCATCAATTGTTGATGGTTGGTGAAACCACTAGTTTCAAGAAGGGCAAGGGAACAAAGGGATACTTCATGAAACGGCAATTCAGCTGCTGCTCAAGTGAAGAAACCCAAGGTTGAACCCAAACCCGAGACTAAGTGCTTCTGTAATAAGGGGAACAACCACTGGAGCAGCATTACCCTAGATACTTGGTAGATGAGAAGGCTGGCAAGGTCGATAGAAGTATATTGGATATACATTATGTTAATGTGTACTTTACTAGTACTCCTAGTAGCACCAGGGTACAGGATACCGGTTCGGTTGCTAAGTGTTAGTAACTCGAAATAAAAACTACGAAATAAAAGGAAACTAGCTAAAGGTGAGCTGACGATATGTGTTGGAAGTGTTTCCAAGTTTGATGTGATCAAACATCGCACGCTCCCTCTACCATCAAGATTAGTATTAAACCTAAAGGAATGGTTTATTGAATCTCGGTCGTAGTGATACACATTTTCATGCCAAAAGATATAAGATAGTAATGATAGTACCACTTACTTGTGGCACTGCCATGTAAGTCATAATGGTATAAAACGCATGAAGAAGCTCCATGTTGATGGATCTTTGGACTCACTCGTTTTGAAAAGTTTGAGACATGCGAACCATGTCTATTGGTGTGTATGCATGAAGAAACTCCATGCAAATGGATCGTTCGGACTCACTTGATTTTGAATCACTTGAGATATGCAAATCATACCACATGGGCAAGATGACTGAAAAGCCTCGGTTTCAATAAGATGGAACAAGATAGCAACTTGTTGGAAGTAACACATTTTGATGTGTGCAGTCCAATAAATGTAGAGGCATGCAGTGAATATCGTTATGTTCTTACTTCACAGATGATTCGAGTAGATGTTGAGAATATTTACTTGATGAAACACAACTCTGAATTATTGAATGGTTCAAGTAATTTCAGGGTGAAGTAGAAGATCATTGTGACAAGAGGATAAAATGTCTATGATATGATCATAGAGATGAATATCTGAGTTACGAATTTTGGCACACAATTAAGACATTGTGGAAATTGTTTCGCAATTAATACTGCCTGGAACACCATAGTGTGATGGTGTGTCCGAACATCGTAGTGTCATGGTTTCCTGACTATGGACATTGGATGTCGTTGATAACGGGATCACATCATTAGGAGAATGATGTGATGGACAAGACCCAATCCTAAGCCTAGCACAAAAGGTCGTGTAGTTCATTTGCTAGAGCTTTGCCAGTGTCAAGTATCTCTTCCTTTGACCATGAGATCGTGTAACTCCTGGATACCGTAGGAGTGCTTTGGGTGTATCAAACGTCACAACGTAACTGGGTGACTATAAAGGTGCACTACAGGTATCTCCGAAAGTATCTATTGTTTTATGCGGATCGAGACTGGGATTTGTCACTCCGTGTAAATGGAGAGGTATCTCTGGGCCCACTCGGTAGGACATCATCATATGCGCAATGTGACCAAGGAGTTGATCACGGGATGATGTGTTACAAAACGAGTAAAGTGACTTGCCGGTAACGAGATTGAACAAGGTATCGGTATACCGACGATCGAATCTCGGGCAAGTAAAATACCGCTAGACAAAGGGAATTGTATACGGGATCGATTGAGTCCTTGACATCGTGGTTCATCCGATGAGATCATCGTGGAACATGTGGGAGCCAACATGGGTATCCAGATACCGCTGTTGGTTATTGACCGGAGAACGTCTCGGTCATGTCTGCATGTCTCCCGAACCCGTAGGGTCTACACACTTAAGGTTCGATGACGCTAGGGTTATAAAGGAAGCTTGTATGTGGTTACCGAATGTTGTTCGGAGTCCCGGATGAGATCCCAAATGTCACGAGGAGTTCCGGAATGGTCCGGAGGTAAAGATTTATATATAGGAAGTCCTGTTTCGGCCATCGGGACAAGTTTCGGGGTCATCGGTATTGTACCGGGACCACCGGAAGGGTCCCGGGGGCCCACCGGGTGGGGCCACCTGCCCCGGGGGGGCCACATGGGCTGTAGGGGGTGCGCCTTGGCCTACATGGGCCAAGGGCACCAGCCCCAAGAGGCCCATGCGCCTAGGGAACCCTAGAGGGAAGAGTCCTCGAAGGGGAAGGCACCTCCGAGGTGCCTTGGGGAGGATGGACTCCTCCCCCCCTTCTTGGCCGCACCCCAAAACCCATCTAGGGCTGGCCGCCGCCCCTAGGGGGTGGGAAAACCCTAAAGGGGGCGCAGCCCCCTTCCCCCCTATATATATTGAGGCATGGGGCTGCCCATAACACGCGATTTGATCTCTAGTTAGTGCAGCCCCGCCCCTCTCCCTCCTCCTCCTCTCCCATGGTGCTTGGCAAAGCCCTGCTGGATTGCCACGCTCCTCCATCACCACCACGCCGTTGTGCTGCTGTTGGATGGAGTCTTCCTCAACCTCTCCCTCTCTCCTTGCTGGATCAAGGCGTGGGAGACGTCACCGGGCTGTACGTGTGTTGAACGCGGAGGTGCCGTCCGTTCAGCACTTGATCATCGGTGATTTGAATCACGACGAGTACGACTCCATCAACCCCGTTCACTTGAACGCTTCCGCTTAGCGATCTACAAGGGTATGTAGATGCACTCTCCTTCTACTCATAGCTGGTCTCTCCATAGATAGATCTTGGTGACGCGTAGGAAATTTTTGAATTTCTGCTACTTTCCCCAACACATGTGACTAATAACCAAAGGGTTTTACTAGTGTCAATAATGTAGTTCACATCGCTATGTGATTAACACCCGAAGAGCACTAAGTTGTGATCATGTTTTGCTTGTGAGAGAAGCTTAGTCAATGGGTCTAACACATTCAGAGCCACATGTATTTTGCAATTTGTCTATGTCTACAATGCTCTGCATGGAGCTACTCTAGCTCATTACTCCCACTTTCAATATTATCCAGATTGAGACTCAGAGTTATCCGAATTGGTGTAATAGCTTGCATCGGCGTAACGCTTTACAATGAACTCTTTATCACCTCCATAACCGAGAAATATCTCCTTAGTCTTCTAAGGATAATTTTGGCCGCTGTCAAGTGATCCACTCCTGGATCAATATCGTACCCCCTTGCCAAACTCATGGCAAGTTACACAATAGGTTTGGTACACAACATAGCATACTTTATAGAACCTATGGCTGAGGCATAGGGAATGACTTCATTCTCTTTCTATTTTCTGCCGTGGTCGTGTTTTGAGTCTTACTCAACTTTACACCTTGCAATACAAGCAAGAACTCCTTCTTTGACTGTTCCATTTTGAACTACTTCAAAATCATGTCAAGGTATGTACTCATTGAAAAATCTTATCAAGCATCTTGATCTATCTCTATAGATCTTGATGCCCAATATGTAAGCACCTTCACCGAGGTCTTTCTTTGAAAAACTCCTTTCAAACACTCCTGTATGCTTTCTAGAAAATTCTACATCATTTCCGATCAACAATATGTCATCCACATATAATATCAGAAATGCTACAGAGCTCCCACTCACTTTCTTGTAAATACAGACTTCTCCAAAAGTCTGTATAAAACCATATGCTTTGATCACACTATCAAAGCGTATATTCCAACTCTGAGAGGCTTGCACCAGTCCATAAATGGATCGCTGGAGCTTGCACACTTTGTTAGTACCTCTTGGATCGACAAAACCTTCTGGTTGCATCATATACAACTCTTCTTTAAGATATCCATGAAGGAATATAGTTTTGACATCCATTTGCCCAATTTCAAAATCATAAAATGCGGTAATTGCTAACATGATTCGGACAGACTTAAGCATCGCTACGGGTGATAAGGTCTCATCGTAGTCAACTCCTTGAACTTGTCGAAAACCTTTCGCAACAAGTCGAGCTTTGTAGACAGTAATATTACCGTCATCGTCAGTCTTCTTCTTGCAGATCCATTTATTCTCTATGGCTCACTGATCATCGGGCAAGTCAATCAAAGTCCATACTTTGTTTTCATACATGGATCCTATCTCAGATTTCATGGCCTCAAGCCATTTCACGGAATCTGGACTCATCATCGCTTCCTCATAGTTCGTAGGTTCGTCATGGTCTAGTAGCATGACTTCCAGAACAGGATTACCGCACCACTCTGGTGCGGACCGTACTCTGGTTGACCTGCGAGCTTCGGTAGTAACTTGATCTAAAGTTTCATGATCATCATCATTAGCTTCCTCACTAATTGGTGTAGGAATCACTGGAACTCATTTATGTGATGAACTACTTTCCAATTCGGGAGAAGGTACAATTACCGTATCAAGTTCTACTTTCCTCCCACTCACTTATTTTGAGAGAAACTCCTTCTTTAAAAAGGATCCATTCTTAGCAACGAATATTTTGCCTTCGGATTTGTGATAGAAGGTGTACCCAACAGTTTCCTTTGGGTATCCTATGAAGACACATTTCTCCGATTTGAGTTCGAGCTTATAAGGTTGAAGCTTTTTCACATAAGCATCACCGCCCCAAACTTTAATAAACACAACTTAGATTTCTTGCCAAACCACAGTTCATACAGTGTTGTCTCAACAGATTTAGACGGTGCCCTATTAAACGTGAATGCAGCGGTGTCTATGCATAACCCCAAAATGATAGTGGTAAATCGGTAAGAGACATCATAGATCACACCATATCTAATAAACTACGGTTATGACGTTCGAATACACCTTTACGCTGTGGTGTTCCAGGTGGCGTGAGTTGCGAAACCATTCTACATTGTTTCAAATGAAGACCAAACTCGTAACTCAAATATTTGCCTTTGTGATCAGATCGTAGAAACTTTATTTTCTTGTTACGATGATTTTCCACTTTACTCTGAAATTCTTTGAACTTTTCAAATGTTTCAGATTTATGTTTCATTAAGTAGATATACCCATATCTGCTCAAATCATCTGTGAAGGTCAGAAAATAATGATACGCGTCGCGAGCCTCAACATTCATCGGAACATATACATCAGTATGTATTATTTCCAATAAGTTAGTGGCTCGCTCCATTGTTACAGCGAACATAGTCTTAGTCATCTTGCCCATGAGGCATGGTTCGCAAGTATCAAGTGATTCATAATCAAGTGATTCCAAAAGCCCATCGGCATGGAGTTTCTTCATGCGCTTTACACCAATATGACCTAAACGGCGGTGCCACAAATAAGTTGCACTATCATTATTAACTTTGCATCTTTTGCCTTCAATATTATGAATATGTGTATCGCTACGATCGAGATTCAATAAACCATTTATTTTAAGTATATGACCATATAAGGTTTTATTCATGTAAACAGAACAACAATTATTCTTTGACTTAAATGAATAACCGTATTGCAATAAACATGATCCAATCATATTATGCTCAACGCAAACACTAAATAACATTTATTTAGGTTCAACACTAATCTCGAAGGTAGAGGTAGTATGCGATGGTGATCTTATCAACCTTGGAATCTCTTCCAACACACATCGTCACTTTGCCCTCAACTAGTCTCTGTTCATTTTGTAACTCCTGTTTTGAGTTACTAATCTTAGCAACTGAATCGGTATCAAATACCTAGGGGTTACTATGAACACTAGTAAAGTGCACATCAATAATCTGTATATCAAATATACCTTTGTTCACTTTGCCATCCTTCTTATCCGTCAAGTATTTGGGGTAGTTCCGCTTCCAGTGACCATTTCCTTTGCAGTAGAAGCACTCAGTTTCAGGCTCGAGTCTAGCTTTGGGCTTCTTCATGGGAGTGGCAATTTGCTTACCATTCTTCTTGAAGTTCCCTTTCTTTCCCTTGCCCTTATACTTGAAACTAGTGGTCTTGTCAACCATCAACACTTGATGCTTTTCTTGATTTCTACCTTCGCCGATTTCAGCATCGCGAAGAGCTCGGGGAATCATTTTTGTCATCCCTTGTATATTATAGTTCATCACAAAGTTCCAGTAACTTGGTGATAGTGACTAGAGAACTCTGTCAATCACTATCTTATCTGGAAGATTAACTCCCACTTGATTCAAGCGATTTTAGTGCCCAGACATTCTGAGCACATGCTCATTGGTTGAGCTATTCTCCTCCATCTTGTAGGCAAAGTATTTGTCGGAGGTCTCATACCTCTTGACTTGGGCATGAGTCTGTAATACAAATTTCAGCTCTTGGAACATCTTATATGTTCCATGGCGTTCAAAACGTTTTTGAAGTCCCGATTCTAAGCCGTAAAGCATGGTGCACTAAACTATCAAGTAGTCATCATACCGAGCTTTGCCAAATGTTCATAACGTCTGCATCTGCTCCTGTAATAGGTCTGTCACCTAGCGGTGCATCAAGGACACAATTCTTCTGTGCAGCAATGAGGATAATCCTCAGATCACGAACCTAGTCCGCATCATTGCTACTATCATCTTTCAACTTATTTTTCTCTAGGAACATATCAAAGAATAAAACAGGGGGCTATACGCGAGCTATTGATCTACAACATAGATATGCAAAATACTATCAGGTACTAAGTTCATGATAAATTAAAGTTCAATTAATCATATTACTTAAGAACTCCCACTTAGATAGACATACCTCTAATCATCTAAGTGATCACGTGATCCACATCAACTAAACCATGTCCGATCATCACGTGAGATGGAGTAGTTTTAAATGGTGAACATCACTATGTTGATCATATCTACTATATGATTCACGCTCGACCTTTCGGTCTCAGTGCTCCGAGGCCATATCTGCATATGCTAGGCTAGTCAAGTTTAACCCGAGTATTCTGCTTGTGCAAAACTGGCTTGCACCCGTTGTGTGTGAACGTAGAGCTTATCACACCCGATCATCACGTGGTGTGTCAGCACGAAAAACTGTCGCAACGGTGCATACTCAGGGAGAACACTTATACCTTGAAATTTTAGTAAGGGATCATCTCATAACGCTACCGTCGTACTAAGCAAAATAAGATGCATAAAAGATAAACATCACATGCAATCAAAATATGTGACATGATATGGCCATCATCATCTTGTGCTTTTGATCTTCATCTCCAAAGTATCCTCATGATCTCCATCGTCACCGGCATGACACCATGATCTCCATCATCTTGATATTTATCAACGTGTCGTCACATGGTCGTCTTGCCAACTATTGCTTTTGCAACTATTGCTATCACATAGCGATAAAGTAAAGCAATTATATGGTGCTTGCATCTTATGCAATAAAGAGACAACCATAAGGCTCCTGCCAGTTGCCGATAACTTTAACAAAACATGATCATCTTATACAACAATTTTGTATCTCGTCACGTCTTGACCATATCACATCACAACATGCCCTCCAAAAACAAGTTAGACGTCCTCTACTTTGTTGTTGCAAGTTTTACGTGGCTGCCACGGGCTTAGCAAGAACCATTCTTACCTATGCATCAAAACCACAATGAGTTTTCGTCAAGTGTGCTGTTTTAACCTTCAATAAGGACCGGGCGTAGTCACACTCGATTCAACTAAAGTTGGAGAAACAGACGCCCACTAGCCACCTGTGTGCGAAGCACGGCGGTAGAACTAGTCTCATGAATGCGGTCATGTAATGTCGGTCTGGGCCGCTTCATCCAACAATATCGCCGAATCAAATTATGATATGCTGGTAAGCAGTATGACTATTATTGCCCACAACTCTTTGTGTTCTACTCGTGCATATAACATCTACGCATAGACCTAGCTCGCATGCCACTATTGGGGAACGTAGTATTTCAAAAAAAATCCCAGGATCATGCAAGATCTATCTAAGAGATGCATAGCAACGAGAAGGGAGAGTGTGTATACATACCCTCGTAGACTGAAAGCGGAAGGGTTAAGTAACGCGGTTGATATAGTCGAACGTCTTCGTGATCCAACCGATCAAGTATTGAATGCACGACACCTCCGCGAGTTGCACACATTCAGCTCGGTGACATCCCTCGAACTCTAGATCAAGCTGAGGACAAGGGAGAGTTTCATCAGTATGACCGCGTGTTGACGGTGATGATGAAGTTATCGATGCAGGGCTTCACCTAAGCACTACAACAATATGACCGAGGTGGAAATCTGTGGAGGGGGGCACCACACACGGCTAAGAAATCAAGTTGTGTGTCTATGGGTGCCCCCTTGCCCGCGTATATAAAGGAGGGAGGAAGAGAAGGCCCGCCTAGGAGGGGCGCACCCATAGGGGGAGTCCAACTAGGATTCCCAATCCTAGTTGGGAGTCATCTTCCTTTTCCAAGAGAGGAGAGAGGGAAGGAGTAGGAGAGGGAGAAGGAAAGAGAGGGGGGTGCCGCCCCTTCCCTAGTCCAATCCGGACTTGCCATGGGGGGGGGGGCACCCCTTGAGGCCCTTCTCTCCTTTCCCGTATGGCCCATTAAGGCCCACTACTTCTCCCGAAGAATTCCCGTAACTCTCCGGTACTCCGAAAAATACCCAAATCACTCGGAACCTTTCCGATGTCCAAATATAGCCTTCCAATATATCAGTCTTTACGTCTTGACCATTTCGAGACTCCTCGTCATGTCCATGATCTCATCCAAGACTCCGAACAACCTTCAGTACATCAAATCACATAACTCATAATACAAATCATCATCGAACGTTAAGTGTGCGGGCCCTACGGGTTCGAGAACCATGTAGACATGACCGAGACACATCTTCGGTCAATAACCAATAGCGGAACCTAGATGCTCATATTGGCTCCTACATATTCTACGAAGATCTTTACGGTCAAACCGCATAACAATATACGTTGTTCCCTTTGTCATTGATATGTTACTTGCCCGAGATTCGGTCGTCGGTATCCTCATACCTAGTTCAATCTCGTTACCGACAAGTCTCTTTACTCGTTCCGTAATGCATCATCTCACAAGTAACTCATTAGTCACATTGCTTGCAAGGCTTATAGTGATGTGCATTACCGAGAGGGCCCAGAGATACCTCTCCGACAATCGGAGTGACAAATCATAATCTCGATCTATGCCAGCTCAACAAACACCATTGGAGACACCTGTAGAGCATCTTTATAAACACCCAGTTACGTTGTGACGTTTGATAGCACACAAGGTGTTCCTCCGGCATTCGGGAGTTGCGTAATCTCATAGTCATAGGAACATGTATAAGTTATGAAGAAAGCAATATCAATAAAGTAAACGATCATAGTGCTAAGCTAATGGACGGGTCATGTCAATCACATCATTATCTAATGATGTGATCCCGTTTATCAAATGACAACTCATGTATATGGTTAGGAAACTTTAACCATCTTTGATTAACGAGCTAGTCAAGTAAAGGCATACTAGTGACACTCTGTTTGTCTATGTATTCACACATGTACTAAGTTTCCGGTTAATACAATTCTAGCTTGAATAATAAACATTCATCATGATATAAGGAAATATAAATAAAAACTTTATTATTGCCTCTAGGTCATATTTCCTTCAGATGACGCCCCTCGAACTCTTGATCCAATTGAGGCCGAGGGAGAGTTCCGTCAGCACAACGACATGGTGACGGTGATGATGAAGTTACCGACGCAGGGCTTCGCCTAAGCACTACAACAATATGACCGAGGTGTGTAACTGTGGAGGGGGGCACCGCACACGGCTAAAAGATCAACTTGTGTGTTCTAGGGTGCCCCTGCCCCGTATATAAAGGAGGGAGGGGGAGGATGGCCGGCCCTAGGGGCGCGCCCAAGGAGAGGGAGTCCTACTAGGATTACCAATCCTAGTAGGATTCATCCACAAGGAAGAGGGGGGGAGGAAGGAGAGGGACTAGGAAAGGGGGGCGCCGCCCCCTTCCCTTGTTCAATTCAGACTGCAAGGGGGGCGCACAGCCTGCCCTGGATGCCCTCCTCTCTCTCCAACAAGTCCCATTGTGGCCCATTAGTAACCCCGGGGTGTTCCGCTAACCCCTCCGGCACTCCGTTTTTACCCGAAACTATCTGGAACACTTCCGGTGTACGAATAACATGGTCCAATATTTCAATCTTTATGTCTCGACCATTTCGAGACTCCTTGTCATGTCCGTGATCTCGTGCGAGACTCTGAACAACCTTTGGTCATCAAATCACATAAACTCATAATACAAATCGTCATCGAACGTTAAGCGTGCGGACCCTACGGGTTCGAGAACAATGTAGACATGACCGAGACACATCTTTGGTCAATAACCAATAGCGGAACCTGGATGCTCATATTGGCTCCTACATATTCTACGAAGATCTTTATCAGTCAAACTGCAAAACAACATACATTGTTCCCTTTTTCATCGGTATGTTACTTGCCCGAGATTCGATCATCGGTATCATCATACCTAGTTCAATCTCGTTAATGACAAGCCTCTTTACTCATTCCGTAATGTATCATCCCATAACTAACTCATTAGTCACATTTCTTGTAAGGCTTATAGCAATGAGCATTACCGAGAGGGCCCAGAGATACCTCTCCGACATTCGGAGTGACAAATCCTAATCTCGATCTATGCCAAGTCAACAAACACCATCGTAGACACATGTAGAGCATCTTTATAATCACCCAGTTACGTTGTGATGTTTGATAGCACACAAGGCGTTCCTCCGGTATTCAGGAGTTGCATAATCTCATAGTCTGAGGAACATGTATATGTCATGAAGAAAGCAATAGAAAAACTAAATGATCATTATGCTAAGCTAACAGATGGGTCTTGTCCATCACATCATTCTCTAACAATGTGATCCCGTTCATCAAATGACAACACATGTCTATGGCTAGGAAACTTAACCATATTTGATTAACGAGCTAGTCAAGTAGAGGCACACTAGGGACACTCTGTTTGTCTATTTATCCACACATGTACTAAGTTTCCAGTTAATACAATTCTAGCATGAATAATAAACATTTATCATGATATAAGGAAATAAAAATAACAACTTTATTATTGCCTCTAGGGCATATTTCCTTCAGTCTCCCACTTGCACTAGAGTTAGTAATCTAGATTACATAGTAATGATTCTAACACCCATGGAGTCTTGGGGTTGATCATGTTTTGCTCGTGAGAGAGGCTTAGTCAACGGGTCCGCAACATTCAGATCCGTATGTATCTTGCAAATCTCTATGTCTCCCTCCTTGACTTGATCACAGATGGAATTGAAGCGTCTCTTGATGTGCTTGGTTCTGTTGTGAAATCTGGATACCTTTGCCAAGGCAATTGCACCAGTATTGTCCCAAAAGATTTTCATTGGACCCGATGCACTAGGTATTACACCTAGATCGGATATGAACTCCTTCATCCAGATTCCTTCATTTGCTACTTCCAAAGTGCTACCTCTTGAGCACTGCGTTGGTTTTCCCTTGGAGAGGAAAGGGTGATGCAGCAAAGTAGCGTAAGTATTTCCCTCAGTTTTTGAGAACCAAGGTATCAATCTAGTAGGAGACCATGCACGAGTCCCTCGCACCTACACAAACAAATAAACTCCTCGCAACCAACACAATAAAGGGGTTGCCAATCCCTTCACGGTCACTTACGAAAGTGAGATCTGATAGATATGATAAGATAATATTTTTGGTATTTTTATGATAAAGATGCAAAGTAAAGAAAGCAAAATAAACGGAAAAGGAAATAGCTTGTTTACGGAAGATTAATGAAAATATACCCGGGGGGCATATATTTCACTAGTCTTCTCTCGAGAGCATAAGTATTATGGTGGGTAAACAAATTACTGTTGAGCAATTGACAGAATTGAGCATAGTTATGATAATATCTAGGTATGATCATGTATATAGGCATCACGTCCGAGACAAGTAGACCGACTCCTGCCTGCATCTACTACTATTACTCCACACATCGACTGCTATCCAGCATGCATCTAGAGTATTAAGTTCAAAAGAACAGAGTAACGCTTTAAGCAAGATGACATGATGTAGAGGGATAAAGTCATGCAATATGAAATAAACCCCATCTTGTTATCCTCGATGGCAACAATACAATACGTGCCTTACTGCCCCTACTGTCACTGGTAAAGGACACCGCAAGATTGAACCCAAAGCCAAGCACTTCTCCCATTGCAAGAAAGATCAATCTAGTAGGCCAAACCAAACTGATAATTCAAAGAGACTTGCAAAGATATCCAGTCATACATAAAAGAATTCAGAGAAGATTCAAATATTGTTCATAGATAAACTTGATCATAAACCCACAATTCATCTATCTCAACAAACACACTGCAAAAGAAGATTACATCGAATAGATCTCCACAAGAGAGGGGGAGAACTTTGTATTGAGATCCAAAAAGAGAGAAGAAGCCATCTAGCTAATAACTATGGACCTGAAGGTCTGAAGTAAACTACTCACACTTCATCGGAGAGGCTATGGTGTTGATGTAGAAGCCTTCCGTGATCGATGCCCCCTCCGGCGGAGCTCTGGAAAAGGCCCCAAGATGGGATCTCACGGATACAGAAAGTTACGGTGGTGGAATTAGGGTTTTGGCTCCGTATCTGGTAGTTTGGGGGTACGTGGGTATATATAGGAGGAAGAAGTACGTCGGTGGAGCAACATGGGCCCCATGAGGGTGGAGGGCGCGCCTGGGGGGGGGGGGGGTAGGCGCACCCCCTACCTCGTGCCCTCCTGGTTGCTTCTTGACGTAGGGTCCAATTCCTCTAGATCATGTTTGTTCCGAAAATCATGTTCCCGAAGGTTTCATTCCGTTTGGACTCCATTTGATATTCTTTTTCTGCGAAACCCTAAAATAGGAAAAAACATCAATTCTGGGCTGGGCCTCCGGTCAATAGGTTAGTCCCAAAAATAATATAAAAGTGTATAATAAAGCCCAATAATGTCCAAAACAGGATATAATATAGCATGGAACAATAAAAAATTATAGATACGTTGGAGACGTATCAAGCATCCCCAAGCTTAATTCATGCTCGTCCTCGAGTAGGTAAATGATAAAAACAGAATTTTTGATGTGGAATGCTACTTGGCATAATTTCAATGTAATTCTCTTAATTGTGGTATGAATATTCAGATCCGAAAGATTCAAGACAAAAGTTTAATATTGACACAGAAATAATAATACTTCAAGCATACTAACTAAGCAATTATGTCTTCTCAAAATAACATTGCCAAAGAAAGTTATCCCTACAAAATCATAAAGTCTGGCTATGCTCTATCTTCACCACACAAAGTATTTAAATCATGCACAACCCCGATGACAAGCCAAGCAATTGTCTCATACTTTTGGTGTTCTCAAACTTTTTCAATCTTCACGCAATACATGAGCGTGAGCCATGGACATAGCACTATATGTGGAATAGAATGGTGGTTGTGGAGAAGACAAAAAGGGAGAAGATAGTCTCACATCAACTAGGTGTATCAACGGGCTATGGAGATGCCCATTAATAGATATCAATGTGAGTGAGTAGGGATTGCCATGCAACGGATACACTAGAGCTATAAGTATATGAAAGCTCAACAAAAAGAACTAAGTGGGTGTGCATCCAACTCGCTTGCTCACGAAGACCTAGGGCATTTTGAGGAAGCCCATCATTGGAATATACAAGCCAAGTTCTATAATGAAAAATTCCCACTAGTATATGAAAGTGATAACATAGGAGACTCTCTATCATGAAGATCATGGTTCTACTTTGAAGCACAAGTGTGGTAAAAGGATAGTAGCATTGTCCCTTCTCTCTTTTTCTCTCTCTCACATATATATATATATATATATATATATATATATATATATATATATATATATATATAT
>NC_041386.1:113951517-113963698 GCF_002162155.2 Triticum dicoccoides | reverse complement strand
ATATATTATTTGGGCCTTTTCTCTTTTTTTATGGCCTCTTTTTTTTCGTCCGGAGTCTCATCCCGACTTGTGGGGGAATCATAGTCTCCATCATCCTTTCATCACTTGGGACAATGCTCTATAATGATGATCATCACACTTTATTTACTTACAACTCAAGAATTACAACTCAATACTTAGAACAAGATATGACTCTATATGAATGCCTCCGACGGTGTACCGGGATGTGTAATGATGCATGAGTGACATGTATGAAAGAATTATGAATGGTGGCTTTGCCACAAATACGATGTCAACTACATGATCATGCAAAGCAATATGACAATGATGGAGCGTGTCATAATAACGGAATGGTGGAAAGTTGCATGGCAATATATCTCGGAATGGCTATGGAAATGCCATAATAGGTAGGTATGGTGGCTGTTTTGAGGAAGGTATATGGTGGGTGTATGATACCGGTGAAAGGTGTGCGGTATTAGAGAGGCTAGCAATGGTGAAAGGGTGAGAGTGCATATAATCCATGGACTCAACATTAGTCATAAAGAACTCATATACTTATTGCAAAAATCTATTAGTTATCGAAACAAAGTACTACGCGCATGCTCCTAGGGGGATAGATTGGTAGGAAAAGACCATCGCTCGTCCCCGACCGCCACTCATAAGGAAGACAATCAATAAATAAATCATGCTCCGACTTCATCACATAACGGTTCACCATACGTGCATGCTACGGGAATCACGAACTTCAACGCAAGCTTTTCTCAAATTCACAACTACTCAACTAGCACGACTCTAGTATTACCATCTCCAAATCTCAAAACAATTATCAAGTATCAAACTTCTCATAGTATTCAACACACTCATAAGAATTTTTTTATTAATCTTGAATGCCTAACATAATTAAAGCAAATTACCATGCTGTTTTGTAGGACTCTCAAAATAATCTAAGTAAAGCATGAGAGAACAATAGTTTCTATAGAACAAATCCACCACCGTGCCCTAAAAGATATAAGTGAAGCATTAGAGCAAAAACTATATAACTCAAAAGATATAAGTGAAGCACATAGAGTATTCTAACAATTTCCGAATCATGTGTGTCTCTCTCAAAAGGTGTGTACAGCAAGGATGATTGTGGAAAACTAAAAAATAAAGACTCAAATAATACAAGACGCTCCAAGCAAAACACATATCA
Organism: Triticum dicoccoides; assembly: GCF_002162155.2. Classification (NCBI taxonomy): domain Eukaryota; kingdom Viridiplantae; phylum Streptophyta; class Magnoliopsida; order Poales; family Poaceae; genus Triticum; species Triticum dicoccoides. The sequence goes on along the minus strand of NC_041386.1, from coordinate 113,962,506 downwards.
TGTGGTAAATAAAAATATAGCTCCAAGTAAAGTTACCGATGGAAGTAGATGAAAGAGGGGATGCCTTCCGGGGCATCCCCAAGCTTGGGATTTTAGGTGTCCTTAGATTATCTTGGGGTGCCATGGGCATCCCCAAGCTTAGGCTCTTGCCACTCCTTGTTCCATAATCCATCAAATCTTTCACCCAAAACTTGAAAACTTCACAACCCAAAACTTAAAGTAGAAAATCTCGTGAGCTCCGTTAGCGAAAGAAAACAAAACACCACTTCAAGGTACTGTAATGAACACATTATTTATTTATATTGGTGTTAAAACTACTGTATTCCAACTTATCTATGGTTTATAAACTCTTTTACTAGCCATAGATTCATCAAAATAAGCAAACAACACACGAAAAACAGAATCTGTCAAAAACAGAACAATATGTAGTAATCTGTAGCTAACGCAAGTTCTGGAACCCCAAAAATTCTAAAATAAATTTCTGGACGTGAGGAATTTATCTATTAATCATATGCAAAAATAATTAACTAAATAGAACTTTCCAAATAAAAATGGCAGCAATTCTCGTGAGCGCTAAAGTTTCTGTTTTTTACAGCAAGATTAAAAAGACTTTCCCCAAGTCTTCCCAACGCTTCTACTTGGCACAAACACTATTAAACACAAAAAAACATAACCACAACAGAGGATAGATAAATTATTTATTACTAAACAGTATCAAAAAGCAAGGAATTAAAAAAATTGGGTTGCCTCCCAACAAGCGCTATCGTTTAACGCCCCTAGCTAGACATAAAAGCAAGGATAGATCTAGGTATTGCCATAATAGGATGGATTATTAAAACTCATTTCATATTCTCTATGTGCGGAAACAAGTTTTCTTTAAGGAAAGCAAAAGTAATCAAAATGGCTAAATTTAATGGGACCAAAGTCCCCAAGATCAACTTTAGGAGGTATATGTTCCTCCTTTGGCCCTTCGTATTGCACAACCAATTCATCATTATAAGCATTCTTTTAACAGAACTTTGTGAGCCTATACTCGAGAGAATATCCTAACTCATTATTTTGAATAGCCAAATAATTATTAAGTTCAGAAATTCTATCAACTAGAACATTGGTAGGAACCCTTTTTCTAAGATTTTCATTGAAAGCAACAAAGTCTAGAGATTGAAAACGCATTATTTCTTCTTGATCAAAAAGGATAGCCTCTATGGGAGGACAACCGGCGTCCACCCTATAATGCGCAAAGATTTCTTTGGCCTCTTTTATTATAAATCTAAACTCATGAGCTAAAAAGATAGTAGCGGCACGCTTAACAGAAGAATGCTCAATATTAGAAAATTCTAGGAAAATCCTTTGTATGCAAGGATGCATGTGCATAAATTGTCTTTCAAGTTCAACTACAAGCATGGCAATAGCGTCTGCAATACTACTAGTTCTATGAAGAATAGAACTACCCATAGAAGGCAAAGCACCGACACAAGTAAAGAAATCTTGGATAACTCCTTTTCCAATAATATTACACTACCAATTTGGAACTTTTTTGTATGTAAGATAGGGCGTTCTTCAGCAGGAGCATCAGAATTTTCCATGATATTATTATTGTCCATATCGACAATAGTTTCCCCAATTTCAGACATAACGGAAGAAAGTGCAAGGGACAAAAAGAAGGAGCAAGGCGAACGGAAAGAGGGGGCGAATAAAACAGCAAGGGTGAAGTGGGGGAGAGGAAAACGAGAGGCAAATGGCAAATAATGTAATGCGAGAGATAAGGGTTTGTGATGGGTACTTGGTATGTTGACTTTTGCGTAGACTCCCCGGCAACGGCGCCAGAAATCTTTCTTGCTACCTCTTGAGCACTGCGTTGGTTTTCCCTTGAAGAGGAAAGGGTGATGTAGCAAAGTAGCGTAAGTGTTTCCCTCAGTTTTTGAGAACCAAGGTATCAATCCAGCAGGAGGCCACGCGCGAGTCCCTCACACCTACACAAACAAATAAACTCCTCGCAACCAACGCAATAAAGGGATTGTCAATCCCTTCAAGGTCACTTACGAAAGTGAGATCTGATAGATATGATAAGATAATATTTTTGGTATTTTTATGATAAAGATGCAAAGTAAAGAAAGCAAAATAAACGGAAAAGGAAATAGCTTGTTGACGGAAGATTAATGAAAATAGACCCGGGGGCCATAGGTTTCACTAGTCTTCTCTCGAGAGCATAAGTATTATGGTGGGTAAACAAATTACTGTTGAGCAATTGACAGAATTGAGCATAGTTATGATAATATCTAGATATGATCATGTATATATGCATCACGTCCGAGACAAGTAGACCGACTCCTGCCTGCATCTACTACTATTACTCCACACATCGACTGCTATCCAGCATGCATCTAGAGTATTAAGTTCAAAAGAACAGAGTAATGCTTTAAGCAAGATGACATGATGTAGAGGGATAAACTCATGCAATATGAAATAAACCCCATCTTGTTATCCTCGATGGCAACAATACAATACGTGCCTTCCTGCCCCTACTGTCATTGGTAAAGGACACCGCAAGATTGAACCCAAAGCTAAGCACTTCTCCCATTGCAAGAAAGATCAATCTAGTAGGCCAAACCAAACTGATAATTCGAAGAGACTTGCAAAGATATCCAGTCATACATAAAAGAATTCAGAGAAGATTCAAATATTGTTCATAGATAAACTTGATCATAAACCCACAATTCATCTGTCTCAACAAACACACCGCAAAAGAAGATTACATCGAATAGATCTCCACAAGAGAGGGGGAGAACTTTGTATTGAGATCCAAAAAGAGAGAAGAAGCCATCTAGCTAATAACTATGGACCCGAAGGTCTGAAGTAAACTACTCACACTTCATCGGAGAGGCTATGGTGTTGATGTAGAAGCCCTCCGTGATCAATGCCCCCTCCGGCGGAGCTCCAGAAAAGGCCCCAAGATGGGATCTCACGGATACAGAAAGTTACGGTGGTGGAATTAGGGTTTTGGCTCTATATCTGGTAGTTTGGGGGTACATAGGTATATGTAGGAGGAAGAAGTACGTCGGTGGAGCAACATGGGCCCCACGATGGTGGAGGGCGCACCTGGTGGGGGCAGGCGCGCCCCCTACCTCGTGCCCTCCTGGTTGCTTTCTTGACGTAGGGTCCAAGTCCTCTGGATAATGTTCGTTCCGAAAATCACGTTCCCGAAGGTTTCATTCCGTTTGGACTCCGTTTGATATTCTTTTTCTGCGAAACCCTGAAATAGGCAAAAAAACAATTCTGGGCTGGGCCTCCGGTTAATAGGTTAGTCCCAAAAATAATATAAAAGTGTATAATAAAGCCCAATAATGTCCAGAACAGGATATAATATAGCATGGAACAATAAAAAATTATAGATACGTTGGAGACGTATCATGAAGCAGCTATGTACTCCGCTTCACACGTAGTTCCCGCCACGACGCTCTGCTTAGAAATGCACCAACTGACAGCTCCACCATTCATTAAAAATATGTATCCGGTTTGTGACTTAGAGTCATCCGGATCGGTGTCAAAGCTTGTATCAATGTAATCGTTTACGACGAGCTCTTTGTCACCTCCATAAACGAGAAACATGTCCTTAGTCCTTTTCAGGTATTTCAGGATGTTCTTGACCGTTGTCTAGTGATCCACTCCTAGATTACTTTGGTACCTCCCTGCTAAACTAATAACAAGGCACACATTAGGTCTGGTACAAAGCATTGCATACATGATAGAACCTATGGCTGGGGCGTAGGGAATGACTTTCAGTTTCTCTCTATCTTCTCCAATGGTCGGGCATTGAGTCTGACTCAACTTCACACCTTGTAACACAGGCAAGAACCCTTTATTTGCCTGATCCATTTTGAACTTCTTCAAAACTTTATCAAGGTATGTGCTTTGTGAAAGTCCAATTAAGCGTCTTGATCTATCTCTATAGATCTTGATGCCCAATATATAAGCAGCTTCATCGAGGTCTTTCATTGAATTCTTATTGAAGTATCCTTTTATGCTATTTAGAAATTCAGTATCATTTCCAATCAACAATATGACATCCACATATAATGTCAGAAATGCTACGGAGCTCCCACTCACTTTCTTGTAAATACAGGCTTCTCCAAAAGTTTGTATAAAACCATGTGCTTTGATCACACTATCAAAGCGTATATTCCAACTCCGAGAGGCTTGCACCAGTCCATAAATGGATCGTTGGAGCTTGCACACTTTGTTAGCACCTTTTGGATCGACAAAACCTTCTGGTTGCATCATATACAACTCTTCTTTGGGATATCCATTAAGGAATGCAGTTTTGACATCCATTTGCCAAATTTCATAATCATAAAATGCGGCAATTGCTAACATGATTCGGACAGACTTAAGCATCACTGTGGGTGGGAAGGTCTCATCATAGTCAACTCCTTGAACTTGTCGAAAACCTTTCGCAACAAGTCGAGCTTTGTAGACAGTAATATTACCATCGGTGTCAGTCTTTTCTCGATGATCCATTTATTCTCTATGGCTTGCCGATCATCGGGCAAGTCAACCAAAGTCGACACTTTGTTCTCATACATGGATCCCATCTCAGATTTCATGGCCTCTAGCCATTTTGCAGAATCTGGGCTCATCATCGCTTCCTCATAGTTCATAGGTTCGTCATGGTCAAGTAACATGACCCCCAAAACAGGATTACCGCACTACTCTGGTGCGGATCTTACTCTGGTTGACCTACGAGGTTCGGTAGTAACTTGATCAGATTTTTCATGATCATCATCATTAGCTCCCTCACTAATTGGTGTAGGAATCACCGGAACTGATTTCTGTGATGAACTACTTTCCAATAAGGGAGAAGGTACAGTTAACTCATCAAGTTCTACTTTCTTCCCACTCACTTCTTTCGAGAGAAACTCATTCTCTAGAAAGGATCCATTCTTAGCAACGAATATCCTGCCTTCGGATCTGTGATAGAAGGTGTACCAACAGTCTCCTTTGGGTATCCTATGAAGACACATTTCTCCGATTTGGGTCTGAGCTTATCAGGTTGAAGCTTTTTCACATAAGCATCGCATCCCCAAACTTTAAGAAACGACAACTTGGGTTTCTTGCCAAACAACAGTTCATATGGTGTCGTCTCAACGGATTTCGATGGTGCCCTATTTAACGTGAATGTAGCTGTCTCTAAAGCATAACCCCAAAATGATAGCGGTAAATCAGTAAGAGACATCATACATCGCACCATATCTAATAAAGTGCGGTTACGACGTTCAGACACACCATTACGTTCTGGTGTTCTAGGTGGCGTGAGTTTCGAAACTATTCCGCATTGTTTCAAATGAAGACCAAACTCATAACTTATTCACCTCCACGATCAGATCATAGAAACTTAACTTTCTTGTTATGATGATTTTCCACTTCACTATGAAATTCTTTGAACTTTTCAAATGTTTCATACTTATGTTTCATCTTTGAAGGTCAGAAAATAACGATACCTGCCGCGAGCCTCAGCACTCATCGGACAGCATACATCAGTATGTATTATTTCCAACAAGTCTGTTGCTCGCTCCATTGTTCCAGAGAATGGAGTCTTAGTTATCTTGCCCATGAGGCATGGTTCGCAAGCATCAAGTGATTCATAATCAAGTGATTCCAAAAGCCCATCAGCATGGAGTTTCTTCATGCGCTTTACACCAATATGACCTAAATGGCAGTGCCAGAAATAAGTTGCAGTATCATTATTAAACTTATATCTTTTCGCTTCAATACTATGAATATGTGTATCACTAGTATGGAGATTCAACAAAAATAGACCATTCATCAAGGGTGCATGCCCACAAAAGATATTACTCATATAAATAGAACAACCACTATTCTCTGATTTAAATGAATAACCGTCTCGCATCAAACAAGATCTAGATATAATGTTCATGCTTAACGCTGGCACCAAATAACAATTATTCAGGTCTAAAACTAATCCCGAAGGTAGATGTAGAGGTAGCGTGCCGATGACGATCACATCGACTTTGGAACCATTTCCCACGCGCATCGTCACCTCGTCCTTAGTCAATCTTCGCTTAATCCGTAGCCCCTGTTTCGAGTTGCAAATATGAGCAACAGAACTAGTATCAAATACCCAGGTTCTACTATGAGCATTAGTAAGGTACACATCAATAACATGTATATCAAATATACCTTTCACTTTGCCATCCTTCTTATCTGCCAAATACTTGGGGCAGTTCCGCTTCCAGTGACCAGTCCCTTTGGAGTAGAAGCACTCAGTCTCAGGCTTAGGTCCAGACTTGGGCTTCTTCACTTGAGCAGCAACTTGCTTGCCGTTCTTCTTGAAGTTCCCCTCCTTCCCTTTGCCCTTCTTCTTGAAACTGGTGGTCTTGTTAACCATCAACACTTGATGCTCCTTCTTGATTTCTACCTCCATGGCCTTTAGCATAGCTCGGGAATTGTCTTATCCATTGATACGTCCATTTTGCATCATGCTTTTATATTGATATTTATTGCATTATGGGCTGTTATTACACATTATGTCACAATACTTATGCCTATTCTCCCTTATTTTACAAAGTTTACATGGAGAGGGGGAATGCCGGCAGCTGGGATTCTGGGCTGGAAAAGGAGCAAATATTAGAGACCTATTCTGCACAGCTCCAAAAGTCCTAAAACTTCATGGAAGTTATTTCCAGAATATATAAAAAATATTGGGTGAAAGAAGTTCCAGAGGGGGCCCACACCCTGGCCACGAGGGTGTGGGCGCGCCCCCTGCCTCGTGGACTCCCTGGTGGCCCTTCGATGCCCATCTTCTGCTATATGAGGTCTTTCGTCCGAGAAAAAATCACAAGCAAGCTTTCGGGAAGAAACTCCGTCACCACGAGGCGGAACCTTGGCGGAACCAATCTAGGGCTCCGGCAGAGCTGTTATGCTGGGGAAACTTCCCTCCGGGAGGGGGAAATCATCGCCATCGTCATCACCAACGATCCTCTCATCGGTAGGGTTTCAATCTCCATCAACATCTTCACCAGCACCATCTCATCTTAAACCCTAGTTCATCTCTTGTGTCCAATCTTTGTATCCAAACCTCAGATTGGCACCCGTGGGTTGCTAGTAGTGTTGATCACTCCTTGTAGTTGATGCTAGTTGGTTTATTTGGTGGAAAATCATATGTTCAGATCCATTATGCATATTAATACCCCTCTGATTATGAACATGGATATGCTTTGTGAGTAGTTACGTTTTTTCCTGAGGACATGGGAGAAGTCTTGCTATAAGTAGTCATGTGAATTTGGTATTCGTTCAATATTTTGATGAGATGTATATTGTCATCCCTCTAGTGGTGTCATGTGAACGTTGACTACATGACAATTCACCATTGTTTGGGCCTAGAGGGAGGCATTGGGAAGTAATAATTGGATGATGGGTTGCTAGAGTGACAGAAGCTTAAACCCTAGTTTATGCGTTGCTTCGTAAGGGGCTGATTTGGATCCATATGTTTCATGCTATGGTTAGGTTTACCTTAATACTTCTGTTGTAGTTGCGGATGCTTGCAATGGGGGTTAATCATAAGTGGGATGCTTGTCTAAGTAAGGATAGTACCCAAGCACCGGTCCACCCACATATCAAATTATCAAAGTACCAAACGCGAATCATATGAACGTGATGAAAACTAGCTTGACGATAATTCCCATGTGTCCTCGGGAGCGCTTTCCTTCATATAAGAGTTTGTCCAGGCTTGTACTTTGCTACAAAAAGGATTGGGCCATCTTGCTGCACCTTATTTACTTTTATTACTTGCTACTCGTTACAAATTACCTTATCACAGAACTATTTGTTACTGATAATTTCAGTGCTTGCAGAGAATACCTTACTGAAAACTGCCTATCAGTTCCTTCTGATCCTCGTTGAGTTCGACACTCTTACTTATCGAAAAGCTACGATAGACCCCCTACACTTGTGGGTCATCAACCATCCCTTGCATATTATAGTTCATCATGAAGCTTTTGTAGCTTGGTGGCAGTGATTGAAAAACTCTGTCAATGACACTATCATCAGGAAGATTAACTCCCAGTTGAGTCAAGTGGTTGTGGTACCCAGACATTCAGAGTATATGTTCACTGGCAGAACTATTCTCTGCCATTTTGCAGTTGTAGAACTTATTGGAGACTTCATATCTCTCAATTCGGGCATTTGCTTGAAATATTAACTTCAACTCCTGGAACATCTCATATGCTCCATGACATTCAAAACGTAGTTGAAGTCCCTATTCTAAGCCGTAAAGCATGGCACACTGAACTACCGAGTAGTCATCAGCTTTGCTCTGCCAAACGTTCATAACATCTGGAGTTGCTCCTGCAGCGGGTCTTGCACCTAGCGGTGCTTCCAGGACGTAATTCTTCTGTGCAGCAATGAGGATAATCCTCAAGTTATGGATCCAGTCCGTGTAGTTTCTACCATCATCTTTCAACTTAGCTTTCTCCAGGAATGCATTAAAATTCAAAGGAACAGTTGCACGGGCCATTTATCTACAACAACATCGACATGCAAAATACTATCAGGTACTAAGTTCATGATAAATTAAAGTTCATTAATTATATTACTTAAGAACTCCCACTTAGATAGACATCCCTCTAGTCATCTAAATGATCATGTGATCCAAATCAACTAAACCATGTCCGATCATCACGTGAGATGGAGTAGTTTTCAATGGTGAACATCACTATGTTGATCATTGTTGGGGAACGATGCAGAAAACAAAAAAAATTCCTACGTTTCACCAAGATCAATCTATGGAGTCAACTAGCAACGAGAGGAGAGTGCATCTACATACCCTTGTAGATCGCGAGCGGAAGCGTTCAAGAGAACGGGGATGATGGAGTCGTACTCACCGTGATCCAAACCACCGATGACCAAGTGCCGAACGGATGGCACCTCCGCGTTCAACACACGTACGGAGCGGATGACGTCTACTCCTTGATCCAGCAAGGGGGAAGGAGAGGTTGATGAAGATCCAGCAGCACGACGGCGTGGTGGTGGATGCAGCAGTGATCGCAGCAGGGCTTCGCCGAGCTTCTGCGAGAGGGAGAGGTGTAGCAGGGGAGAGGGAGGCGCCAAGACTTGAGGTGCGGCTGCCCTCCCCCCCTTTATATAGGCCCCCTAGGGGGGTGCGCCGGCCCTAGGAGATGGGATCTCCTAGGGGGGCGGCGGCCAAGGGGGTGGAGTACCCCCCAAGGCAAGTGGAGGCGCCCCCTCCCCTAGGGTTCCCAACCCTAGTGTGACGCCCCCGATTCAATCGTACACTAATCATGCACGCAAACGTGTACGATCAAGATCAGGGACTCACGGGAAGATATCACAACACAACTCTAAAACATAAATAAGTCATACAAGCATCATAATACAAGCCAGGGGCCTCGAGGGCTCGAATACAAGTGCTCGATCATAGACGAGTCAGCGGAAGCAACAATATCTGAGTACAGACAAGTTAAACAAGTTTGCCTTAAGAAGGCTAGCACAAACTGGGATACAGATCGAAAGAGGCGTAGGCCTCCTGCCTGGGATCCTCCTAACTACTCCTGGTCGTCGTCAGCGGGCTGCACGTAGTAGTAGGCACCTCCAGTGTAGTAGGGGTCATCGTCGACGATGGCGTCTGGCTCCTGGACTCCAGCATCTGGTTGCGACAACCAGAAAGAAAAGAAAGGGGGAAAAAGGGGGAGAAAGCAACCGTGAGTACTCATCCAAAGTACTCGCAAGCAAGGAACTACACTACATATGCATGGGTATATGTGTAAGGAGGCCATATCAGTGGACTGAACTGCAGAATGCCAGAATAAGAGGGGGATAACTAGTCCTATCGAAGACTACGCTTCTGGCAGCCTCCGTCTTGCAGCATGTAGAAGAGAGTAGATTGAAGTCCTCCAAGTAGCATCTTCAAGTAGCATCTCCAAGTAGCATCGCATAGCATAATCCTACCCGGCGATCCTCTCCTCGTATCCCTGAGAGAGAGCGACCACCGGTTGTATCTGGCACTTGGAAGGGTGTGTTTTATTAAGTATCCGGTTCTAGTTGTCATAAGGTCAAGGTACAACTCCAAGTCGTCCTGTTACCGAAGATCACGGCTATTCGAATAGATTAACTTCCCTGCAGGGGTGCACCACATAACCCAACACGCTCGATCCCATTTGGCCGGACACACTTTCCTGGGTCATGCCCGGCCTCGGAAGATCAACACGTCGCAGCCCCACCTAGGCTCAACAGAGAGGCCAACACGCCGGTCTAAACCTAAGCGCGCAGGGGTCTGGGCCCATCGCCCTGAGCACACCTGCACGTTGTGTACGCGGCCGAAAGCAGACCTAGCCTAGTGGCGTTCCAGTCCAATTCGGCACGCGCCGCTCCGTCGCTGACGTCTGAAGTGCTTCGGCTGATACCACGACGTCGGGATACCCATAACTACTCCCACGTAGATGGTTAGTGCGTATAGGCTCGTAGCCAGACTCAGATCAAATACCAAGATCTCGTTAAGCGTGTTAAGTATCCGCGAACGCCGAACAGGGCCAGGCCCACCTGTCTCCTAGGTGGTCTCAACCTGCCCTGTCGCTCCGCCACAAAGTAACAGTCGAGGGCCGTCGGGAACCCAGGCCCACCTCTACCGGGATGGAGCCACCTGTCCTTTCAGCCCCCAACTCCGAACAGTATCACAGGTAATGTAACAGTGTAAAGTATATAGTATATGCCCGTGATCACCTCCCGAAGTGATCACAGCGCAGTAGTATAGCATGGCAGACAGACAAGAGTGTAGGGCCACTGATGGAACACTAGCATCCTATACTAAGCATTTAGGATTGCGGGTAAGGTATCAATGACTGTAGCAGCAATGACAGGCTATGCATCAGAATAGGATTAACGGAAAGCAGTAACATGCTACACTACTCTAATGCAAGTAGTATAGAGAAGAGTAGGCGATATCTGGTGATCAAA
>NC_041386.1:113950308-113951276 GCF_002162155.2 Triticum dicoccoides | reverse complement strand
GGGGGGGGCTTGCCTGGTTGCTCAGACAAGGAGGGGTCGTCGGTGACGTAGTCGTACTCGGTGGCATCAGCGTCGGTCTCGTAGTCTACCGGAGATAAGAGGGGGAAGAAATAATGAATACAATGCAAACATAAACACGACGATGCGTGACGTGACAATGAGCGGTGCTAGGTGTGCCCTAACGTGGTATGAGGTGGTACCGGTTAAGGGGGGAAACATCCGGGAAAGTATTCCCGGTGTTTCGCGTTTTCGGGCAGAGGAGCCGGAGGGGGAAAGTTGCGTGTTCGATAGGTTAGGGGTGTGTGGCGAACGAACGGACTGCGTATCCGGATTCGTCTCGTCGTTCTGAGCAACTTTCATGTTGAAAATATTTTAATCCGAGTTACGGATTAAAAGATATGATTTTCTAAAGATTTTATTAATTTTTGGGATTTAATTAATTATTTAATTAATTCGGAAAATGGATTTATGACGTTAGCATGATGTCATGCTGACGTCAGCAGTCAACAGAGTTGACTTGGTCAACCTGACATGTGGGTCCGGGGGGACCCACCTGTCATCCTCTAATTAGGTTAATTAGGGTTTAGGTTAATCTAATTACAGTTTAATTAAACTTAACTAGTTAATTAATTTAATTAAACCGGATTAATTAACTTAATTAATTCATTAGTTAATTAATTAATAATTAATTTTATTAATCATTTTTATTTTTATTTAATAATTTTATTTTTAATTCCTTTTTTTTAACCGTTCTGGGGTGTGGGCCCCCGTTGTCATAGGGCCACTAGGCCTTAGCGGATCGGGTGCGCCCGATCGGGAGGTGCGGGCGAAGGGGCACCCGCACGCGAGGCCACCAGGGGCGAGGCGGGGCGCCAGAATCCGGCGGGGTAGGGGGGAAGGGACCGGCCAGCTCCGGCGAGCGGCGGGAATGGCCAGCAGGGGGCTCGGCGGCAGCGGACGGCGCCGGC
>NC_041386.1:113941290-113948550 GCF_002162155.2 Triticum dicoccoides | reverse complement strand
TTTTAGTTTAGTCATACTTTATTTTAGTTTTTATAAAATATGACCTTAGCTCCTAAAATAAGGTTTCAGAACATCCCTCTACCATAAAAAGTTTGGTGGTCAATTAAACTAGTTTAACATTTGTTTATTATTTAAAATCATTTGAATAATTGTTTTGCTATGGTTTCATTCACTTTAGAGTATTTAATCATTTCATAAAAGTGTGGTTCCTCCACCATAATTGATTATGATTTAGTTGCTACAATTTTTGAACATTTTTGATTTGACTATTGGAAACTTTTAATGTTTGACTTTAACTAAAATTTGAATTTGGCTCGGATCTGAACTAACACGAGATTAGCAACAGTAATCGTGGTGACATGGCATCATTTGCAGAGGTTACTGTAGCTTGATTACCCGGGCGTCACAATTCTCCTCCACTACAAGAAATCTCGTCCCGAGATTTAAGAGGTAGAGTAAGGGGGGAGGTCTGGTAACGAATCTAGCGGGACTTCTCATCCTTGGTTGCTCTTCTCGAAGAGGTCGACCCATTATATTGATGTCTTCCTTTCTCTGCTTCAGGTCATCATGATGAAGTCATCATCCTTTCTTCGGAAATTTCATCGTACTAACGAAAGATTAAGGGGGTATACCGAAGAATGGATCTCTGTAGGGTAGATTATTTGGTAGACAACAATGAGGAAGGTGGCGGAAAGTAACTCTCGAATTGAAATTCAAGACAATATCGAGAGCAAAGCAAGAAGGTGCAAAATAGAAGTTTCAAGCGCATAGGCAATCGTTCGTTGCCTGAAGCGAAGTGTGAAAGGGGTTCAGAGCAATGGGAATAAGTATTGCGTCTGATACCAGATTGATGATCTCATCGGAAGGTGGCTCGTGAATTACACACGAGGCCACGCGTGAGGAATAACTTTGGGAACAGGGGGTGTACAGGAGAGTCAGGTTTCGATCCTGTGGAACTGTGGGTTATGGGGCCACCATGTGGTTGAAAGTAGGAAGGGGGCCGACATTTTGCACGGTCATGATAGTAAGGCGTGTCAAAGGTTAGCCTGTCAGATATGTCGGCAACAACATCGATACCAAGGGCGAGGGACGAAGAGAACCATTTCCTGCTCGTTGAACGAGGCGGACCAATAGGCAAAGTTCTCGTCCATCGGTGGCTACCGGAATGTCATCAAAATAGTAACAGGGTTACACCAGACAGGAAGGTACACCGAGGTGTTTACCTAAGCAGGGGATTACCACTGCTCGGTTAAGTGGTTTACAAGAAATTTTGAACAAAACAATGGGAAGGAAGATGTGCTTAAAACACGTATATCAGGGGTATATCCTTCCCCAGGACAAGCAGAGCAAGATATCCATGACAGGATATTATGTAGAAAACTCTTTAGGTAGGGGAGAGAATTTTCATGACATTGCCCATACAACGGTGTTTGGGTAATTGAGCAAGAAACATTTAGCATTGGGCTTCAAATGGTCTTGTTGAAAATCGGAGTACCATAGACATGCTTCGAGATAGCATTGACATGGTCATCAGGTGAAGATCAGACTTTGGAAACACGAAGGATTCATCAGGAATAACTTGTAGATTAAGTCTTACAGTTTCCTCATGGATGAATGGATAACCTTTCTGAAAAGGAATCTATAATGATAGGTCCTCCAGCCGGGGGGGGGGGGGTGCTAGGCATGACATCATGTTACCGGGTCATCAAAGGATCAACATCATAACTCTTGGAAAGTTGTCCCAACCATCATATCTGACCGAGATTCAGATTCGATTGGTGTCAGGATACCTGAGACTCAGGATGTCCGAGAAGAAAAGGCGCAACACAAATCGTTGAAATGGCATTGCAAGCTTCTCGGGAAATGAACTATGGGAGCGGGTTTTCTGAAGCAATAGTTCACCATTAAACCAAGGAGAGGACAAGGAGGTGTCTGGTGAACTCAACGGCAATTCACCGAGATTCCCAAAAGATGGATTTCCACCATTAAGTGAACAAGGAGATAACATTTGTCAGATCAAATGATATAAGGAAGTATGCTCGAGGAAAACATACGCAATTAAACATTGGTTGAAGGGTGCGCCCGAAGTACGGGTTGGGTTGCACGACCAATGTTAGAATGGTGATTCAATTAGCGAAGGACTTAGAATGAACTATCGCCCATTCACTTCAAAGCAATAGGGTTGCTAGAAGTTTTGAATTCACACGTCATAGCTCCATTGTCGGTATTCCGGTTGAAAACAATACGGGGACCAAGGAATGAACGAAGATGGCAAGAAGTATTAAGATATCAAGAATTATTAAGAGGTGGTGAAATTCTCACCACATTCTTGACAAAAAGTGATGGTAATACTTCCGAGGTAAGGAAGATGATCAACTGGGTAGCAGTGATCTCAAGGTTTACACAAAGCGCGAACAAGTTGTGTTGAACGGAAGGCAATAAAGTGGTCGATGAGAACAGGAATCATCGAGGGGCAAGGATGGTATTACCCATCATGAATTCAATTGAATTCCTGGAAGAGCTCATAAGGTTGATGGTGATCACGACACAATTGTCGAGAGATTTCATGCAGATGTAGTCAATCAGCGACGACATCAAGTCAAAGGAATGATGAAGCAAGAGGTCATTGGAACCACAGTTACGACACAAACTCGAACTCAAGCTTGTTGTTTAAGGTGAAAGGGTATGACGAGGAAAATCGACGTAAGGTTAGTTCATCGTCGAAAATTGGTGCTCCGAGAATAAGGACCAGGTAGCACCGTTAGAATCGTCACGACAATGATATAGCCAAACAGGCTAGGAATGGCGTGATCGGGTACAAACTCGTACTTATAGAAGCTTACTGAAGAGTTGTTGAACCGTAGAGCGGACTCGGTTCAGTTATCGGTGTCTTTGAGTGTTCAATAACTCCGAGCCCATGAAAAATTGTAATCGGTGAGTATGTAGTACTTGATGAAGAACTCATAAGAAATTATGCAGTTCCAAGATAATCTCGAGATACCAGGTGGTAATACTCGACGACAGATCAAACTAGAAGTTGAACTGGGGTATTGCTCTATAGAAGACAAATGCTTAAACTTGCACAGGACATGATATTTAAAGGAGAACATGGTCAGAAGCACGATTGCAAAAAGGCCAGA
Source organism: Triticum dicoccoides (assembly GCF_002162155.2). Lineage (NCBI taxonomy): Eukaryota > Viridiplantae > Streptophyta > Magnoliopsida > Poales > Poaceae > Triticum > Triticum dicoccoides. The sequence continues at coordinate 113,945,410 of NC_041386.1, read as the reverse complement.
TCTCAGATAAAAGATGAACTTATACCAAGGGAATAATTGATTTTAAAATAAGCTTCGATGAGAAGATGTACATCGTGTCCATGGGCATGAACGCAAAGTTCAAGGTCGACTCCCACTTCTCCAATGCACAACCTTTCATTCACTTCTCGCGCTCAATGAAGTTGTAGTTTTGAAATTCTATCTGGCAAAATACCAGAAGAGTACGACTCGTGAAAACTTTCGAGTTCACACCTATTAAGGAAGGCATAGGTTCAACCCATCGGGGCATCTTAGAATCATATACCAGAATCTTTAGAAGTAATTAACTCAAGCTCGAAGACAGAGCATGGTTAAGAGAGCAGAGGATACAATTTACCAAAGGCATTATGTATCAGAGGAAAGGCTCACAAGGTTATTGAATATGAAGGGCGTTGTCAAATAAAATCCAACAAAGGATCTGGTGGTCCACAAGGGATCTGACGTGAGCATCGGTACTCAACTAGAGGAAGAAGATTGCAAGGAGATCAGTTTATAGAAACAACTGACTAACTCAATTGTCAAATGCAAAGGAATTATGATTTCCAAATCAAGGGATCAGAAGCAATGCTCTGATTAGGGATGGATAAGTTGAATAGCCTTATGGTACAATCAACGACAATTGGATTGGTCGAGAACCAATTCCAGTTAAAAGAATGGCAGCTCAGCCGGAAAAGTAACTTATAAGGATCAAAGATGATTGCGTGTATTCGCAAACATATTGAGTCAACAGACTCAAAAATGATAATGACAAGGAATGTCAATAAGACTGCGAGAGTTATGGGATTAACCATAATGCAAGCAAGCAAGAATTTCAAGAGCCAAAGGCTCCAGAGGATTTTCGGAAGATCGAATATTATTTTGAAGACTTTTGTGAAACACAAGAACAACTGGGGATGAGCGGATACTCGGCAAGCGCGAGTAATTATCCGTAGGGGTATTCATGCAGCAAGGAACTGCAGGGCAGTAAGCGTAAAGAATTCTCGGAATACCGAAGAGTATTTCAGGACATTTTGTAATAACAAAAGCAACGGGGGATGACAATATGAACGATAGGTGTAAGTAGTTATCCAGAGGGATTTATCGATGGAAGTGAATTGCAAAAGCGATGGCACATAGTCTCCAGAGCACATCGTAGAGTATCTCGAAATCTTCTGGTGCAGCAGGCGGTTATCGGTAACAAGTGGCTCTCCGGGAGAAAGTACTTGCGAGAACCTAAAGTTAGTTTTGTTTTTAGCAAAATCATTTAACCCGAATAGAAGAGAGCTCAGAGTCCCAGAGTAAAGGTCGAGGAATAAAAGATCCTACTACCACCCAATGGCGACGTGGGCCCGTAAGGCACACAGCCAAGTTAGTAAAAGTTTTGCAATGACTAGACTCAACTTCGGCCAAGGAGTTGGAAAGGGGGATTCCTACAGGCAGTCGGCTCTGATACCAACTTGTGACGCCCCCGATTCAATCGTACACTAATCATGCACGCAAACGTGTACGATCAAGATCAGGGACTCAGGGGAAGATATCACAACACAACTCTAAAACATAAATAAGTCATACAAGCATCATAATACAAGCCAGGGGCCTCGAGGGCTCGAATACAAGTGCTCGATCATAGACGAGTCAGCAGAAGCAACAATATCTGAGTACAGACAAGTTAAACAAGTTTGCCTTAAGAAGGCTAGCACAAACTGGGATACAGATCGAAAGAGGCGCAGGCCTCCTGCCTGGGATCCTCCTAACTACTCCTGGTCGTCGTCAGCGGGCTGCACGTAGTAGTAGGCACCTCCAGTGTAGTAGGGGTCGTCGTCGACGATGGCGTCTGGCTCCTGGACTCCAGCATCTGGTTGCGACAACCAGAAAGAAAAGAAAGGGGGAAAAAGGGGGAGAAAGCAACCGTGAGTACTCATCCAAAGTACTCGCAAGCAAGGAACTACACTACATATGAATGGGTATATGTGTAAGGAGGCCATATCAGTGGACTGAACTGCAGAATGCCAGAATAAGAGGGGGATAACTAGTCCTATCGAAGACTACGCTTCTGGCAGCCTCCGTCTTGCAGCATGTAGAAGAGAGTAGATTGAAGTCCTCCAAGTAGCATCTTCAAGTAGCATCTCCAAGTAGCATCGCATAGCATAATCCTACCCGGCGATCCTCTCCTCGTATCCCTGAGAGAGAGCGACCACCGGTTGTATCTGGCACTTGGAAGGGTGTGTTTTATTAAGTATCCGGTTCTAGTTGTCATAAGGTCAAGGTACAACTCCAAGTCGTCCTGTTACCGAAGATCACGGCTATTCGAATAGATTAACTTCCCTGCAGGGGTGCACCACATAACCCAACACGCTCGATCCCATTTGGCCGGACACACTTTCCTGGGTCATGCCCGGCCTCGGAAGATCAACACGTCGCAGCCCCACCTAGGCTCAACAAAGAGGCCAACACGCCGGTCTAAACCTAAGCGCGCAGGGGTCTGGGCCCATCACCCTGAGCACACCTGCACGTTGCGTACGCGGCCGAAAGCAGACCTAGCCTAGTGGCGTTCCAGTCCAATTCGGCGCGCGCCGCTCCGTCGCTGACGTCTGAAGTGCTTCGGCTGATACCACGACGTCGGGATACCCATAACTACTCCCACGTAGATGGTTAGTGCGTATAGGCTCGTAGCCAGACTCAGATCAAATACCAAGATCTCGTTAAGCGTGTTAAGTTTCCGCGAACGCCGAACAGGGCCAGGCCCACCTGTCTCCTAGGTGGTCTCAACCTGCCCTGTCGCTCCGCCACAAAGTAACAGTCGAGGGCCGTCGGGAACCCAGGCCCACCTCTACCGGGATGGAGCCACCTGTCCTTTCAGCCCCCAACTCCGAACAGTATCACAGGTAATGTAACAGTGTAAAGTATATAGTATATGCCCGTGATCACCTCCCGAAGTGATCACAGCCCAGTAGTATAGCATGGCAGACAGACAAGAGTGTAGGGCCACTGATGGAACACTAGCATCCTATACTAAGCATTTAGGATTGCGGGTAAGGTATCAATGACTGTAGCAGCAATGACAGGCTATGCATCAGAATAGGATTAACGGAAAGCAGTAACATGCTACACTACTCTAATGCAAGTAGTATAGAGAAGAGTAGGCGATATCTGGTGATCAAAAAGGGGGGGGGGGCTTGCCTGGTTGCTCAGACAAGGAGGGGTCGTCGGTGACGTAGTCGTACTCGGTGGCATCAGCGTCGGTCTCATAGTCTACCGGAGATAAGAGGGGGAAGAAACAATGAATACAATGCAAACATAAACACGACGATGCGTGACGTGACAATGAGCGGTGCTAGGTGTGCCCTAACGTGGTATGAGGTGGTACCGGTTAAGGGGGGAAACATCCGGGAAAGTATTCCCGGTGTTTCGCGTTTTCGGGCAGAGGAGCCGGAGGGGGAAAGTTGCGAGTTCGATAGGTTAGGGGTGTGTGGCGAACGAACGGACTGCGTATCCGGATTCGTCTCGTCGTTCTGAGCAACTTTCATGTTGAAAATATTTTAATCCGAGTTACGGATTAAAAGATATGATTTTCTAAAGATTTTATTAATTTCTGGTTTTTAATTAATTATTTAATTAATTCGGAAAATGGATTTATGACGTCAGCATGATGTCATGCTGACGTCAGCAGTCAACAGAGTTGACTTGGTCAACCTGACATGTGGGTCCGGGGGGACCCACCTGTCATCCTCTAATTAGGTTAATTAGGGTTTAGGTTAATCTAATTACAGTTTAATTAAACTTAACTAGTTAATTAATTTAATTAAACCGGATTAATTAACTTAATTAATTCATTAGTTAATTAATTAATAATTAATTTTATTAATCATTTTTATTTTTATTTAATAACTTTATTTTTAATTCCTTTTTTTAACCGTTCTGGGGTGTGGGCCCCCGTTGTCATAGGGCCACTAGGCCTTAGCGGATCGGGTGCGCCCGATCGGGAGGTGCGGGCGAAGGGGCACCCGCACGCGAGGCCACCAGGGGCGAGGCGGGGCGCCAGAATCCGGCGGGGTAGGGGGAAGGGACCGGCCAGCTCCGGCGAGCGGCGGGAATGGCCAGCAGGGGGCTCGGCGGCAGCGGA
>NC_041386.1:113914241-113939550 GCF_002162155.2 Triticum dicoccoides | reverse complement strand
TTTTAGTTTAGTCATACTTTATTTTAGTTTTTATAAAATATGACCTTAGCTCCTAAAATAAGGTTTCAGAACATCCCTCTACCATAAAAAGTTTGGTGGTCAATTAAACTAGTTTAACATTTGTTTATTATTTAAAATCATTTGAATAATTGTTTTGCTATGGTTTCATTCACTTTAGAGTATTTAATCATTTCATAAAAGTGTGGTTCCTCCACCATAATTGATTATGATTTAGTTGCTACAATTTTTGAACATTTTTGATTTGACTATTGGAAACTTTTAATGTTTGACTTTAACTAAAATTTGAATTTGGCTCGGATCTGAACTAACACGAGATTAGCAACAGTAATCGTGGTGACATGGCATCATTTGCAGAGGTTACTGTAGCTTGATTACCCGGGCGTCACACCTAGGCGCATGGGGGGCCCAAGGGGGGGCGCACCAGCCCACTGTGGGCTGGTTCCCCTCCCCACTTCAGCCCATGGGGCCCTCCGGGATGGGTGGCCCCACCGGTGGACCCCCGGGACCCATCCGGTGGTCCCGGTACAATACCGGTGGTCCCGAAACTTTCCCGATGGCCGAAACTACACTTCCTATATATAATTCTTCACCTCCGGACAATTCCGGAACTCCTCGTGACGTCCAGGATCTCATCCGGGACTCCGAACAACTTTCGGATTACTGCATACTCATATCTATACAACCCTAGCGTCACCGAACCTTAAGTGTGTAGACCCTACGGGTTCGGGAGACAAGCAGACATGACCGAGACGACTCTCTGGTCAATAAACAACAACGGGATCTGGATACCCATGTTGGCTCCCACATGCTCCTCGATGATCTCATCGGATGAACCACGATGTCGAGGACCTAATCAATCCCGTACTGAATTCCCTTTGTCAATCGGTACGTTACTTGCCCAATACCTTGTTCAGTCTCGTAACCGGCAAGTCACTTTACTCGTACCGTAATGCATGATCCCGTGATCAACCACTTGATCACATTGAGCTCATTATGATGATGCATTACCGAGTGGGCCCAGAGATACCTCTCCGTCATACGGAGTGACAAATCCCAGTCTCGATTCGTGCCAACCCAACAGACACTTTCGGAGATACCTGTAATGTACCTTTATAGTCACCCAGTTACGTTGTGACGTTTGGCACACCCAAGGCACTCCTACGGTATCCGGGAGTTGCACAATCTCATGGTCTAAGGAAATGATACTTGACATCCAGAAAAGCTACAGCAAACGAACTACACGATCTTTGTGCTATGCTTAGGTTTGGGTCTTGTCCATCACATCATTCTCCTAATGATGTGATCCCGTTATCAATGACATCCCCATGTCCATAGCCAGGAAACCATGACTATCTGTTGATCAACGAGCTAGTCAACTAGAGGCTCACTAGGGACACATTGTGGTCTATGTATTCACACATGTATTACGATTTCCGGATAATACAATTATAGCATGAATAATAGACAATTATCATGAACAAGGAAATATAATAATCATTTTATTATTGCCTCTAGGGCATATTTCCAATAGTCTCCCACTTGCACTAGAGTCAATCATTTAGTTACATTGTGATGAATCGAACACCCATGGAATTCTGGTGTTGATCATGTTTTGCTCTAGGGAGAGGTTTAGTCAACGGATCTGCTACATTCATGTCCGTATGTACTTTACAAATCTCTATGTCTCCATTTTGAACACTTTCACGAATGGAGTTGAAGCGACGCTTGATATGCCTGGTCTTCCTGTGAAACCTGGGCTCCTTGCAACTGCAATAGCTCCAGTGTTGTCACAAAAGAGAGTCATCGGGCCCAACGCATTGGGTATGACTCCTAGGTCGGTAATGAACTCCTTCACCCAGACTGCTTCGTGTGCTGCCTCCGAGGCTGCCATGTACTCCGCTTCACATGTAGATCCCGCCACAACGCTTTGCTTGCAACTGCACCAGCTTACTGCCCCACCATTCAAAATATACACATATCCGGTTTGTGACTTAGAGTCATCCAGATCTGTGTCGAAGCTAGCATCGACGTAACCCTTTACGACGAGCTCTTCGTCACCTCCATAAACGAGAAACATTTCCTTAGTCCTTTTCAGGTACTTCAGGATATTTTTGACCGCTGTCCAGTGTTCCATGCCGGGATTACTTTGGTACCTTCCTACCAAACTTACGGCAAGGTTTACATTAGGTCTGGTACACAGCATAGCATACATGATAGACCCTATGGCCGAGGCATAGGGGACGACACTCATCTTTTCTCTATCTTCTGTCGTGGTCGGGCATTGAGCCAAGCTCAATCTCGTACCTTGCAATAGAGGCAAGAACCCCTTCTTTGACTGATCCATTTTGAACTTCTTCAAAATCTTGTCAAGGTACGTACTCTGTGAAAGACCAATGAGGCGTCTCGATCTATCTCTATAGATCTTGATGCCTAATATATAAGCAGCTTCTCCAAGGTCCTTCATTGAAAAACACTTGTTCAAATAGGCCTTTATGCTTTCCAAGAATTCTATATCATTTCCCATCAACAGTATGTCATCCACATACAATATGAGAAATGCTACAGAGCTCCCACTCACTTTCTTGTAAATGCAGGCTTCTCCATAAGTCTGCATAAACCCAAACGCTTTGATCATCTCATCAAAGCGAATGTTCCAACTCCGAGATGCTTGCACCAGCCCATAAATCGAGCGTTGGAGCTTGCACACCTTGTCAGCATTCTTAGGATCGACAAAACCTTCCAGCTGCATCATATACAATTCTTCCTTAAGGATACCATTAAGGAATGCCGTTTTGACGTCCATTTGCCATATCTCATAATCATAGAATGCGACAATTGCTAACATGATTCAGACGGACTTCAGCTTCGCTACGGGTGAGAAAGTCTCATCGTAGTCAACCCCTTGAACTTGTCGATAACCCTTAGCGACAAGCCGAGCTTTATAGATGGTCACATTACCATCCACGTCTGTCTTCTTCTTAAAGATCCATTTATTTTCTATGGCTCACCGATCAACGGGCAAGTCAGTCAAAGTCCATACTTCGTTTTCATACATGGATCCTATCTCGGATTTCATGGCTTCCAGCCATTTGTCAGAATCCGGGCCCGCCATCGCTTCTTCATAGTTTGAAGGTTCACCGTTGTCTAACAACATGATTTCCAAGACAGGGTTGTCGTACCACTCTGGTGCGGAACGTGTCCTTGTGGACCTACGAAGTTCAGTAGCAACTTGATCTGAAGTTTCATGATCATCATCATCAACTTCCTCTCTAGTCGGTGCAGGCACCTCAGGAATATTTTCTTGAGCTGCGCCACTTACCGGTTCAAGAGGTAATACTTCATCAAGTTCTACCTTCCTCCCACTTATTTATTTCGAGAGAAACTCCTTCTCTAGAAAGGACCCATTCTTGGCAACAAAGATCTTGCCTTCGGATCTGAGGTAGAAGGTATACCCAACAGTTTCTCTAGGGTATCCTATGAAGACGCATTTTTCCGACTTGGGTTCGAGCTTTTCAGGTTGAAGTTTCTTGACATAAGCATCGCATCCCCAAACTTTTAGAAACGGCAACTTAGGTTTCTTCCCAAACCATAATTCATACGGTGTCGTCTCAATGGATTTTGATGGAGCCCTATTTAAAGTGAATGCGGCAGTCTCTAAAGCATAGCCCCAAAATGATAGCGGTAAATCGGTAAGAGACATCATAGATCGCACCATATCTAATAGAGTGCGATTACGACGTTCGGACACACCATTACGCTGAGGTGTTCCAGGCGGCGTGAGTTGTGAAACTATTCCACATTTTCTTAAGTGTGTGCCAAATTTGTGACTCAAGTATTCTCCCCCACGATCTGATCGCAAGAACTTGATTTTCCTGTCACGTTGATTCTCAACCTCACTCTGAAATTCCTTGAACTTTTCAAAGGTCTCAGACTTGTGTTTCATTAAGTAGACATACCCATATCTACTCAAGTCATCAGTGAGGGTGAGAACATAATGATAGCCACCGCGAGCCTCAACACTCATTGGACCGCACACATCAGTATGTATGATTTCCAATAAGTTGGTTGCTCGCTCCATTGTTCCTGAGAATGGAGTCTTGGTCATTTCACCCATGAGGCATGGTTCGCACGTGTCAAATGATTCGTAATCAAGAGACTCTAAAAGTCCATCTGCATGGAGCTTCTTCATGCGTTTGACACCTATGTGACCAAGGCGGCAGTGCCACAAGTATGTGGGACTATCATTATCAACCTTACATCTTTTGGTATTCACACTATGAATATGTGTAGCATTATGCTCGAGATTCATTAAGAATAAACCATTCACCATCGGAGCATGACCATAAAACATATCTCTCATATAAATAGAACAACCATTATTCTCGGATTTAAATGAGTAGCCATCTCGTATTAAACGAGATCCTGATACAATGTTCATGCTCAAAGCTGGCACTAAATAACAATTATTGAGGTTTAAAACTAATCCCGTAGGTAAATGTAGAGGTAGCGTGCCGACGGCGATCACATCGACCTTGGAACCATTCCCGACGCGCATCGTCACCTCGTCCTTCACTAGTCTCCGCTTATTCCGCAGCTCCTGCTTTGAGTTACAAATGTGAGCAAGCGCACCGGTATCAAATACCCAGGAGCTACTACGAGTACTGGTAAGGTACACATCAATTACATGTATATCACATATACCTTTTGTGATGCCGGCCTTCTTGTCTGCTAAGTATTTGGGGCAGTTCCGCTTCCAGTGACCACTTCCCTTGCAATAAAAGCACTCAGTCTCAGGCTTGGGTCCATTCTTTGGCTTCTTCTCGGCAGCTTGTTTACCGGGCGCGGCAACTCCCTTTCCGCCCTTCTTGAAGTTCTTCTTACCCTTGCCTTTCTTGAACTTAGTGGTTTTATTCACCATCAACACTTGATGTTCCTCTTTGACTTCTACCTTTGCTGATTTCAGCATTGCAAATACTTCATGAATGGTCTTTTCCATCCCTTGCATATTGAAGTTCATCACAAAGCTCTTGTAGCTTGGTGGAAGCGACTGAAGGATTCTGTCAATGATCGCGTCATCCGGGAGATTAACTCCCAGCTGAGTCAAGTGGTTATGCAACCCAGACATTTTGAGTATGTGCTCACTGACAGAACTATTTTCCTCCATCTTACATCTGAAGAACTTGTCGGAGACTTCATATCTCTCGACCCGGGCATGAGCTTGGAAAACCATTTTCAGCTCTTCGAACATCTCATATGCTCCGTGTCGCTCAAAACGCTTTTGGAGCCCTGGTTCTAAGCTGTAAAGCATGCCGCACTGAACGAGGGAGTAATCATCAGCACGTGTCTGCCAAGCGTTCATAACGTCTTGGTTCTGTGGGACGGGTGCGTCACCTAGCGGTGCTTCTAGGACATAATCTTTCTTGGCAGCTATGAGGATGATCCTCAGGTTCCGGACCCAGTTCGTATAGTTGCTGCCATCGTCTTTCAGCTTGGTTTTCTCTAGGAACGCGTTGAAGTTGAGGACAACGTTGGCCATTTGATCTACAAGACATATTGTAAAGATTTTAGACTAAGTTCATGATAATTAAGTTCATCTAATCAAATTATTCAATGAACTCCCACTTAGATAAACATCCCTCCAGTCATCTAAGTATAGCATGATCCGAGTTGACTAGGCCGTGTCCGATCATCACGTGAGACAGACTAGTCAACATGGGTGAACATCTTCATGTTGATCGTATCTTCTATACGACTCATGCTCGACCTTTCGGTCTTCTGTGTTCCGAGGCCATGTCTGTACATGCTAGGCTCGTCAAGTCAACCTAAGTGTATTGTGTGTGTAAATCTGTCTTACACCTGTTGTATGTGAACGTTAGAATCTATCACACCCGATGATCACGTGGTGCTTCGAAACAACGAACTGTCGCAACGGCGCACAGTTAGGGGGAACACTTTCTTGAAATTATTATGAGGGATCATCTTATTTACTACCGTCGTTCTAAGTAAACAAGATGCAAAAACATGATAAACATCACATGCAATCAAATAATAGTGACATGATATGGCCAATATCATATAGCTCCTTTGATCTCCATCTTGGGGCTCCATGATCATCTTGTCACCGGCATGACACCATGATCTCCATCATCGTGTCTCCATGAAGTTGCTCGCCAACTATTACTTCTACTACTATGGCTAACACGTTTAGCAATAAAGTAAAGTAATTTACATGGCGTTTCTGAATGACACGCAGGTCATACAAAAAATAAAGACAACTCCTATGGCTCCTGCCGGTTGTCATACTCATCGACATGCAAGTCGTGATTCCTATTACAAGAACATGATCAATCTCATACATCACATATATAATTCATCATTCATCACAACCTTTGTCCATATCACATCACAAAACACTTGCTGCAAAAACAAGTTAGATGTCCTCTAATTGTTGTTGCAAGTTTTCTACGTGGCTGCTATAGGTTTCTAGCAAGAACGTTTCTTACCTACGCCAAAACCACAACGTGAATTGCCAATTTCTATTTACCCTTCATAAGGACCCTGTTCATCGAATCCGATCCGACTAAAGTGGGAGAGACAGACACCCGCCAGCCACCTTATGCAACTAGTGCATGTCAGTCGGTGGAACCGGTCTCACGTAAGCGTACGTGTAAGGTTGGTCCGGGCCGCTTCATCCCACGATGCCCCCGAATCAATATAAGACTAATAACGGCAAGCAAATTGACAATATCGACGCCCACAACTACTTTGTGTTCTACTCGTGCATAGTAACTACGCATAGACCTAGCTCATGATGCCACTGTTGGGGAACGATGCAGAAACCAAAAAAATTTCCTACGTTTCACCAAGATCAATCTATGGAGTCAACTAGCAACGAGAGGAGAGTGCATCTACATACCCTTGTAGATCGCGAGCGGAAGCGTTCAAGAGAACGGGGATGATGGAGTCGTACTCGCCGTGATCCAAATCACCGATGACCAAGTGCCGAACGGACGGCACCTCCGCATTCAACACACGTACAGAGTGGATGACGTCTCCTCCTTCTTGATCCAGCAAGGGGGAAGGAGAGGTTGATGAAGATCCAGCAGCACGACGGCGTGGTGGTGGATGCAGCAGTGATCGCAGCAGGGCTTCGCCGAGCTTCTGCGAGAGGGAGAGGTGTAGCAGGGGAGAAGGAGGCGCCAAGACTTGAGGTGCGGCTGCCCTCCCTCCCCCCCTTTATATAGGCCCCCTAGGGGGGTGCGTCGGCCCTAGGAGATGGGATCTCCTAGAGGGCGGCGGCCAAGGGGGTGGAGTACCCCCCAAGGCAAGTGGAGGCGCCCCTCCCCTAGGGTTCCCAACCCTAGGCGCATGGGGGGCCCAGGAGGGGGGCGCACCAGCCCACTGTGGGCTGGTTCCCCTCCCCACTTCAGCCCATGGGGCCCTCCGGGATGGGTGGACCCCTGGGACCCATTCGATGGTCCCGGTACAATACCGGTGACCCCGAAACTTTCCCGATGGCCGAAACTACACTTCCTATATATAATTCTTCACCTCCGGACAATTCCGGAACTCCTCGTGACATCCAGGATCTCATCCAGGACTCCGAACAACTTTCGGATTACTGCATACTCATATCTATACAACCCTAGCGTCACCGAACCTTAAGTGTGTAGTCCCTACGGGTTCGGGAGACAAGCAGACATGACCGAGACGACTCTCTGGTCAATAACCAACAGCGGGATCTGGATACCCATGTTGGCTCCCACATGCTCCTCGATGATCTCATCGGATGAACCACGATGTCGAGGACCTAATCAATCCCGTACTGAATTCCCTTTGTCAATCGGTACGTTACTTGCCCGAGACTCGATCGTCGGTATCCCAATACCTTGTTCAGTCTCGTAACCGACAAGTCACTTTACTCGTACCGTATGCATGATCCCGTGATCAACCACTTGATCACATTGAGCTCATTATGATGATGCATTACCGAGTGGGCCTAGAGATACCTCTCCGTCATACGGAGTGACAAATCCCAGTCTCGATTCGTGCCAACCCAACAGACACTTTCAGAGATACCTGTAATGTACCTTTATAGTCACCCAGTTACGTTGTGACGTTTGGCACACCCAAGGCACTCCTACGGTATCCGGGAGTTGCACAATCTCATGGTCTAAGGAAATGATACTTGACATCCAGAAAAGCTACAGCAAACGAACTACACAATCTTTGTGCTATGCTTAGGTTTGGGTCTTGTCCATCACATCATTCTCCTAATGATGTGATCCCGTTATCAATGACATCCCCATGTCCATAGCCAGGAAAACATGACTATCTGTTAATCAACGAGCTAGTCAACTAGAGGCTCACTAGGGACACATCGTGGTCTATGTATTCACACATGTATTACGATTTCCGGATAATACAATTCTAGCATGAATAATAGAGAATTATCATGAACAAGGAAATATAATAATCATTTTATTATTGCCTCTAGGGCATATTTCCAACAATCATATCTACTATATGATTCATGCTCGAACTTTTGGTCTCAGTGTTCCGAGGCCATATCTGCATATGCTAGGCTCGTCAAGTTTAACCAGAGTATTCTGCGTGTGCAAAACTGGCTTGCACCCGTTGTATGTGAACGTAGAGCTTATCACACTCGATCACCACGTGGTGTCTCGGCACGATGAACTGTAACAATGGTGCATACTCAGGGAGAACACTTATACCTTGAAATTTAGTGAGAGATCATCTTATAATGCTACCGTCGTACTAAGCAAAATAAGATGCATAATGGGTAAACATCACATGCAATCAATATAAGTGATATGATATGGCCATGATCATCTTGTGCCTTTGATCTCCATCTCCAAAGCACCGTTATGATCACCATCGTCACCGGCTTGACACCTTGATCTCCATCGTAGCATCGTTGTCGTCTCGCCAACTATTGCTTCTACGACTATCGCTACCGCTTAGTGACAAAGTAAAGCAATTACATGGCGATTGCATTTCATACAATAAAGCGACAACCATATGGCTCCAGCTAGTTGCCGATAACTGTTACAAAACATGATCATCTCATACAACAATTTATATCATCACGTCTTGACCATATCACATCACAATATGCCCTGCAAAAACAAGTTAGACGTCCTCTACTTTGTTGTTGCAAGTTTTACGTGGCTACTACAGACTTGTAGCAAGAACCGTTCTTACCTATGCATCAAAAGCACAATGATTTTTCGTCAAGTGTGCTGTTTTAACCTTCAACAAGGACCGGGCGTAGTCAAACTCGATTCAACTAAAGCTGGAGAAACAGACACCCACTAGCCACATGTGTGCGAAGTACGTCGGTAGAACCAGTCTCATGAACGTGGTCATGTAATGTCGGTCTAGGCCGCTTCATCCAACAATACTGCTAAATCAAAGTAAGACATTGCTGGTAAGCAGTATGACTATTATCGCCCACAACTCTTTGTGTTCTACTCGTGCATATAACATCTACGCATAGACCTGGCTCGGATGCCAATGTTGGGGAACGTAGTATTTCAAAAAAAATTCTTACGATCACGCAAGATCTATCTAGGAGAAGCATAGCAATGAGCGGGGAGAGTGTGTCTACGTACCCTCGTAGACCGAAAGCGGAAGCGTTTAGTAACGCGGTTGATGTAGTCGAACGTCTTTGCGATCCAACCGATCAAGTACCGAACACACGACACCTCCGCGATCAGCACACGTTCAGCTCGATGACATCCCTCGAACTCTTGATCTAGTTGAGGCCGAGGGAGAGTTTCGTCAGCATGACGGCGTGGTGACGATGATGATGAAGTTACCAACGCAGGGCTTCGCCTAAGCACTACAACGATATGACCGAGGTGTGTAACTGTGGAGGGGGGCACCGCACACGGCTAAAAGATCAACTTGTGTGTTCTAGGTTGCCCCTGCCCCCGTATATAAAGGAGGGAGGGGGAGGCCGGCCGGTCCTAGGGGTGCGCCCAAGGAGAGGGAGTCCTACTAGGATTACCAATCCTAGTAGGATTCCTCCACAAGGAAGAGAGGGGGAAGGAAGGAGAGGGAGAGGGACTAGGGAAGGGGGGCGCCCGCCCCCTTCCCTTGTCCAATTCGGACTGCAAGGGGGGGGGGGGCTGCCCTGGCTGCCCTCCTCTCTCTCCAACAAGGCCCATGGTGGCCCATTAGTTCCCCTGGGGGGGGGGGTCCGGTAACCCCTCCGGCACTCCGTTTTTACGTGAAACTATCAGGAACACTACCGGTGTCCGAATAACTTGGTCCAATATATCAATCTTTATGTCTTGACCATTTCGAGACTCCTCGTCATGTCCGTGATATCATGTGGGACTCCGAACAACCTTTGGTCATCAAGTCACATAAACTCATAATACAAATCGTCATCGAACGTTAAGCGTGCGGACCCTACAGGTTCAAGAACTATATAGACATGACCAAGACACGTGTCCTGTCAATAACCAATAGCGGAACCTGGATTCCATATTGGCTCGTACATATTCTACGAAGATCTTTATCGGTCAAACTGCATAACAACATACGTTGTTCCCTTTGTCATCGGTATGTTACTTGCCCGAGATTCGATCGTCGGTATCATCATACCTAGTTCAATCTCATTATCGGCAAGTGTATTTACTCGTTCCGTAATGTATCATCACGTAACTAACTCATTAGTCACATTGCTTGCAAGGCTTATAGTGATGAGCATTACCGAGAGGGCCCAGAGATACCTCTCCGACATTCGGAGTGACAAATCCTAATCTATGCCAACTCAACAAACGCCATCGGAGACACCCGTAGAGCATCTTTATAATCACCCAGTTAGTTGTGACGTTTGCTAGCACACAAAGTGTTCCTCCAGTATTCGGGAGTTGCATAATCTCATAGTATGAGGAACATGTATAAGTCATGGAGAAAGCAATAGAAAAACTAAATGATCATTATGCCAAGCTAACTAATGGGTCTTGTCCATCACATCATTCTCTAATGATGTGATCCCGTTCATCAAATGACAACACATTTCTATGGCTAGGAAACTTAACCATCTTTGATTAACGAGCTAGTCAAGTAGAGGCACACTAGGGACACTCTGTTTGTGTATGTATCCACACATGTACTAAGTTTCCGGGTAATACAATTATAACATGAATAATAAACATTTATCATGATATAAGGAAATATAAATAACAACTTTATTATTGCCTCTAGGGCATATTTCCTTCAGACGCCGCTGCAGCGGGAGGAGGAGGAGGCGGCTGCTGGTGCTTGGCCGCCAGTTCTTCGTCCGAGCACGACGAGGGATCCTCCATCATCGGCTGCGAGTCGTTCATGCCTAGCGTGAGGTCGTGCCGCGTCGTCCTGCTGCTTGTGTTATGTGTCTTTGGCGCCTCCTTCCGGCTCGCTTGCGACATAGGCCAAAGCGGCCGGCGCCATGCCTGCATCGGCGTGTCCGGTGGCGTGGATTGGAGAGAGAAAGGGAGGGGTGGGATGGGTGGGTGGGCCCCTCTTGTTTGGATGACAGATGGGCCAGCAATCGCATGCAGCGGGCGGAGGTGGACGCGGAGGGCACAAACAACATCTGATGCAAAATGGGAATGGGTCGTTGCATTGGGCACTCAAGTTTAGAGCAACTCCAACATAGTGACTCATTTGGTCCGCTTGCATCTATCTGCGTCCGCCTGCCGAAAAATGAGTGCCCAACGCTGCAACTCATTCCCGTTTTGCGGCGTCGTCCACACTTGCGGACGAGCTCTGGTCTGGCTGCAGCGCATACAACCATACCCAGGCGCTCCTCCTCGTCACAAGGTGCTCTGGTCTGGTCTGGCTTGAGTGGGCGGTGTCGGGAGCACGCAAGCACGGGGCTCGATCAGACAGGGCTACGGGTGCGGGAGCTCGGGGCGACGGTGCGGGAGCTCGGAACAGTTCAAGGAAAGACTCACCCAACAAGTGTTCGACGGAATGTCGGAGCGGACATATCATCAAATGAGTCTGCCCTGTTGTGCGCACGGGTGGACCCAAATGAAAAAGCGGACACGAACAAGCGGATGGGCGATCCAAACAAACAAAAAACGGACAAACTGCACCTCTGTTTGGGTCGACCGGTTGAAGTTGATCTAATTCTTAGAAAAAAAATTGATCGAAGAATTAAAGCGCGTGAGTGGGGCAAAGCCAAAGGAAACTATGGGGAGGATTCAAGGGATACTTACGTGCAAATTGTTCATCTGACTTATATAGGGGTGAAAGACTACTCGACGCTTTCAAAGCAAGGCATTGCTTTGGAATACATTAAGATGGATAGCATCATAGGATTTTTTTTTGCGATACCTTAGGGATCAGAGTGATGATTAATAGGATAGTTTGGGGTATATGTATTTTATGTCAGAGGTGATTTTTTTTAGATTTATGAAAGACGAACAACTGCAAAAGCATTTGTCGATAATACTCCCTCTGTTCCTTGATATAAGGTATATAGATTTTTGAAAAAAAAATCCGAAATATAAGGTGTATTGTGTTGCATCACTCGTCTGGATAATGTTTTTAAGAATTTGATTACATTTCTTTATATTAGGCAAACTCCTCTATTTTCTCATGTCAATTAGTCAGGTGTAATCTTGCCCAAAACTTGGGAAATTTTCCCTCCACATATGTTCTTTAATTTCCGTACCAAAAACTATACACCATATATTAAGGAACGGAGGGAGTATTTTTATTAAATGGGCTCGAAGACGATCGGATATTGTCAACCACGGATTGGTGGATGATGCTTACGGAACTCCGCCGACACCTTATAAAAAAACAAAATCCTTGTATTTCGGGAGGGGGGTGGTCGCAAGGCTAAAACATATACAGAAAAGGGCACCAGAGCCCGTGGCTTGGTTATGCGATTGGGTCGCTTGAGCTGGATGGGCTTAGGATTAGGTTTAGAATAGTTTTGGGATTTCCTTTTTTTCTTGATTTTTTTTGCGGATTTCTTGATATTAAATTGAATGTGATTCAAAAATTAAATCATTTTAATTTGGAAATGTCTACAAAAATCCCAATAAATTCAATACAATAGTTATGACTTAAGAAAAAAATCTAGCCAAAATATGAAATAAAATACATATAATAATAATATTATAAAGCTTATTTTTGGAAATTATAAATATTCCCTACAAATAAATGTATGGTTCTAGCTAATCCCATATACATGAGTGAGTCATCTCCACTTAACATATTTAACTCGACATGCATGTCACTTCACCAAACAATTATGAATGATATAAGACCCACCTCAGGTCTTCAGCATGCAATAATGCGTGAAAAAAGCCACAATATTCAATCATGCATGAGAATTCATTTTTTATTTTTTATTCTACTTATATTCAATAAATATTGTTACACAACTATACATAATCAAATATATAAGTCTTATGTATGAACGCTAACAACAATGACGGTGAGGGGAATGCCAGTGCTTTCGCTTTGGCTAGTAGATTGGGTCAGGGTCTTTTAGTTATCGCAGGTGTGCCACTCGGGCCGATCGCGTCGCTTGTTCTTCAAGTTTGTCTTTCAGGCTTCGATCCTTCTCGAGTCCATCCATAGACATAGTCGATAGAGCTCTGACGTAGATTCCAAATGCCTTCTTGGGGTGATGAGGTTAGGGTTTCTCGTCGTGCGTGTACGACGGTGAAATTTGGTATCAGTTGTTTTAGATATATTTAACGGTTTAAAGACAATGTCTGTGGCTCCGGGGCGCTAGTCCTTAGGAGCATGTGCATGAAGACTTTCCGATTGTCATCGAGAAGATCAAGCTGGATTCGGTAGGGGAGCGGCAACAGTGGCGCGTCGGCCGCTATAGTGATCGATTCAATGTCTAGAGATCTCCATGTAGTATATGTTGGGAGTGGTTTGTATTTCTACTTTTTTTGGAAAACGAGGATTACTCCCGGCCTCTGCATCCGAAAAATGCGTGCGGCCATATTATTAAAAAAATTGAATAAAAACATAGTCTTGGATCCATTACAGCTCGCAAACGAAGCAAAAGGAGAAATAAAAATTCATTGCCACAGCCGGCAAGATAATAGGACAAGATCATTAAACGCTTATCCTATTATAAGACCACCATCCAAACCTAGTAACCAAAGGTTTCCTGGAGTCTGCAGGGGTGAGTAAGGACCACGTACAGATCCATGCCGTAGCTCTGAAAATAACCTGCAAGAAAGTTAAAATATGTTATCTGTTGAATATCATATCATTCCAGCAGTTTCATATAGCCCAAATAAACGCACATATTTCAATCCGAATACGAGCCGCAGTAATATGGTCTATTTCAGGTAGCCACGTCCTAAATAACGCTTCAATGCTCGCTGGAGGAATAATGCTATTGTTTTGTCATGATCACAAAAACAACATCATGCACTACCTACCCAACATCGCTTTATTAAATTATTTTTGGTAAGGATCACTTGCTCGTGGACAAATCACATGAAATTTTTGATACACAAGAGAACCTTAACTTTTCAAATATGTATCGATCTCGGGATTGTGCCAAAATTAATTAGATCCATATACATAGATTTGACCGTAAACACTCCGCTTCCAGAAAAAAAAACATTGACGATTCTAAGTTGTGTATTGTATTTCTAATGAATTTCTATAATATTCGTATTTTTTCAAGAAAAAGGACGTGGTAAGCTGCAATATGCACCTATGAGGCTGCATGGTCTTCAAAAAGTACGTCAGTCAATTATCACGGAGAAACACAAGCTTGAGCACCTGAACTTACTTGCATTGCGGGATTTGCCTCGTGGACGCATCGTAGACGCAGATTGGTTCAAAGGCAGTCACAGATCAGCATCGCAGAGCAGCTGAGGTGAATCGCAGGGCAATTCTCCTTTGGCACGCACGACGCGGCTGGCTAGCTGCACGCACTGATCGGCCTGGAGCTTCTTCACCTGGCCAACTCCTACCATCAGTACATGCATGCCTCCGTGCCAAAGGAGAAGCGCCCTGGGATTCACACGCCACACACATGGATATATTGCCTTGCCTGCCTGGCCCAAGTTTCTCTAAGTTCTTGCGCTCGTCGCCGATGAACATACCCTGTTCCTGAACCATGCTTATATACCGCGCGTTCGGCTTTGGGATATGGATCTCCGGATGGCATATGCTTCGAGGCCGATCGACTATTCCGGAGGAGCTGCCTTTCTTGCCGGTGGCCTCCCTATCGCTTCCCCGCTTTGGAGTGTGCTGCCGGAATAATGGTCCTCCTGGTATGGCTTTCCTGATCATCATTCAGTACAGGTATATACATTTTGCGGGTGCAAGCAAAACTTAGGTATATGTGGTGCGATGTTACAGCATAATAACAAAGTAGAAGTGTCTCAGAGCAGAGTAGCACCGACGAGTACTGATTGTATCACCGCAGCAGCGAAACGTTAACGCATTCGATGCTAGATATGAAGAGATTTTGTTCCTTGGATATCTCTAGCTTTCCTTTATTTTACCCGAGGTGTTGCTATTGAACTCACTGAGACATTCCACATGGAGCACAAGAATAACTGATTTATGCTTTGTCTTGGCCCTTGGCGAGCCACAAACGCAGATAGCAAACCTTCGTTCTTATTGTCTGATGGTACATTCCATTGCATCCTCTCTATTCGATCGAGCTCATGCAGCCACTAGCTTTTTTCTGACTGAACCACCGGGCATAAAAGGGGCAGAGCTCTCCGGCCAGACCAGGACGGGCTATCTGCCTAACTTGTTGCATGGAGCGACCGGGATTTGTGTTTGCTAGCAAATGAGTGTTAAACTTCTGTTAGTTCTACAGGGAAATATCTTTGGCTGTCAGGTGTATATACACTTGATACGAGAAAAATAATTTAGTAACTTAAAAAAAGTCAAAAAATCTAACACTTATTTGAAAAAAAACTTCTGTTGTACTCGTATAAAAAGTTTCGTGAAGGAAAAAAAAATTCTCATCAACATCAGGAAAAAATAAATACAAGGACAAAAAAAGTAAATAGTAACCTCTATATAATGTTATTTTTTTCAGCAACAATACCATGGAATTTTTTCCTTGGCCAAACTTTTTATCTATATCTATACCAATATAAAAAGATCCAAATGGGCAGATCCAAACCATCTCGACCGTCAAATCATGTTATCTAGCGGTTCAAGTCGCTTCAATGTTGAGCACCAAACACGTTTAACGCTCTAATTACCCACCAATGCCATTGATTATAAACATGTTTTGACTCAACGTTATCCCTTGAAATCTGCCATATAATTAATATCCTACCATTTCCACGAAAAAGTAATTGATATCTTACCAAATACCAACGTGCAACAGATATATCTTACCTAATATAACGTGTAACTAATATCCTACCTAATATAAACGTGCATTGCACGTACATTATTACTAGTACGAATAAAATAGAAGGTCAAATTTATTTCAAAACAAGTTTTGATTTTTTTACCTTCTTTCTAATTGCTTTTTTTCTTTGCATATAGGGTGTATATACACCCATGAACCAAATGTTCCCATCCGCTCGACATCACTTTTATTTGAACATCATAATTCAAGATGTATAGGTTTTATGCCAAATGCACCAAAGACGGCAATGCCGCCTTGGCCGCTAGAGCGGATGGGTGGCCCTCACGGTGGACGCTTCATTTATATCCGAAGATGGCAGCGCAAGTACTGGTATGATTTTACGGAACTCCGCCGGTGACGTTGTCTTTGCAGCCTGCCGCTATCTATTCAACTGCAATGATGCACATTAGCCCTCATCTTCCAATGGTCTAATGAACCGAATCCAATGGTCTAATGAACCAAATGTTCCCATCCGCTCGACATCACTTTTATTTGAACATCAGAAATCAAGATGTCTAGGTTTTATGCCAAATGCACCAAAGACGGCAATGCCGCCTTGGCCGCTAGAGCGGATGGGTGGACCTCGCGGTGGACGCTTCATTTATATCCAAAGATGGTAGTGCAAGCACTGGCATGATTTTACGGAACTCCGCTAGTGAGGTTGTCTTTGCAGGCTGCCGCTATCTATTCAATTGCAACGATGCACATTAGCCCTCACCTTCCAATGGTCTAATGAACCAAATATTATCGCATGCCTAAGATGTTGAAATATATTGCCCGCATCTCTCCATCAGTTTAAAGTTTTAGAGTAACCGAATGGTGCATGAATTCAATATGCGCTACATGTTGTATCAAATTCCAGCCTCGATTGGTCCAGCTACGGACACCTTCTCAAAATCGGAAGACTTCTCGAAATCCGTGAGTTTATCCTATAGAAAATTGACCGTGAATAAAATAGGCTTGCCGACTACCTAGCTAATTTTGGTAGATCCCATGGCCACAACTTTCGTTGGTTGTGCCATGCCTCTTGGTGCATTGCATGACTCGTGCGAGACAATTGTAACCCTATTATTGAGAAATAAAAAATCATTGCATTTACCGCAAAAAAAGCAAGGGGTGGTTGATTAAAGGAGTTGCTCCAGGAAACTCATTTAGATTACAACCTCAAGCCGCCTCAATGTTGAATCTAAGTAGGAGGTTCCTTTTTGTATGTCATGGAGATTCTGTAGGGCGGAATCAAGGAGAAACATAAATTCGTTTGTTTAGAACAACCTGCTTTATTATTCTTCAAAGATATTCGTAGTAACATGGATATAAAAGCCACTGGGTGGTAGATGAACCCACAAGCGAAAACCTGGATGAGAAGTTGCTGATTGCGCAAGGTTGTGAGCTCCTTTGTTCGAGCTCTTAGATTCATGTCAGAAGGCCGCCCACATGAACTAGGTCAACTTTCCCTTGATCTCCATCAATAGCGTGCTACAAAAACCCTAGGAAAGGATGCTCGAGGTTGTTGACAACTTGCAGGCAGTGTGAGGCGATGCAAACCTAGTGGGTACTGAGATCAGTGGCGAGAGCAAGTGCCTCCCAACGCGCCAACTCCTCCAGCGTCCTTGGACCAGAGCCCCCCCTCAAAAGAAACCGTCGAGGATCCCAAGAATAAATCTGCTTCGAACATGCAAACAACTCTGACGGCTTCGGTTCCTCCATTCTTCTTCGTCGTTGTGTCAACATTATTTGTTACACACTCGACGGTGGGGCTAACCAGCAAGGGTGGCTGGGGTCGAGCTCCTCTAGATAGGTTTGTTGGTGCTCTCTTCGGCAAGCTCAAGGCCTCGAATAAAATTATCCACAAAGATGTTTTCTGTTATTGGGCTCTTGTATTCACCATCGCAAATCACTCATCGTCGTGCGTACCAAATCGCCATAGTATTACCGGTACACAAGCCCATGATTTCATGCTCGCCATGACAGTAGACAACGAATCCTTGGCCACATTTTCCTAGACTGAACTCATGAACATCTTTGTCAACCAATGCCTAGACGCATCTCAAGAAGAATGTCGTCGTGAATGAACAAAAAGAGTGTTTTTTCCTTCTAATAATTGATGTCTGTTTTTTTAAGGAATAATAATTGTTTTTTTAGGGAAAGGGTTAATAGTTGATGTCTGCTTACTCTTGTTTTTTTGAGACAATTCGCGAAGCTTTTATTCAAACCGTCACCGCCATTACACATACGAAAGGCAGTCCATCGGGTTGGCCTAACCAGACACGGCGGCCAGCCCCTAACTTCAAAGCATGCTTCGCTAAATTGTAAGCCTCAACATTTGAGCTCCTAAATTCATGGACTAAATTACATGAAATAAAAGATGAAAATTGGTTCTTGATCTCCTGAATGATGGCTCCATAACTTGCACCACTTCCTTGGTGGACCTCCTGTACTACCCCTTGCAATTTGTTGCAATGTGCACCCGATCCTCGTGCAGATCCCCGGCTAGGGCTAGCCCTTCTCTAATCGCCAGAGTTTCAAGAGTTGCTGGATCGGTTATGTTGGTGAACACGCACACCGACGCACCAAGAAAAGTGCCATCATGGCTTCTGCAAATGGCTCCCACAGCTCCAAACTTGCTTCTCCCTCCTACGGCCCCATCAACATTGAGCTTCACATGGCTATCAGGAGGAGCCAACCATCCCGTCGGATGTGTCACTGTGGTCGACGGTATAGGTCTGCTCGTGGAAAGCACTTGTATATCTAACAAGTAAGATGACACAAATCCATGTATAGCGTGAGGTGTCTTGAATATACCTTCATAAATTGCCTTCCTTCGAGCTCCCCAGATGGCCCATAATGTCACTACAAACTTTATGAAATCATCCGACGAAAGTTCTGCCTTAATAGAAATCCACTCCCGAGCATCTTCCTCCTGGTGTACACTCAGTTGGTAGAGGATGCCTTCAGATGATAACGCCCAAGTGCTTCGAGATACCGGGGAATTCAGCAACGCATGTCTCCAAGTGTCATGAACTCCGCACAGCGTGCATGCTCCTATTGTGGCCATATTACGGTGATGCAAAACCTCGGCCGAAGGTACTGAGTGCTTTGCTAGCCTCCACATGAAAACCCTAAGATTCGAGGGCACCTCAAGTTTCCATAGTGAAAGCTACTCCTTACTCTCCCCGTGAGTATTCGATGATCCCTAATGATCCTCTAGCCATCTTTCTCTATTCATCTTGGTGCGGACCAACATACGGTAAGAGGAGCCCACTGTGAAATTCCCCCGAGGTTCTTCGCTCCACGCCCAGAAGTCGCCGACTCTCCTCGTGCATAAGGGAATTTGCAATATCGCTTCGGCATCAAATTGTGTGAAAATAGATCGTACTAGCTGTGTCCTCCATGAAGCCGTGGCTGGTTCGATCAGCTCCGAAACCAACTGAGGGGGATGCGCCACACGTGATGTAATGGGTCTCCTATAGCTATCCCTTGGTATCCAATTTTGGGACCAAATATTGGTAGTTTCACCATCCCCAATTCTCCTGACCAACCCTTGGGCCATAACATCTCTGCCATCTAGGATTGCACGCCATATCTGGGATGGGTTAAACCCCAACTCAGCATCCAACAGTGATACATGTGGAAAGTATTTTGATTTCAAAATCCTAGCACTGAGTGAATTAGGATGATTCAAAATTCTCCATGCTTGCCTTGATAAGAGAGTGATGACCCACAAGTATAGGGGATCTATCGTAGTCCTTTCGATAAGTAAGAGTGTCGAACCCAACGAGGAGCAGAAGGAAATGATAAACAATTTTCAGCAAGGTATTCTCTGCAAGCACTGAAATTATAGGTAATAGATAGTTTTGTGATAAGATAATTTGTAACGAGCAACAAGTAACAAAAGTAAATAAAGTGCAACAAGGTGGCCCAATCCTTTTTGTAGCAAAGGACAAGCCTGGACAAACTCTTATATAGAAGAAAGCGCTCCCGAGGACACATGAGAATTATCGTCAAGCTAGTTTTCGTCACGTTCATATGATTCACGTTCGGTACTTTGATAATTTGATATGTGGGTGGACCGGTGCTTGGGTGCTGTCCTTACTTGGACAAGCATCCCACTTATGATTAACTCCTATTGCAAGCATCCGCAACTACAAAAGAAGTATTAAGGTAAATCTAACCATAGCATGAAACATATGGATCTAAATAAGCCCCTTATGAAGCAACGCATAAACTAGGGTTTAAGCTTCTGTCACTCTAGCAACCCATCATGTACTTATTACTTCCCAATGCCTTCCTCTAGGCCCAAATAATGGTGAAGTGTCATGTAGTCGATGTTCACATAACACCACTAGAGGAGAGACAACATACATCTCCTCAAAATATCGAACGAATACCAAATTCACATGACTACTAATAGCAAGACTTTTCCCATGTCCTCAGGAACAAACGTAACTACTCACAAAGCATATTCATGTTCATAATCAGAGGGGTATTAATATGCATATAGGATCTGAACATATGATCTTCCACCAAATAAACCGACTAGCATCAACTACAAGGAGTAATAAACACTACTAGCAACCTACATGTACCAATCCCAGACTTAGAGACAAGAATTGGATACAAGAGATGAACTAGGGTTTGAGAAGAGATGGTGCTTGTGAAGATGTTGATGGAGATTGGCCCCCTCCCGATGAGAGGAGCGTTGGTGATGGCGATGGCGATGATTTCCCCCTCCCGGAGGGAAGTGTCCCTGGCAGAACAGCTCCACCGGAGCCCTAAATTGGTTCCGCCTCGTGGCAGCGGAGTCTTGTCCCGAAAGCTTGCTTATGATTTTTTTCTCAATGAAAGACTCCATATAGCAGAAGATGGGCATCAGCGGGCCACCAGGGGGCCCACGAGGCAGGGGGCACGCCCAGGGGGTAGGGCGCGCCCCCACCCTCATGGCTGGTGAGTGGCCCCCCTCTGGTACTTCTTGCGCTCAGTATTTTTTATATATTCTGAAAATAAATTCCGTGAAGTTTTAGGACTTTTAGAGCTATGCAGAATAGGTCTCTAATATTTGCTCCTTTTTCAGCCCAGAATCCCAGCTGCCGACATTCTCCCTCTTTATGTAAACCTTGTAAAATAAGAGAGAATAGGCATAAGTATTGTGACATAATGTGTAATAACAGCCCAAAATGCAATAAACATCGATATAAAAGCATGATGCAAAATGGACGTATCACAGAGCAAGGTTGAACAGCTCCAAGTCATGAAAACCTAGTCCCCCCATGTACTTTGGCATGGTCAGAATGTCCCACGCCACCTATGCTGGCTTACGCTTGCCTCTTTTGCTCCCCCACCAGAACTGCCTTATAAGTGAAGTTACACTCTCACATAGGCCTCTAGGTAATCTAAAACATGCCATGGAGTAGACTGGTATAGCATGTGCCACTGACTTGATGAGTACCTCCTTTCCTGCAGCTGACAATAATTTCTCCATCCATCCCTTCACTTTTTCCCAAACTCTGTCACGTAAATATTTGAAAGTTCTATTCTTTGCTTGACCCACATCAGTTGGCATGCCCAAATATAGTTCACTAAGGGACTCATTCTGCACCTGCAACTTGTTCTTGATTGCTTCTCTCACATTTTGTGAGCATCCCTTGCTTAAGAACATGGATGATTTCCCATTATTTACTCTTTGCCCCGAGGCTCTGCAATAACAAGTTAGTAGATTTGATACATGCTCTACACCCTCCACACTAGCCTTAAAAAGCAACAGGCTATCATCAACAAACAAAAGGTGGTTAACGACTGGTGCTATCAAGAATAGGTAAGGGGAGATAGGATCTCCCTGCCGAATACCTCTCGTGGGAATGAAACTTTCTAACTTTTCCCCATTAAAAAGAACTGAAAAGGAAACCGATGAAACCATAGCCATAACCGTGTCAATCCAAGACTGAGCAAAACCCAACTTACTCATAATGGCCCGGAGGTATGACCACTCCAGCCTATCATAGGCTTTCATCATGTCCAGTTTTAGAGCACAAAAACTGTTATTCTTCGATCTGTTGCACTTCATAAAATGTAAGCACTCATAAGTGCAAATAATATTATCTATGATGTGACGCCCCCGATTCGATCGTACACTAATCATACACGCAAACGGGTACGATCAAGATCAGGGACTCACGGGAAGATATCACAACACAACTCTACAAATAAAATAAGTCATACAAGCATCATATTACAAGCCAGGGGCCTCGAGGGCTCGAATACAAGAGCTCGATCATAGACGAGTCAGCGGAAGCAACAATATCTGAGTACAGACATAAGTTAAACAAGTTTGCCTTAAGAAGGCTAGCACAAACTGGGATACAGATCGAAAGAGGCGCATGCCTCCTGCCTGGGATCCTCCTAAACTACTCCTGGTCGCCGTCAGCGGGCTGCACGTAGTAGTAGGCACCCCCAGTGTAGTAGTAGTCGTCTGGCTCCTGGGCTCCAACGTTTGGTCACAACAATCGGGCATAGGAAAGGGGAAAAGGGGGAGAAAAGCAACCGTGAGTACTCATCCAAAGTACTCGCAAGAAAGGAGCTACACTACATATGGATGCATTGGTATCAACTGGAATAAGGCTATTATAAGATTATTGAACTGCAGAAAGCCAGAATAAGAGGGGGATAGCTAGTCCTTTCGAAGACTACGCTTCTAGCAGCCTCCGTCTTGCAGCATGTAGAAGAGAGTAGACTGAAGTCCTCCAAGTATCATCGCATAGCATAAACCTAACAGATGATCCTCCCCTCGTCGCCCTGTGAGAGCGCGATCACCGGTTGTATCTGGCACTTGGAAGGGTGTGTTTTATTAAGTATCCGGTTCTAGTTGTCATAAGGTCAAGGTACAACTCCGGGTCGTCCTTTTACCGAGGGACACGGATATTCGAATAGATCAACTTCCCTGCAGGGGTGCATCACATAACCCAACACGCTCGATCCCATTTGGCCGGACACACTTTCCTGGGTCATGCCCGGCCTCGGAAGATCAACACGTTGCAGCCCTACCTACGCACAACAGAGAGGTCAGCACCCCGGTCTAAATCCTATGGCGCAGGGGTCTGGGCCCATTGCCCATTGCACACCTGCACGTTGCATACGCGGCCGGAGAGCAGACCTAGCAACCTCCATTACAAAGGAAGTTGCGTTACACGGTCCAACCCGGCGCGCGCCGCTCAGTCGCTGACGTCACGAAGGCTTCGGCTGATACCACTACGTCGAGTGCCCATAACTGTCCGTAGATGGTTAGTGCGTATAGGCCAGTAGCCAGACTCAGATCAAATACCAAGATCTCGTTAAGTGTGTTATTCTAAAATAACCACGGACGCCGACCAGGGCCAGGCCCACCTCTCTCCTAGGTGGTCTCAACCTGCCATGTCGCTCCGCCACAGTGTAACCATCGGGGGCCTTCGGGAACTCGGGCCCACCTCTACCGGGATGGAGCCACCTGCCCCTTCAGCCCCCAACATCGGAATCACTCGCGGGTACTCCTACGAGCCGACCCGACTTTAATCACCACAAGTATCATATATTATGTATAAGTATATACCCGTGACCACCTCCCAAGTGATCACGACCCGATAGTATAACATGGCAGACAGACAAGAATGTAGGGCCACTGATGGTAAACTAGCATCCTATACTAAGCATTTAGGATTTCAGGTAAGGTATCAACAGCTGGAGCAACAATGACAGGCTATGCATCAGAATAGGATTAACGAAAAGCAGTAACATGCTACACTACACTAATGCAAGCAGTATGGAGGAGAGTAGGCGATATCTGGTGATCAAGGGGGGGCTTGCCTTGTTGCTCTGGCAAGAGAGAGGGGTCGTCAACACCGTAGTCGTACTGGGTAGCAGCGGCGTCGGTCTCGGTGTCTAACGAGAGAAGAGGGGGAAGAAACAATAAATATAATGCAAACAAATGCATGACGATGCATGACATGACAAAGCGTGATGCTAGGTGTGCCCTAACGCGGTACGAGGTGGTACCGGTGAAGGGGAAAAGCATCCGGGAAATTATCCCCGGTGTTTCGCGTTTTCGGGCAGAGGAGCCGGAGGGGGAAAGTTGCGTGTTCGCTATGCTAGGGATGCGTGGCAGACGAACGGGCTGCGTATCCGGATTCGTCTCGTCGTTCTGAGCAACTTTAATGTTGAAAATAATTTAATCCGAGTTACGGATTAAAAGATATGATTTTCTGAAGATTTTACTAATTTCTGAAATTTAATTAATTATTTAAGTTAATGCGAAAATGGATTTATGACATCAGCATGATGTCATGCTGACGTCAGCAGTCAACAGGGGTTGACTGATCAACCTGACCAATGGGTCCCACTGGTCAGTGACACATTTTAATTAAACATTTTAATTAACCTAATTAGTATTAATTAGGGGGGTGGGCCCCACTGTCATACTTTGTTAGCTAATTAACAGTAGTTAATCAGGTTAATTAGTCATTAGATTAATTAATCTTAATTAGCTAGTTTAATTAGAATTAATTAAGTTAATTAATTAATTAATTAATTTTATTATTTACTATTTATTTATTTTATATATATTTATTTAAATTCCTTTTTTAAAACTTTCTGGGCCGTGGGGCCATTTGGTCAGTGGCCCAGGGGGCATAACGGGCGCACGGGCGTTGGGCGGATCGGGCGGGCGCCCGAACGAGGGCGAACCGAGCCGCGATGGGGGGGCACTGGCGCCAGCGGCCAGGGCAGGGCTCACCGGCCGACCGTCTTCGGCGAAGGAAGCCGACGTAGGAGGGGGCGCCGGAGGCAGCAGCAGGCGCGCTGCGGCCTCGCGCGAGGCAGCAGAGGCGAGCGGGCGGGGCAGGACCACAGCAGCGGTAACAGCGGCGGAGG
>NC_041386.1:113904352-113913434 GCF_002162155.2 Triticum dicoccoides | reverse complement strand
AAGTGGGGGCGTGTCGATGGGGGGGGGTCTGGTGGAGTGGGGGGAGGTTGTAGGCGGGGTGGGCCTTGGCCCAGTTGGGCCTGTGGCCTGCCGGGCCGAAGCCCCGAGGGGCAGGGGGCTTTCTCCTTTTTTCTAGTTTTAGTTTTAGTTTTTCTTTCCTTTTTGTATTTTCTTTCTTTTACTTATTTTCTATTCTGTTTTATTTCATTTTAAATTATTTAGGCATTTTCTAAAAATGTGTTTACTTCACCATAATTACCAGTGCAATATTTGGCACCCACCGATCATTTTTGGTTTCAACTTTTAAAAACTTTTGTTGTTTGCCATTTTCTGAATTGATTTTTGAATCGGTTTGAACTAACGAAAGTTTAGCAACAGTAATCACCGATGACATGGCATCATTAGGAGAGTTTTACTGTAGCCTAATTATCCGGGCGTTACAAATCTCCTCCACTACAAGAAATCTCGTCCCAAGATTTAGGAGGTAGAAGGAAATAGTGCGGGGTATTCATCACGCAGGCGGTCCTCGTGTTCCCAAGTGGCTTCATCTTCAGAGTGATTCGACCACTGGACTTTGAGGAATTTGATCGCCTTCTGACGTGTGCGGCGTTCAGCTTGGTCAAGAATGCGGACCGGATGCTCTTTATAGGAGAGGTCCTGTTGCAATTCGAGCACTTCATGATCCACCGCTCGGATTGGATCCTTGAAGCAACGACAGAGTTGTGACACATGGAACACATCGTGAACCTGAGAAAGGTTCGGCGGAAGCTCCAGTTGATATGCCAACTTTCCACGCCTTTCAAGAATAGTGAAGGGACCGATATAGCAAGGAGCTAGCTTGCCCTTGATCCTGAAGCGGTGAGCACCCTTCATTGGTGTAACTCGAAGATAAGCCTTTTCGCCAGGTTGATAGACCATGTCTTGGTGATGACGGTCATACTGACTTTTCTGACGTGACTGAGCAGTCTTGAGATTCTCGCAAATAATGCGAACTTGTTCTTCGGCCTGTTGGATAATATCCGGACCGAAGAGTGGACGTTCCCCAGTTTCTGACCAGTTCAGAGGGGTCCGACACTTTCGTCCATATAGCACTTCGAAGGGGGGACATCTTCAGACTAGCTTGATAGCTATTATTATAAGAGAACTCGGCATATGGAAGAGATTCCTCCCATTTCTTGCCGAATGAAATTACACAAGCTCGAAGCATGTCTTCGAGAACTTGGTTGACACGTTCAACCTGTCCTTGCGACTGAGGATGAAACGCAGTACTGAACGACAGATGAGTCCCCATAGCTTCTTGGAAACTTGCCCAGAATCTTGAAGTGAATAAGCTGCCACGGTCTGAACAGATAACCAGTGGAATACCGTGAAGTGAAACAATTCTGTCCATGTAGAGAGTAGCAAGCTGACTAGCAGTGATTGTCTCTTTGACTGCCAGAAAATGGGCAACTTTAGAAAGCCGGTCAACGACGAGAAGAATAGCATCATTACCTTTCTGCGATTTGGGAAATCCAGTGACGAAGTCCATTTCAACATGGTCCCATTTCCATTCAGGAATAGAGATAGGTTGCAGAGTTCCAGCAGGCCTTTGATGCTCTGCTTTGATACAGCGACAAACGTCACACTCAGCAACATAACGAGCAATGTCATGCTTCATATTAGACCACCAGAATCTTTGACGAATATCCTGGTACATCTTTATACTACCAGGATGGATGGACAGAGGCGTATCATGAGCTTCTTGCATAACCCTTTTAGTCTTATCCAGTTTTTTCTTCAAACATGGTACCACTAGGCGGCCTTTGAAGTACAAGGCGCCATCGTCGGCGATAGTGAAGAATGAGGGCTTTCCTTTTGCTAGATGGCATTTAATCTTATGGACTTCAGAGTCATAACCTTGAATAGTCTTTATACCAGCTATGAGATCTGGTACGACAGCCAGGGTATTTAGAGAACCCTTAGTAACAACAAGAAGATTCATCTTGCGGAACTCCGGGGGAGGGGGAGCGAGTGCTCCAGGAGGAACAATATGAAGGTTCAGCTTCCTAATTTTTCGACAAGCGAGGGCTGAACTTTGTGAACCTGGAGGTGGTTGCAGTAAGACTTGTGGCTCAAGGCATCAGCCATTACATTAGGCTTGCCGGGGGTATAGGATATACCCACGTCAAAGTCTGCAACAGTCTCCATCCATCTCTGCTGACGGAGGTTCAGATCTGGCTGAGTAAACAGATACTTCAGACTTTGGTGGTCGGTGAAGATTTCGCAACGATTACCGAGAAGGTAATGTCGCCACTGCTTCAGTGCATGAATGACAGCAGCAAGCTCGAGGTCGTGAACTGGGTAGTTTTCTTCGTGAGGGCGCAGTTGACGAGAGGCATAAGCAATCACTCTGCGCTCTTGCATTAGGACACAGCCTAATCCTTGACGGGAAGCGTCGCAGTAAATGACAAAGTCCTTAGTATCAGGTGGAGCAAGCACTGGGGCAGAAGTTAACTTGTCTTTGAGCGCCTGGAAACTTTCCTGACACTTGTCTGTCCAGTCGAACTTGACACCCTTATGCAACAGATTAGTCAGAGGTCTGGCAATCTTGGAGAAGTTCTCGACGAATCGACGGCAATAGCTGGCGAGACCGAGAAAACTTCGGACTTGCTTGACATTCTTCGGAGGAGTCCAATCGAGAATAGCCTGAACTCGTTCAGGGTTGACGGCAATACCATCCTTGGAGATGACATGCCCAAGATAGGTTACTTTGGGGAGCCAGAGTTCTCACTTGGAATACTTAGCATACAGCTGATGCTCTCAAAGCTTTTCCAGCACAAGACAAAGATGTTCAACATGTTCTTCCTTGTTCTTGGAAAATACAATGATATCGTCCAAATATACCACGACGAACTTGTCGAGGTAATCCATGAATATATAGTTCATCAGACGGGAGAAGGTGGCGGGAGCATTCGTTAAGCCGAATGACATGACGGTGTACTCGTATGATCCATACCGAGTCACGAAGGCGGTTTTTGGGATGTCCTCTTCACGAACACGGATCTGGTGGTAACCCAACCTCAAGTCGAGTTTGGAGAACACTGATGAGCCAGCCAGTTGATCATAAAGATCATTGATCCGAGGAAGAGGATATTTATTCTGAATGGTAGCTTGGTTTATAGGATGGTAGTCTTGGACTAATCAGTTTGTCCCATCCTTCTTCTTAACAAAGAGAGAAGGTGCTCCCCAAGGAGAGCAACTTGGGCGAATGAAACCTTTGACAAGAGATTTGTCGATTTCCTCCTTAAGCTCAATGAGTTCATGCGGCGGCATCTTGTAGGGTCGTTTAGCTATAGGGGTGGTGCCGGGTTTCAAATCGATGATGAATTCGACAGCTCTAGCAGGGGGAATCCCTGGAAGTTCTTCTGGGAAGACATCTTGGAATTCACGAACGACGGGAATATTTTCAATGCCCTCGAGTGGTGCAACATTCAACGCATTCAAGGCATAAAGCCGTGCCTCGGCGTTCTGAACTAGATGAGCTTGGTAAGCTATTATTTTGTCAGAAGGGTGTAGCAGATGGACGACCTTAGTGGCGCAAACTATAGAAGCAGTATGCGCTTTCGACCAATCCATTCCCAGAATGAGGTCGATGTTAGACGACTTCAGGATAATGGGAGAGGCATAGAATTCCAGCCCTTCAATTTCCACGGGGACATCGATGCCAACCAGTGAGGTTTGGCATTGTCCCACGGGGTTTTTTACCAATACCGAAGTGTTCATCTCCTCACATTTAACGTCATGCTTGTATGCAAAATCTTCTGACATGAATGAATGGGATGCTCCTGAATCGAATAAAACAGATGCAGGTACTGAGTTTACGAGGAGTGTACCCATCACGGTAGCAGGCTGGTCTAGAACTTCATTGAGATCAACGTGGTTGGCATGAACACGACCATAAGACTTGGCATTGTTATTGCGAGGCTGGTTGCTTCCACGACCAGCTATGGGGAGGGCCAGTTGATTCTGGTTCTGATTCTGATAGCAGTTCCTGGCAAGGTGACCAGGTTGGCCACACTTGTAGCACAGACCATTATTGGGAGTGGGAACAGGAGCTTGGGGTGGTGGAGCTGGAAGCCTTGGCTGCCTAGTTGGTGGAGCAGGCAGACGAGGTGCAGCATAGGACTGCCTTGGGGCAGGTGCAGTTGGCTGGTACATGCTGTTGGGAATCCATATCTTACGCTTCTGCGAGGACGGGCCCGAACATGAGCCCGTGTCACGGTTGTGCCTGTGAGAGCTCTGGTATTCCTGCAGACTAGTTTCGACATTGATGGCCTTGTTCACCAGGGTGGCGAAATCTGCAAAGTCATGCACTAGAAGTGCGAGCTTGATAGCAGCTTGAAGGCCATCACGGAACTTCTCCTGTCTGCGTGCATCAGTTGCAATGTCTTCTTCAGCATAGCGGGACAGATCCAGAAACTCCCGCTGATAAGCTTCCACAGTTTTGTTGCCTTGGGTGAGGTTGCGGAACTCACGCTTCTTCCGGTCCATGACTCCCTGAGGAATGAAGCGAGCACGGAAGGCAGCTTGGAAGTTTGGCCAGGTGATGATTGTTCCAGCTGGCAGAGTACGCCTGTGGCTGTCCCACCATTGAGCTGCGGGTCCTTTTAGGAAGAAAGAAGCAAAGGTGACGTAGCTTGCAAGGGCTACATCAGCAGACTCCATCTCATAGGTGATGTCATGGAGCCAGTCATCAGCATCAAGAGGCTGAGTTGAGCTGCGGTACACGGTTGGGTTGAGGCGCATGAAATTCTACATAGTCACTTCGGTTGGCTGCTGGTTCATATTGGGGCGAGGAAACTGAGCCATAATATTCTCCATGAACCGACGATTCAGCTCAAACTGTTGCATCATCCCAACCATGTACTCAGGCGGTGGTGGGGCGTTGCCACCACGACCACGACCACGACCACTTGGTCTAACCATCCTGCTAATATATAACATGGGTAGTTCAGCATTGAGAAATTTGCAAAGACAAGAATCATTCATGATGAAACATGCACAACGAAAGCAGCACGATAGATACTACATAGTAGTCAGCATATCTTACAAAAGAGATCATGCATAGAGTTCGGTACATAGACTAAGACATCATAGGCGGCACACAGGCTCGCGGCGAATGCATCTAACACTAACAAGCAAGTCTATATCAGTCCCACGCGGTATTGCGGAGGTAGGTGTAGCCCGACAGCTGGTAGTGATGCGAAGGGAAGACCTCCACGCGAGTAGCCTGGGATCCGCGGATACTCTGGTGCGGAACCCGATGCGCAAGTGGTAGGAGAGGACCAAGTGCAGGAGAGTAGCCTCCCACATCTGGCCAGCCGACGCCCTGGGGCATCATGGTCCTGGCAGGGTAGATCGCAGAACGCGACAGATCACCAGATCGGACAGCGGGGTGCAACAGCGTCAGAGCATGATACAGGTGCTGACGGCTGGTGTACAACTCATGGCGAAGAGCTCGGTTAGCTCTATCCAGCCCATCAGCATGCAGAACCAGGTTCTGATGGTAGAAGGGCTCTCGGGTGACAGTGGAGTAGGCCGTAGTGTAGTAACCCTCCGCACCAACATCGGATGCGATAGCAATGTGCCTGAAGGGGGAGGTGTCCAGCTCCTGATACTCTCCATGAAGACATGTCAGAGCAGCATAAGCATCATCGTGGACTGCCATATCGATAGTCACTCCAACACCATGAGCAATGTGCAGCACGGTAGTGGAGTCATACTCCGAGAGTAGAGGTGGACGATGGCACGGTACTGCTCCTGGTTGAAGCCCTGATACTCCTCATAGACGGTGTACTCAGGGTGCCAGCGATAACCCAGGTAGGTCATCATCTCAACCAACACAGCAGGTGATCCTGAGGCACCAATGGCCGTCGTGTGGCGCACGACCTGCCTCGTGGGTTCCATCTAAAAACAAAGATGTTTTCACAGGAGTCAAATGACAATGTGGATAATGTTTAAATGCTACTCTAAAGAATAACTAGGGCTTATCCAACTTTGGGGTGAACGTGGTCACGGGATCCTAGTGTTAAAGTTAGTAAAATCGTTTAACCTGAGTAGGAGAGAGTT
The DNA here is from genome assembly GCF_002162155.2 of Triticum dicoccoides. Classification (NCBI taxonomy): domain Eukaryota; kingdom Viridiplantae; phylum Streptophyta; class Magnoliopsida; order Poales; family Poaceae; genus Triticum; species Triticum dicoccoides. The sequence goes on along the minus strand of NC_041386.1, from coordinate 113,907,326 downwards.
CAGAGTCCCAGAGTAAGGATCGAGGAGTAAAAGATCCTAATACCACCCAGATGGCGACGTGGGCCCGTAAGGCACACAGCCATGTTAGTAAAAGTTTTTGTAATGTCTAGACTCAACTTCGGCCAAGGAGTGTGGAAGGGGGATTCCTACAGGCAGTTGGCTCTGATACCAACTTGTGACGCCCCCGATTCGATCGTACACTAATCATACACGCAAATGGGTACGATCAAGATCAGGGACTCACGGGAAGATATCACAACACAACTCTACAAATAAAATAAGTCATACAAGCATCATATTACAAGCCAGGGGCCTCGAGGGCTCGAATACAAGAGCTCAATCATAGACGAGTCAGCGGAAGCAACAATATCTGAGTACAGACATAGGTTAAACAAGTTTGCCTTAAGAAGGCTAGCACAAACTGGGATACAGATCGAAAGAGGCGCAGGCCTCCTGCCTGGGATCCTCCTAAACTACTCCTGGTCGCCGTCAGCGGGCTGCACGTAGTAGTAGGCACCCCTAGTGTAGTAGTAGTCGTCGTCGACGGTGGCGTCTGGCTCCTGGGCTCCAACGTCTGGTCGCAGCAATCGGGTATAGGAAAGGGGAAAAGGGGGAGAAAAGCAACCGTGAGTACTCATCCAAAGTACTCGCAAGCAAGGAGCTACACTACATATGTATGCATTGGTATCAACTGGAATAAGGCTATTATATGTGGACTGAACTGCAGAAAGCTAGAATAAGAGGGGGATAGCTAGTCCTTTCGAAGACTACGCTTCTGGCAACCTCCGTCTTGCAGCATGTAGAAGAGAGTAGACTGAAGTCCTCCAAGTATCATTGCATAGCATAAACCTAACCGATGATCCTCCCCTCGTCGCCCTGTGAGAGAGCGATCACCGGTTGTATCTGGCACTTGGAAGGGTGTGTTTTTATTAAGTACCCGGTTCTAGTTGTCATAAGGTCAAGGTACAACTCCGGGTCATCCTTTTACCGAGGGACACAACTATTCGAATAGATCAACTTCCCTGCAGGGGTGCACCACATAACCCAACACGCTCGATCCCATTTGGCCGGACACACTTTCCTGGGTCATGCCCGGCCTCGGAAGATCAACACGTCGCAGCCCTACCTACGCACAACAGAGAGGTCAGCACCCCGGTCTAAATCCTATGGCGCAGGGGTCTGGGCCCATCGCCCATTGCACACCTGCACGTTGCGTACGCGGCCGGAGAGCAGACCTAGCAACCTCCATTACAAAGGAAGTTGCATTACACGGTCCAACCCGGTGCGCGCCGCTCAGTCGCTGACGTCACGAAGGCTTCGGCTGATACCACGACGTCGAGTGCCCATAACTGTCCGTAGATGGTTAGTGCGTATAGGCCAGTAGCCAGACTCAGATCAAATACCAAGATCTCGTTAAGTGTGTTATTCTAAAATAACCACGGACGCCGACCAGGGCCAGGCCCACCTCTCTCCTAGGTGATCTCAACCTGCCCTGTCGCTCCGCCACAGTGTAACCATCGGGGGCCTTCGGGAACTCGGGCCCACCTCTACCGGGATGGAGCCACCTGCCCCTTCAGCCCCCAACATCGGAATCACTCGCGGGTACTCCTACGAGCCGACCCGACTTTAATCACCACAAATATCATATATTATGTATAAGTATATACCCGTGACCACCTCCCAAGTAATCACGGCCCGATAGTATAGCATGGCAGACAGACAAGAATGTAGGGCCACTGATGGTAAACTAGCATCATATACTAAGCATTTAGAATTGCAAGTAAGGTATCAACAGTTGGAGCAACAATGACAGGCTATGCATCAGAATAGGATTAACGGAAAGCAGTAACATGCTACACTACACTAATGCAAGCAGTATAGAGGAGAGTAGGCGATATCTGGTGATCAAGGGGGGGGGGCTTGCCTGGTTGCTCTGGCAAGAGAGAGGGGTCGTCAACACCGTAGTCGTACTGGGTAGCAGCGGCGTCGGTCTCGGTGTCTAACCAGAGAAGAGGGGGAAGAAACAATAAATATAATGCAAACAAATGCATGACGATGCATGACATAACAAAGCGTGATGCTAGGTGTGCCCTAACGCGGTACGAGGTGGTACCGGTGAAGGGGGAAAACATCCGGGAAATTATCCTCGGTGTTTCGCGTTTTCGGGCAGAGGAGCCGGAGGGGGAAAGTTGCATGTTCGCTATGCTAGGGATGCGTGGCGGACGAACGGGCTACGTATCCGGATTCGTCTTGTCGTTCTGAGCAACTTTCATGTTGAAAATAATTTAATCCGAGTTACGGATTAAAAGATATGATTTTCTAAAAATTTTACTAATTTCTGGAATTTAATTAATTATTTAAGTTAATGCAAAAATGGATTTATGACATCAGCATGATGTCATGCTGACGTTAGCAGTCAACAGGGGTTGACTGGTCAACCTGACCAATGGGTCCCACTGGTCAGTGACACATTTTAATTAAAAATTTTAATTAACCTAATTAGTATTAATTAGGGGGGTGGGCCCCACTATCATACTTTGTTAGCTAATTAACAGTAGTTAATTAGGTTAATTAGTCATTAGTTTAATTAATCTTAATTAGCTAGTTTAATCAGAATTAATTAAGTTAATTAATTAGTTAATTAATTTCATTATTTATTGTTTATTTATTATATATATATTTATTTAAATCCCTTTTTTTAAAACGTTCTAGGCCGTGGGGCCATTTGGTCAGTGGCCCGGGGGGCAAAACGGGCGCACGGGCGTTGGGCGGATCGGGCGGGCGCCCGAACAAGGGCGAACCGAGCCGCGACGGGGGGCACTGGCACCGACGGCCAGGGCGGGGCTCACCGGCCGGCCGTCTCCGGCGAAGGAAGCCGACGCAGGAGGGGGCGCCGGAGGCAGCAGCAGGCGCGTTGCGGCCTCGCGCGAGGCGGCAGAGGCGAGCGGGCGGGGCAGGAGCACAGCAGTGGCGG
>NC_041386.1:113896474-113903745 GCF_002162155.2 Triticum dicoccoides | reverse complement strand
GCGACGGCGTGGGCACGCGCGGGACGTGGGCACGCGCGGGACGTTGGCGAGCGGGGCCGCGGCTGTGGCCGCGACAGAGAGGGGCGAGGCGGGGCACATGCGGCGCACGGCGAGGCCAGCGCCGTCGCGGGCGAGGGAGAGAGAGGAGGGGCGTGGGGGCGCGGCCATGGGGGCGTTCAGGGGCGCCGGGGCGCGGTCGTCGGCGTGGTGAGCACGGGGATGGGGCTGCGGGTGAGGATGGCGAGCAGTGCGTGCGGGCGGTGATACTTCTTCAACGTATCTATAATTTTTGATTGCTCCATGCTACTTTATCTACTGTTTTAGGCAATATTCGGCTTTATTATCCACTTTTATATTATTTTTGGGACTAACCTATTAACCGGAGGGCCAGCCCAGATTTGTTGTTTTATGCCTATTTCAGTATTTCGAGGAAAAGGAATATCAGACGGAGTCAAAACGGAACGAAATCAACTAGAGAAGTTATTTTTGGAAGGAAACCCACCTGATGGACTTGGACCCCACATCAGAAGATACAGGAGGTGCTCACGAGGGTGGGGGGCGCGCCCTCCCCCCCTGGGCGCGCCCCCTGCCTCGTGGGGCCCCCGTAGCTCCACCGACGTTCTCCTTTCACACATATATACCGTCGTACCCTAAAACTTCCAGAACAGAACATAGATCGGGAGTTCCGCCGCCGCAAGCCTCCAGAACCACCAAAAACCAATCGGGGCCCCTTTCCGGTACCCTGCCGAAGGGGGATCCATCACCGGTGGCCATCTTCATCATCCCGGTGCTATCCATGACGAGGAGGGAGTAGTTCACCCTCGGGGCTGAGGGTATGTACCAGTAGCTATGTGTTTGATCTCTCTCTCTCTCGTGTTCTCTCTCGTGTTTCCTCTATGGCACGATCTTGATGTATCCCGAGCTTTGCTATTATAGTTGGATCTTATGATGTTTCTCCCCCTCTACTCTCTTGTGATGAATTGAGTTTCCCCTTTGAAGTTATCTTATCGGATTGAGTCTTTATGAGAACACTTTATGTATGTCTTGGTGATCAACTTGCGGGTTTCGTGACATTGGGAACCTATGCATAGGGGTTGGCACACATTCTTGATTCTACGGTAGAAACTTTGGGGCACTCTTTGAAGTACTTTGATGTTGGTTGGATAAATCTGAGATTGTGTGATGCATATCGTATAATCATGCCCACGGATACTTGAGGTGACAATGGAGTATCTAGGTGACATTAGGGTTTTGGTTGATTTGTATCTTAAGGTGCTATTCTAGTACGAACTCTTTTATAGATTGATCCGAAAGAATAGCTTTGTGGTGGTTTCGTACCCGGCCATAATCTCTATATTTGTTCTCCGCTATTAGTGGCTTTGGAGTGACTCTTTGTCGCATGTTGAGGGCTTGTCATATGATCTATCTATGTTATTATTGATGAGAGAACTTACACTAGTGAAAGTATGAACCCTAGGCCTTGTTTCCTATCATTGCAATACCGTTTACGCTCACTTTTACCGCTCGCTACCTTGCTGTTTTTATATTTTCAGATTACAAAAACCTATATCTACTATCTATTTTGCACTTGTATCACCATCTCTTCGCCGAACTAGTGCACCTATACAATTTACCGTTGTATTGGGTGTGTTGGGGACACAAGAGACTTTTTGTTATTTGGTTGCAGGGTTGTTTGAGAGAGACCATCTTCCTCCTACGCCTCTCGCGGATTGATAAACCTTAGGTCATCCACTTGATGGAAATTTGCTACTGTCCTACAAACATGTGCACTTGCAGGCCCAACAACGTCTACAAGAAGAAGGTTGTGTAGTAGACATCAAGCTCTTTTCTGGCGCCGTTGCTGGGGAGGCTAGGTAAGTGAAGGTATATCTTTAGATCTTGCAATCGAATCTTTTTGTTTCTTGTTTTAGCACTAGTCTAGTTTATAAAAGAAAACTACCAAAAAAAATGGAATTGAGTTTGTCTCATACGCTTCACCTTTTTAATATCTTTCGTGAGTATGATGGAAAAGAAAATTGTGCCAAAGTGCTAGAAGAAGAATTACATAGAATTCTTGGCATAAAATATGTGAATGATGAGCATGATTGCAATGTTGTTAGTACAAATTTTTTGAATATCCATGATGCTAATGATATGCAAAGGCACAAGCTTGGGGAAGCTATGTTTGATGAAGATGATATTTTTTGTCCCCCAAGCTTTGATGAGCAAATTTACTATGATGAAAGCATGCCTCCTATCTATGATGATTATTGTGATGACACGTATGCTTTAAAGAATAATGATAACCATGAAACTTGTCATCTTGATCTTAATTCTCAATCATATGATAGTTATTTTGTTGAGTTTGCTCCCACTACTATTCCGAATGAGAAGAATTTTGCTTATGTGGAGAGTAATAAAATTTCTATGCAAGTAGATCATGAAAAGAATACTTTAGGTGCTGGTTATATTGATGAATTCATTCATGATGCTACTGAAAATTATTATGAGGGAGGAACATATGCTTGTAGGAATTGCAATAATATCAAGTTTCCTCTCTATGTGCTTAAAGTTTTGAAGTTATGCTTGTTTTACCTTCCTATGCAAGATGATTCTTGTTCCCATAAGTTGTTTGCTCACAAAATCCCTATGCATAGGAAGTGGGTTAGGCTTAAATGTGTTAGTTATATTCTTCATGATGCTCTCTTTATGTTACAATTCTTATCTTTTATGTGAGCATCATTGAAATCATCATGCCTAGCTAGGGGCGTTAAACGATAGCGCTTGTTGGGAGGCAACCCAATTTTATTTTTGTTCCTTGACTTTTGTTCCTGTTTAGTAATAAATAATCTATTTAGATTCTGTTTAGATGTGGTTTTATCTTTTAATTAGTGTTTGTGCCAAGTTAAACCTATTAGATCTTCTTGGAAGATAGTTATTTGATCTTGCTGTAATTTTCAGAATCTTTGCGCTCAGTGCCCGAATTGTAAAAAATCACCAGAACGTGATAAAATAGTGATTCCAATTTCTTCTGATCAATAAACAAATTGCCCAGGTCGTCTAATTTTGGTAGAATTTTTTGGGTTCCAGAAGTTTGCGTTAGTAACAGATTACTACAGACTGTTCTGTTTTTGACAGATTCTGTTTCGCGTGTGTTGTTTGCTTATTTTGATGAATCTATGGCTAGTAAAATAGTTTATAAACCATAGAGAAGTTGTAATACAGTAGGTTTAACACCAATACAAATAAAGAACAAGTTCACTACAGTACCTTAAAGTAGTCTTTTGTTTTCTTTCTCTAACGGAGCTCACGAGATTTCTATTGAGTTTTGTGTTGTGAAGTTTTCAAGTTTTGGGTGAATTCTTTTGATGGATTATGGAACAAGGAGTGGCAAGAGATTAAGCTTGTGGATGTCCATGGCACCCCCAAGATAATCCAAGGACACCAAAATGTCAAAGCTTGGGGATGCCCCGGAAGGCATCCCCTCTTTCGTCCACTTCCATCAGTAATTTACTTGGAGCTATATTTTTATTCACCACATGATATGTGTTTTGCTTGGAGCGTCTTGTATTATTTGTGTCTTTGCTTGTTAGTCTACCACAATCATCCTTGCTGTACACACCTTTTGAGAGAGCCATGTATGAATTGAAATTTGTTAGAATACTCTATGTGCTTCACTTATATCTTTTTGAGCGTGATAATTTTTGCTCTAGTGCTTCACTTAGATCTTTTAGAGCACGGTGGTGGTTTGTTTTAAAGAAACTTGATCTCTCATGCTTCACTTAGATTATTTTGAGAGTTGTTAATAGCATGGTAATTTGCTTAATGTTAATATACTTGGTATTCAAGATATGTGAAAGTTTCTTTTTAGTGGGTTGAATACTAAGATAAGTTTGATGCTTGATAATTGTTTTGAGATATGGAGGTGATAATATCATAGTCGTGCTAGTTGAGTAGTTGTGAATTTGAGAAATACTTGTGTTGAAGTTAGCAAGTCCCGTAGCATGCACGTATGGTTAAAGTTGTGTAACAAATTTGAAGCATGAAGTGTACTTGGCTTGTGCATCCTTATGAGTGGCGGTCGGGGACGAGCAATGGTCTTTTCCTACCAATCTATCCCCCTAGGAGCATGCGCGTAGTACTTGATTTTTGATGACTTCTAAATTTTTGCAATAAGTATATGAGTTCTTTTGACTAATGTTGAGTCCATGGATTATACGCACTTTTACCTTTCCGCAATTTGCTAGCCTCTTCGGTACCGTGCATTGCCCTTTCTTACATTGAGAGTTGGTGCAAACTTCGTCGGTGCATCCAAACCCCGTGATATGATACGCTCTTTCACACATAAACCTCCCTATATCTTCCTCAAAACAGCCACCATACCTACCTATTTATGGCATTTCCATAGCCATTCCGAGATATATTGCCATGCAACTTTCCACCATTCCGTTCATCATCATCATGACATACATTACTTTTGTCATATTGCCATTGCATGATCATGTAGTTGACATCGTATTTGTGGCAAAGCCACCATGCATTATTTTTCATACATGTCACTCTTGATTCATTGCACCATCCCGGTACACCGCCGGAGGCATTCATATAGAGTCATATCTTGTTCTAGTATCGAGTTGTAATCATTATGTTGTAATCAATAGAAGTGTGATGATCATCATTATTAGAGCATTGCCCAATCAAAAAAGGAGAGAAAGGCCAAAAAGAAAAAAAGAAAGGCCGAAAAAAAGAAGGAGAAAATAAAAAGGGCAATGCTACTATCTCTTTTTCCACACTTGTGCTTCAAAGTAGCACCTTGTTCTTCATGTAGTGAGTCTCATATATTGTGCTTCAAAGTAGCACCATGATTTTCATATAGTGAGTCTCATAAGTTGTCTTGTTCATACTAGTGGGAATTTTTCATTATAGAACTTGGCTTGTATATTCCAACGATGGGCTTCCTCAAAATGCCCTAGGTCTTCATGAGCAAGCAAGTTGGATGCACACCCACTAGTTTTCTTTTGTTGAGCATTCTTAGCTCTAGTGCATCCGTTGCATGGCAATCCCTACTCCTTGCATTAACATAAATTGATGGGCATCTCCATAGCTCATTGATTAGCCTCGTTGATGTGAGACTTTCTCCTTTTTTGTCTTCTCCACACAATCCCCATCATCATATTCTATACCACCCATAGTGCTATGTCCATGGCTCGCGCTCATGTTTTGCGTGAAGGTTGAAAAAGTTTGAGATTATTTGAGTAGGAAACAATTGCTTGGCTTGTCATCGGGGGTATAGAAGTTGGGAACATCTTTGTGTGACAAAAATGAAGCATAGCCTAACTATATGATTTTGTAGGGATGAACTTCCTTTGGCCATGTTATTTTGAGAAGACATGATTACTTTGTTAGTATGCTTGAAGTATTATCATTTTTATGTCAATATTAAACTTTTGTCTTGAATCTTATGGATCTGAATATTCATGTCACAGTTAAGAAGAATTACATTGAAATTATGCCAAGTAGCACTCCGCATCAAAATTTCTGTTTTTATCATTTACCTACTCGAGGACGAGCATGAATTAAGCTTGGGGATGCTTGATACGTCTCCAACGTATCTATAATTTTTGATTGCTCCATGCTACTTTATCTACTGTTTTAGGCAATATTGGGCTTTATTATCCACTTTTATATTATTTTTGGGACTAACCTATTAACCGGAGGCCCAGCCCAGATTTGTTGTTTTATGCCTATTTTAGTATTTCGAGGAAAAGGAATATCAGACGGAGTCAAAACGGAACGAAATCAACTCGAGAAGTTATTTTTGGAAGGAAACCCACCTGATGGACTTGGACCCCACGTCAGAAGATACAGGAGGTGCTCACGAGGGTGGGGGGAGCGCCCTCCCCCCTGGGCGCGCCCCCTGCCTCGTGGGGCCCCCGTAGCTCCACCGACGTTCTCCTTTCACCCATATATACCGTCGTACCCTAAAACTTCCAGAACAGAACATAGATCGGGAGTTCCGCCGCCGCAAGCCTCCAGAACCACCAAAAACCAATCGGGACCCCTTTCCGGTACCCTGCCGGAGGGGGGATCCATCACCGGTGGCCATCTTCATCATCCCGGCGCTATCCACGACGAGGAGGGAGTAGTTCACCCTCGGGGCTGAGGGTATGTACCAGTAGCTATGTGTTTGATCTCTCTCTCGTGTTCTCTCTCGTGTTCCCTCTATGGCACGATCTTGATGTATCCCGAGCTTTGCTATTGTAGTTGGATCTTATGATGTTTCTCCCCCTCTACTCTCTTGTGATGAATTGAGTTTCCCCTTTGAAGTTATCTTATCGGATTGAGTCTTTATGAGAACACTTGATGTATGTCTTGGTGATCAACTTGCGGGTTTCGTGACATTGGGAACCTATGCATAGGGGTTGGCACACGTTCTTGATTCTCCGGTAGAAACTTTGGGGCACTCTTTGAAGTACTTTGATGTTGGTTGGATAAATCTGAGATTGTGTGATGCATATCGTATAATCATGCCCACGGATACTTGAGGTGACAATGGAGTATCTAGGTGACATTAGGGTTTTGGTTGATTTGTATCTTAAGGTGTTATTCTAGTACGAACTCTTTTATAGATTGATCCGAAAGAATAGATTTGTGGTGGTTTCGTACCCGACCATAATTTCTACGTTTGTTCTCCGCTATTAGTGGCTTTGGAGTGACTCTTTGTCGCATGTTGAGGGCTTGTCATATGATCTATCTATGTTATTATTGTTGAGAGAACTTACACTAGTGAAAGTATGAACCCTAGGCCTTGTTTCCTATCATTGCAAAACCGTTTACGCTCACTTTTACCGCTCGCTACCTTGCTGTTTTTATATTTTCAGATTACAAAAACCTATATCTACTATCTATTTTGCACTTGTATCACCATCTCTTCACCGAACTAGTGCACCTATACAATTTACCGTTGTATTGGGTGTGTTGGGGACACAAGAGACTTTTTGTTATTTGGTTGCAGGGTTGTTTGAGAGAGACCATCTTCCTCCTATGCCTCTCGCGGATTGATAAACCTTAGGTCATCCACTTGAGGGAAATTTGCTACTGTCCTACAAACCTGTGCACTTGCAGGCCCAACAACGTCTACAAGAAGAAGGTTGTGTAGTAGACATCAGGCGGGCGCGGTCGTCGGGCGCAGGGCGGCGCGAGGCGGGGTCGAGCGCGGCCCGGGCGCCGCCAGCAGGGGCCGCGGCGGGCACGGCGCGTGCGAGAGCGCG
>NC_041386.1:113875475-113895667 GCF_002162155.2 Triticum dicoccoides | reverse complement strand
TCGGTGGGGGGGTCTGGTGTAGTGGGGGGAGGTTATAGGCGGGGGTGGGCCTTGGCCCAGTTGGGCTTGTGGCCTGCCGGGCCGAAGCCCCGAGGGGCAGGGGGCTTTCTCCTTTTTTCTAGTTTTAGTTTTAGTTTTTCTTTTCTTTTTGTATTTTCTTTCTTTTACTTATTTTCTATTCTGTTTTATTTCATTTTAAATCATTTAGGCATTTTCTAAAAATGTGTTTACTTCACCATAATTACCAGTGCAATATTTGGCACCCACCGAACATTTTTGGTTTCAACTTTTAAAAACTTTTGTTGTTTGCCATTTTCTGAATTGATTTTTGAATCGGTTTGAACTAACGAAAGTTTAGCAACAGTAATCACCGATGACATGGCATCATTAGGAGAGTTTTACTGTAGCCTAATTATCTGGGCGTTACATATGATCATTCTCCCGGGAACAAAGGCTGACTGCTCAACTGATATTATCTCTGGTAAAACAAGTTTTAACATGTTAGCCACTACCTTCGAAGCTATCTTGTAGATCACGTTGCATAGACTGATAGGTCTGAACTGCGACAGCAGCATTGGGTTGTTTACTTTCGGAATCAGCACAAGAATCGTATCGTTAATGCTCGACGGGTTCTCTTCCCCCCCCTCACAATTCTAAGAACAATATCTGTCACTTCATCTCCACATACATCCCAGTGCTTCTGATAAAATTGGGCAGGGAACCCGTCTGGCCCCGGGGCTTTAGTAGGGAACATTTGGAAGAGGGCTATCTTCACCTCCTCATGGGTATAAGGTGCACACAAATCCCTGTTCATAGCAGCCGTCACCTTCCGGGGTACATGTTCCATTACACGGTCTTATGTCCTGAACTCCTTCTGATGAATAAAGATTTTGGTAAAACTCATTTACCATGGCTTTCAACTCAGCCGGATCAGTCACCATTGATCCCAAAGCATCTTCTAGAGCCCGGATCATGTACTTTTTTCTCCTTAGACTACCCCGCAAGTGAAAGAACTTTGTATTCTTATCTCCCGAGGCTAGCCAGTCAGTAAGAGCCCGCTGCCTCCACATTATCTCTTCCCTATGATAGAGTTCAACTAGCCTCTCATTTATTTTTAGTTCGACATGTGAGGGTGCAGTACGCAACGGATCACCCCGAAGATCGTCTAGTCTCTTCTTTAACTCTTTCATCTCTCTTCTGACACTCCCAAAAGACCTCCTGCTCCAGTTGGTTAGACCCATTGAGACGCTCACCAACTTGTCATGGTGCTGCTGCACATTAACGCATGGCCCCGCTGCAGCCCACTCCGAACTGATAGTTCCCGTTAGTTCCTCATGTTTCTCCCACATGGTCTCATACTTGAAGGCGAACTTGGTTCTATTTTCTTGATCTTGGCCTAGATCAAGGAGGATCGGCCCATGGTCTGAGGTTGCAGCTGTGTGATGCTCCAAATTTGCTGAGGGAAACCGAGCTAGCCACTGTGCATTCACCAACGCCCGGTCGAGCCTGCAACGTGTGTATGTCTCCCCGGCCACCTTCTTTTCAAAAGTCCAAAACCAGCCCTTATAGCCAATATCAATCAACATGCAAACATCTATAGTTTCGCGAAATGCCTGAATCTGCGCATTGCTTCTTTCTCCAATACCCACGTGTTCGTTTGGACGTAACCTCATTAAAATCCCCCATGCAGAGCCATGGGAGAGAGTTCAAAGTACTAATATTCTTCAGTACTTACCAAGTTTGGTGTCGTAGGTGGGTCTGGGCCTCCCCATAAACACATGTCATCCGCCACATCTCCTGACCTGCTTCTTCAATCGACACATCAAGATGATAACATGAATAACCCAGAATTTCAACCTTTATTACATCATTCCAAAACAATCCTATTCCTCCACTTCGACCTCTACTATCCACTGCATAAGCTCTATCATAGCCCAACGTTCCAGCTAAAGTTTCTACCCTCGATCCCTCTATCTGAGTTTCGACAATACATAACAGGGCAGGGCCAAACTTCCTCGCGAATTCGCGAAGTTCTTGGACTGTCGCGGCGTTGCCCACACATCGGCAGTTCTAGCAGAGGGCACTCATTGGTGCGGGCGGCGCCCCTCGAAGGAGCCTGCCAAATTCTTTACTACAGTGGTAATGATCTCCTGACCATCATCTCCCATTCTGGACCTCTTCGGATTCCTCGATGGAGGCGGACTGACCACATTGCCCCCAACAACAACAAGCGCCAGATTTTGAGGATTCTGGTCCATAGGTGTCTTCTCTGGAGGCATATTGGTGTTGCCCGAATCATACCTTTCAGTTCTCTCCCTGCTATTATCATCCAGAGCCATGGTCGCCGAGTCAAGGGTTGGGTCTTCGTCCCCATCTGAGCCAAAACTTGATGTGTCCTCCCTCCTAGCATTGCGATTTGCTCCAGCTCTTCCTCCCCTTCTTCCACCTCGTCGTCCTCTATTCTCACGCGGCCCTCTTCCAATCCTCATGGCCCAGGTAGCTCGTGGCTCTTTAAAAACTAGAGCTGAATTAGGATGGATTCCATTACCATGTTCCTTGAAAACATGTCCTAGGTGGCCACAGACCGCACACCAATCAGGGAGCCGCTCATACTTTACCCTGTAGATCAGTCGCCGTTGGTTTCTGATCAGGGAAACCGCATTCTTCAGTGGCTTGTGCACATCAATTCTGACTCAAACGTGATAGAAATTGCCGTAAAATCATGGGTCGCTGTTTCACAGAACAAAACTTCCCCCACTTTAGCTGCAAGACTAGGAACCAGACGGGCAAAGAGATCCGGGACGTCATAGATCTGAATCCACATGTCCGGTGTATCCAGCTTGACATGGGACGGTTGATTTACTCCATCGTAAGGGGCAATGATAACAGCGTTTCCACGGAAATTCCATGGCCCCTCTTGCATTACTCTCTCCCAGTTACCCAGGCACCGGAACTGCAAAGTGTATATATTTGACTCCAGCGGTTTAAACTTGACATCTTGAGCTAGATCCCACGCAGCTCTCATGTTGCGGAAAAACCAGCCCTGGCTATAGGGTTTATCAATATGAACGCGATCAATTGCCAACCATCTTGCTGCATCTTCCGGGACAGATCCCTCATCGACCACCACATTGTCCATATCATCCTCCTGAAGGCCTAGTTCAACCATTAGTTTCTCAATCTTTGATGCAGAAGAAGAGCCCCCGGCCGTAGCCGATCCGCTCGCATCTCCCGCAGCCATGAACGCTAAACCTAACCCGATCTGATGAGACAAACGGGTCCTTCGTGACGGAACCTAACCCAAGCCGCCTGCAAATAGAGATCGTCAGGGCAGGAAGCCCCGGTCGGATCCCCCGCAGCCCGGCGGGAAGGAAGAAAACCGTGGATCTCAACGGCGGCGAGAAGTCGCCTCCGAGAGGAAGAGAAACCCTACCTTGAGGGAGAAGTAGCCGTGTATAGGAGTACTAGCAACACTTTAGCATGTTAGTTATTTCTTCCCCGGGCCCCTAAAAAAACATAGACAGGCCCCTAAAAAAACAGACAGGCCCAACTCATTAAAAGCCTGGCACTGGGCCATGGGCCTCCATTGGGCCCTTGCCGACGCCCCAAAACAGGTTATAATATCGGCAGGCGTTAGTGGCAGCAAGCGCGAGCGGCAGCGTGTGGCCTCCGTTGGCTGGCAAACCACAGGCCACCCCGTTCGGATAGATAGCCGCCCGCCTCCCCTCTCCCCACCACACGGCCACAACCCGACTCACCACCGCGCCTCTTCCTCCTCCCGCTCACCCACCCATGGCGACGGCTATGATGGCTGCAGCCACCACCTCCTGCTCCCCGCCCCGAGCGCTCCTCAAGCCCGCGGCCTCCTCCAGCCCCGCGCCGCCGCCCAGGCCGCAGCCACGGTCCTTCCTCAAGCAGCTCCCGGGGCTCGCCGCGACGGCGGCGGCGGCGGCCGTCGCCTACGTGCCTCTCCCGGCGCTGGCCGTGGAGATGGAGAAGGCTGCGCTGTTCGACTTCAACCTGACGCTCCCGGCGATCACGATCGAGTTCCTGCTGCTGATGGTGGCGCTGGACAAGCTCTACTTCTCGCCGCTGGGCAAGTTCATGGACGAGCGGGACGCCAAGATCCGCGCGGAGCTCGGCGGCGTCAAGGACGCCTCCGAGGAGGTGCGGCAGCTAGAGGAGCAGGCCCAGGCCATTCTCAAGGCGGCTCGCGCGGAGATCGCGGCGGCGCTCAACAAGATGAAGAAGGAGACGACCACAGAGCTGGAGGCGAAGCTCGACGAGGGCCGCCGCCGCGTGGAGGCAGAGCTCGTGGAGGCGCTCGCGAGCCTCGAGGGGCAGAAGGAGGAGGCCATCAAGGCGCTGGACGCGCAGATCGTGTCGCTCAGCGACGAGATCGTCAAGAAGGTGCTCCCATCCGCGTGAAAACTAGTAGATCACGCAGCGCGCAGCAGCCGGCGCAATCCCCCGTTTCATAGTAAAGATTTCTAGTTCTTGATGTGTAATGTATACGCCCACTGGGCTGCCTCCCCTAAGAATGTAACTGAATCAAACATTCTGTGATCGGGTATAAATGAATGATCCTTTTGTACACTACTCTGCCCTGAATCTGAGTGGTCCTTTAATCCCCAATTCATTTATTTCCGGGAGAACCCAAATATAGTGTTAAAAACGCTATTATATTATAGGACGGGGGAATACTAAAGTAGAATGTCCTTTGTTTATGACATGTTGTTAGACATTATTCTTTAGCATTACTGTAATAGAATCATTAGCCTAACATTAGACCACCTACAACATGATTAACAGAGAGGGGTTCGCAAGAACCTGTACCGAGTAAAGTCCCATGCCTGCTTGATGCAAGCTTGGTGTAACCCATGATAATACTTGGGACCATCGTCTCCTTTAGCACCTCACTAGGATCGGGCGTTAGGGGTGGAACCTCCATTATCGTGTGGATAGTGAGTTTCCGACGGTGGGGGCACTTTTCCTTTTATACTAGGTTCTATGGAGGCGGGACCGAGACCATGTCGTTGGTTCAGTGCCCCTTATTAGGACACATACGTCGGAGGTATCCACCTTTTCTCTTTCTGGTTGTTACAACTAAGATCAATTTCAGTATTCTTCCCCTTGATCATTAGGTTAACAAGCATCATAAGCCCACTTTTAATAGAAATAACATACCAACTAAGGTGTTGCAATGGTCAATGAAATGTCACTGTACTTAATACTTATAGTATATCATTCTATTTTAAAATGGGTAGCATGTTACTTTAGGAGTTGGTTTATTTAATGGTCCTTGTTTCCAGGATCCACGGGCTTTCCTAACCCACGCGAGGAATCTTATCATACAAGGGTAAATTGTCAGCCTTAGTAAGTGGAACCAAAAAACTTATAAATCAAACATCATATGTTTGATTGTGGTCTCTTATCTTTCACAACATGAAACATAATGTCAAGGGTTTTGGCAACACCAACTGACTAGTTGTTGATGGGGAACGTTGCATGGAAAACAAAAAAATTCCTACAAAACACCCAAGATCTATTCTATGGAGATGCTAGCAACAAGAGAGAGAGAGAGAGAGAGAGAGAGAGAGAGAGAGAGGTGTCTACATACCTTTGTAACGGTCTAAATATCGTGGTTCTCAAAGTCGTACTCCCTTCGCAATCCAATCTGATCCAGCGCCGAACGAACGACACCTCCGAGATGTGCACACGTACGGCTCTGTGACGTTTCCGCCTTCTTGAACCAGCAAGGGAGGGTGGAGAGGTAGATGGGATCTAGGCCAGCACGATGGCATGTTGGTGGTGGTGGCAGCGAAACACCGAGAGGGCTTCGCCAAGCACTAAGCGAAGGAGTAAGAGGAGTAACGGGAGGGAGATGCACCTATGGGTGGAAGGGTTGCTGCCCCCTACACCTCCCCCTTTATACAAGCATGGGAGGTCTGGGAGGCTTGCTCCCCAAGCGGGTTGTTGGCCAAGGGGGAGAGGAAGGAAATCTCTCCTTTCTGTCCCCACCGATCATGATCCCCTCTTTTTAGGGATCTTTATTATTCCTTTTAGGGGGATCTTGGTGCGCCTAGACCAGGAGCCTTGCCCCACTACCCACGTTCATGTGGGCCCCCCATGCAGGTGGGCCCTGCTTCGAAACCTTCTAGAACCTTCCCGATACAATACCGAAAAATCCCGAACGTTTTTCTGGAACCCTGAATATGACTTCCCATATATAAATCTTTACCTCTAGACCATTCCAGAGCTCCTTGTGATGCCCTGTATCCCATCTAGGACTTCAAACAATATTCAATCTTGCCATTATTAATATCCAATACTACCTTAGCGTTACCGAATGTTAAGTGTGTGACCTCGCGGGTTCGAGGATCATGCAGACATGACCGAGACACCTCTCCGATCAATAATCAATAGCAGGACCTGTATGCCCATATTGACTCCCACATATTCAATGAAGACCTTTATCGGTTTGAACCACGACGTCGAGGATTTAGTTAATCTCGTATATAATTCCCTTTGCCCAGCGATATGTTACTTTCCCGAGATTCGATAGTCGATATCTCCATACCTTGTTCAATCTCGTTACCAGCAAGTCTCTTTAATCATTCCGTAATACAATATCCCTGTGACTAAACTCATTAGTCACATGCTTGCGACCTATTCACGATGTTGTATTACCGAGAGGGCTCAAAGATATCTCTCCGTCACATGGAGCGACAAATCCCAGTCTCGATCCATGCAACCCAACAAATACTTTCCGAGATACCCGAAGAGTACCTTTATGGTCACCCAGTTATGAAATGACCTTTGATAACCCACAAAGTATTATTCCGATATATTATGGAGTGGCATGATCTCATGGTCTAAGGAACAGATACTTGACATTACGAAAGCTATGGCAAATTGAACTTGGTGACACGATCAGATGCTAAGCTTGCAGTTGGATCTTGTCCATCACATCATTCTCCTAATGATGTGATCCCGGTATTAAATGAAAATTCATGTCTATGGTTAGGAAATCTTAACCATCTTTAATCAAGAGCTAGTCTAGTAGAGTCTAACTAGGGACACGGTATTCGTTTATGTATCCACACATGTATTTAAGTTTCCGATCAATACAATTATAGCATGGATAATAAACATTTATCATGATCATAACATCATTATTACTGCCACTAGGGCATATTTCCAACAGTTGTTACTCACATAGAGGATTGCATGTTCATAATCGCAGTCGTGAGGGTGCGGGGTACGAGGTGTGTAGAGCTTAGACTGGTAGATCATCCAAGAAGCCTCATCCGTGCAATGTTGTGCACTGCTCCTTCAGACAAGAGCTCGATTTCTCCCTACATTGGGAGGCCCAGCTGCTCATGTTACAAGATGTCTCAGTGTGGTTCTTGGTATGATGTCCTACCACCTATGAAGCGTGTTTGCCCTTGTCGGCTCGACGACCGTCATGGCGGAGTGGCACTCTTAAAGACCGCACGGTGGTCTGCGACGACATCCACATCCTATATTAGGTTCCACCCATGCCCGACTGATGCCTTCTGAGCCACCCTGCACTTGTGATCATCCTTTAAGTTCTCCTCATATTGGAGGACTTGCTATCAATGATCCTTGATGTCCTGAATTTTCCCGAGCAACCGACTGTCGTCCTTGGCTACCTTATGCGGTTACCTGGTCAGCCTCAAACTAGCCAGCCTTTAACTATCCTCATCGCGTCAGGGACTGCCGAGTGATTCATTTAGTATGTCCTCGTCATAGGGGCCTAACTCGCTCATCGACAGAGGTACCATTTCTCGTCGCGTGGTTCATCATGCGATTGGTTCTTCCTCTTGGGATCGTGATCGAGGTCATCATCGGGGCCATCGTCGTTGCCTTGGCTGGCGTTTGGCGTGTCCACATGTAGCAATCATAGGTCAAAGTCGCCTGCCACTTGCATAAAGGCACCATTGCTGGCAGTCAATTGTCCGCAAACTCGCCGACTTCCTCTTCTGTGTCTTTTGCCTCCGCAGTGGCTCCTTCGAGGACCTCCATGAGATCATCGGTATTGGCGATGATATGGGACCAAAAAATTCGAATTCTTCCGACATCTCCCGAATAAAATCTGAAAAATCCAATCATTGTTGCTCCAGGATCCAGCTTGATGCCAAAGCCTGGAGGACCATCCATCCTGGAGAAAAGGTCTCGACTTGGCTAAGGTGGACGGTCGAGCCATCAATGAAGGTGGCTACATCGAATATGAACATCTGTTCCGTGAGAATGTCTTGCCGGAACCGATCTGGGCGTCGATCTTGATTGCTATCGAGTTGCGGTGTTCGCCTGGCAGGATTTGTATCGGCCACCACCGTCATAGCTAAATCCAGCAAATCCCTTGGTAGGTGATGTCTACTACACAACCTTCTTCTTGTAGATGTTGTTGGGCCTCCAAGTGCATAGGTTTGTAGGACAGTAGCAAATTTCCCTCAAGTGGATGACCTAAGGTTTATCAATCCATGGGAGGCGTAGGATGAAGATGGTCTTTCTCAAACAACCCTGCAACCAAATAACAAAGAGTCTCCTGTGTCCCCAACACACTCAATACATTGGTAAATTGTATAGGTGCACTAGTTCGGTGAAGAGATGGTGATACAAGTGCAATATGGATGGTAGATATAGGTTTTTGTAATCTGAAAATATAAAAACAGCAAGGTAACAAGTGGTAAAAGTGAGCGTAAACGGTATTGCAATGCTAGGAAACAAGGCCTAGGGTTCATACTTTCACTAGTGCAAGTTCTCTCAACAATAATAACATAATTGGATCATATAACTATCCCTCAACATGCAGCAAAGAGTCACTCCAAAGTCACTAATAGCGGAGAACAAACGAAGAGATTATTGTAGGGTACGAAACCACCTCAAAGTTATCCTTTCTGATCAATTTATTCAAGAGTCCATAGTAAAATAACACGAAGCTATTCTTTCCGTTCAATCTATCCTAGAGTTCGTACTAGAGTAACACCTTAAGACACAAATGAACCAACACCATAATGTCACCTAGATACTCCAATGTCACCTCAAGTATCTGTGGGTATGATTATACGATATGCATCACACAATCTCAGATTCATCTATTCAACCAACACAAAGAACTTCAAAGAGTGCCCCAAAGTTTCTACCAGAGAGTCAAGACGAAAATGTGTGCCAACCCCTATGCATAAGTTCACGATGTCACGGAACTCGCAAGTTGATCACCAAAACATACATCAAGTGGATCACGCGAATATCCCATTGTCACCACAGATAAGCACATGCAAGACATACATCAAGTGTTCTCAAATCCTCAAAGACTCAATATGATAAGATAACTTCAAAGGGAAAACTCAATTCATCACAAGAAAGTAGAGGGGGAGAAACATCATAAGATCCAACTATAATAACAAAGCTCGTGATACATCAAGCTCGTGCCGAATCAAGAACACGAGAGAGAGAGAGAGAGAGAGAGATGAAACACATAGCTACTGGTACATACCCTCAACCCCGAGGGTGAACTACTCACTCCTCGTCATGGAGAGCGCCGGGATGATGAAGATGGCCACCGGAGAGGGATTCCTCCCTCCGGCAGGGTGCCGAAACGGGTCTAGATTGGTTTTCGGTGGCTACAGAGGCTTGCGGCGGCGGAACTCCTGATCTGGGTTTCTTTTCGGGGGTTTCTGTATTTATAGGAATTTTTGGCGTCGGTCTCACATCAGGGGGGTCTCGGAGTCATCCACGAGATAGGGGGGCGAGCCCAGGGGGGTAGGGCACGCCCTCCACCCTCGTGGATGGCTCGGGACTCTTCTGGCCCAACTCTTTCACTTCGGGGGATTATTTTGGTTCATAAAAAATCATCAAAAATTGGCATGTCAATTGGACTCCGTTTGGTATTCCTTTTCTGTAAAACTCAAAAATAAGGAAAAAACAGAAACTGGCACTGGGCTCTATGTTAATAGGTTAGTCCCAAAAATCATATAAAATAGCATATAAATGCATATAAAACATCATAGATGGATAATATAATAGTATGGAACAATAAAAAATTATAGATACCTCGGAGACGTATTAAGCATCCCAAGCTTAATTCCTGCTCGTCCTCGAGTAGGTAAATGATAAAAACAGAATTTTTGATGTGGAATGCTACCTAACATATTTATCTATGTAATTCTTTTTATTGTGGCATGAATGTTCAAATCCATAAGATTCAAAACAAAAGTTTAATATTGACATAAAAACAATAATATTTGAAGCATACTAACAAAATAATTATGTCTTCTCAAAATAACATGGCCAAAGAAAGTTTATCCCTACAAAATCATATAGTCTGGCTATGCTCCATCTTCATCACACAAAATATTTAAATCATGCACAACCCCGATGACAAGCCAAGCAATTGTTTCATACATTTGATGTTCTCAAACCCTTTCAACTTTCACGCAATACATTAGCATGAGCCATGGACATAACACTATAGGTGGAATAGAAGGTGGTTGTGGAGAACACGAAAAGAAGGAGATAGTCTCACATCAACTAGGCGTATCAACGGGCTATGGAGATGCCCATCAATAGATATCAATGTTAGTGAGTAGGGATTGCCATGCAACAGATGCACTAGAGATATAAGTGTATGAAAGCTCAAAAAGAAAACTAAGTGGGTGTGCATCCAAGTTGCTTGCTCATGAAGACCTAGGGCATTTGAGGAAGCCCATCGTTGGTATATACAAGCCAAGTTCTATAATGAAAAATTCCCACTAGTATATGAAAGTGACAACATAGGAGACTCTCTATCATGAAGATCATGGTGCTACTTTGAAGCACAAGTGTGGTAAAAGGATAGTAGCATTGCCCGTTCTCTCTTTTTCTCTCATTTTTTTGTTTTTTTGGGCCTTCTCTTTTTTTGGCCTTTCTATTTTTTTCCCTCACATGGGACAATGCTCTAATAATGAAGATCATCACACTTTTATTTAGTTACAACTCAAGAATTACAACTCGATACTTAGAACAAAATATGACTCTATATGAATGCCTTCGGCGGTGTACCAGGATGTGCAATGAATCAAGAGTGACATGTATGAACGAATTATGATCGGTGGCTTTGCCACAAATACAATGTCAATTACATGATCATGCAAAGCAATATGACAATGATGAAGTGTGTCATAATAAACGAAACGGTGGAAAGTTGCATGGCAATATATCTCGGAATGGCTATGGAAATGCCATAATAGGTAGGTATGGTGGTTGTTTTGAGGAAGGTATATGGTGGGTTTATGGTACCAATGAAAGTTGCGCGGTACTAGAGAGGCTAGCAATGGTGGAAGGATGAGAGTGCATATAATCCATGGACTCAACATTAGTCATAAAGAACTCACATACTTATTGCAAAAGTCTATTAGCTATCGAAACAAAGTACTACACGCATGCTCCTAGGGGGATAGATTGGTAGGAAAAGACCATCGCTCGTCCCCGACCGCCACTCATAAGGAAGGCAATAAAAAAATATCTCATGCTCCAACTTCGTTACATAACGGTTCACCATACGTGCATGCTATGGGACTCACAAACCTCAACACAAGTATTTATCAAATTCACAACTACTCACTAGCATGACTCTAATATCACCATCTTCATATCTCAAAACAATCATAAAGAATCAAACTTCTCATAGTATTCAATGCACTTTATATGAAAGTTTTTATTATACCCATCTTGGATGCCCATCATATTAGGACTAAATTCATAACGAAAGCAAATTACCATGCTGTTTAGAGACTCTCAAAATGATATAAGTGAAGCATGAGAGTTCAACAATTTCTTCAAAATAAAACTACCGTCGTGCTCTAAAAGGATATAATTGAAGCACTAGAGCAAATGACAAACTACTCCAAAAGATATCAGTGAAGATCAAAGAGTAGTTGAATAATTATGTAACTATGTGAAGACTCCTTCTCATAAATAAAATTTCAGATCTTAAGTACTTTATTCAAACAGCAAGCAAAACAAAATAAAATGATATTGCAAAGATAGCACATATCATGTAAAGAAGCAAAAACTTAGGCTCAACCAAAACTGACCGATAGTTGTTGAAGAAGAAAGGTGGGATGCCAACCGGGGCATCCCCAAGCTTAGATGCTTGATACTTCTTGAAATAATAATTAGGGATGCCTTGGGCATCCCCAAGCTTGAGCTTTTGTGTCTCCTTAATTCCTCTCATATCACGGTTTCCCTAGTTCTTAAAAACTTCATCCACACAAAACTCAACAAGAACTCGTGAGATAAGTTAGTATAAATCCATGCTAAACCTTATCATTCTATACTGTAGAAAATCACTAAAATTATAATTTGATATTGACTACTAAATTCCTCTGCATATTTAACACTCCTATCCTCAAATAGAATCATTAAACAAACAAACATATGCAAACAATGCAAACATAACAGCAATCTGTCTAAACAGGATAGTCTGTAAAGAATACAAGAGGAATCATACTTATTTAACTCCAAAAATTCTGAAAAATTACCACATTGTATATAATTTGTTGTTACTCATTGTGTAAAAATTTCAAGATTTTATCATGTTGTGACTATTCATAAATATTCAAAACCTAATAGCAAACTTTCTGTTTTTAAAATAGCAACATATGGACTTGCAAAATAAGTATGGTAAAGGCTATACTTGACCCTTTTATTGAACTAAAAGATGAAAAAATTACTCTAAATAACAGAAAGCAAATCCTAATAAAACAAAATGATGCTCCAAGCAAACTCATATCATGTGGTGAATAAAAATGTAGCCTCAAGTAAAGTTACCGATGAACGAAGATGAAAGAGGGGATGCCATCCGGGGCATCCCCAAGCTTAGGCTCTTGGTTGTCCTTGAATATTACCTTGGGGTGCCTGGGGCATCCCCAAGCTTAGGCTCTTTCCGCTCCTTATTCCATAGTTCATCGAATCTTTACCCAAAACTTTAAAACTTCACAACACAAAACTCAATAGAAAACTCGTAAGCTCCGTTAGTATAAGAAAGCAAATCACCACTTAGGTACTGTCAAGACAAGACTCGTAATTTTTCTCACATGAAGCCTACTGTACCCTATCATTTCTACAATTTATATTAAGCAATATAAGCCATAGAAACTAGAAAACAAGCAAACTATGCATCGAAAACAGAATCTGTCAAAAACAGAGCAGTCTGTAGTAATCTGTAACTCTCGAATACTTCTATAACTCCAAAAATCCCGAGAAATTAGGAAGTTCTAGTAAATTTGTTTATTAATCCTCTGCAAAAATAATCAGTATTTTATCACGCTCCTGTTAAAAATGAAAACTAATCTCCTGGGCGCAAAAGTTTCTGTTTTTCAGCAAGATCAAATCAACTATCACCGTAAGCCATCCCAAAGGTCTTACTTGGCACTTTATTGAAACAAAAGCTATAAAACATGATTACTATAGTAGCTTAATCATGTGAAAACACAAAAACAGTAGGGGTAAATGTTGGGTTGTCTCCCAACAAGCGGATTTTCTTTATTTCCTTTTTAGCTAGGCACGATGATTTCAATGATGCTCACATGAAAGATAAAAATTGAAACATAACGAGAGCATCATGAAGCATATGACTACCACACTTAAGTATAACCCACTTCCTATGCATAGGGATTTTGTGAGCAAACAACTTATGGGAACAAAAATCAACTTGCATAGGAAGGTAAAGCAAGCATAATTTCAAGATTTCAACACGTAGAAAGGAAACTTGATATTATTGCAACTCCTACAAGAATATATTCCTCCATCATAATAATTTTCAATAGCATCATGAATGAATTCAACAATATAACCATCACATAAAGCATTCTTTTCATGATGCATATGCATAGAATTTTTATTACTCTCCACACAAGCAAATTTCTTCTCATGAATAGTAGTGGGAGCAAACTCAACAAGATAACTATCACGTGATTGAAAATTGAAATCAAGATGACAAGTTTCATAAATATAATCATCACTACTTTTTATAGCACAAGTGTCATCACAATAATCATCATAAGTAGGAGGCATGCTTTCATCATAATAAATTTGCACATCAAAACTTGGGGGACTAAAAATATCATCTTCATCAAACATAGCATCCCCGAGCTTGTGGCTTTGTATATCATTAGCATCATGGATATTCAAGGAATTCATACTAACAACATTGCAATCATGCTCATCATTCAAAGATTTAGTGCCAAACATTTTAATGCATTCTTCTTCTAACACTTTGGCACAATTATCGGAATCCTTATTTTCACGAAAGACATTAAAAGGATGAAGCATATGAGGCAAACTCAATTCCATTTTTTTGTAGTTTTCTTTTATAGACTAAACTAGTGATAAAACAAGAAACAAACAGATTCGATTGCAAGATCTAAAGATATACCTTCAAGCACTCGCCTCCCCGACAACGGTGCCAGAAAAGAGCTTGATGTCTACTACACAACCTTCTTCTTGTAGACGTTGTTGGGCCTCCAAGTGCATAGGTTTGTAGGACAGTAGCAAATTTCCCTCAAGTGGATGACCTAAGGTTTATCAATCCGTGGGAGGCGTAGGATGAAGATGGTCTCTCTCAAACAACCCTGCAACCAAATAACAAAGAGTCTTTTGTGCCCCCAACACACCCAATATAATGGTAAATTGTATAGGTGCACTAGTTCAACGAAGAGATGGTGATACAAGTGCAATATGGATGGTAGATATAAGTTTTTGTAATCTGAAAATATAAAAACAGCAAGGTAACAAGTGGTAAAAGTGAGCGTAAACGGTATTGCAATGCTAGGAAACAAGGCCTAGGGTTCATACTTTCACTAGTGCAAGTTCTCTCAACAATAATAACATAATTGGATCATATAACTATCCCTCAACATGCAACAAAGAGTCACTCCAAAGTCACTAATAGCGGAGAACAAAGGAAGAGATTATTGTAGGGTACGAAACCACCTCAAAGTTATCCTTTCTGATCGATCTATTCAAGAGTCCGTAGTAAAATAACACGAAGCTATTCTTTCCGTTCAATTTATCCTAGAGTTCATACTAGAATAACACATTAAGACACAAATCAACCAAAACCCTAATGTCAGCTAGATACTCCAATGTCACCTCAAGTATCCGTGGGCATCACACAATCTCAGATTCATCTATTCAACCAACACAATGAACTTCAAAGAGTGCCCCAAAGGTTCTACCGGAGAGTCAAGGCGAAAACGTGTGCCAACCCCTATGCATAAGTTCACGAGGTCACGGAACTCGCAAGTTGATCACCAAAATATACATC
This sequence comes from Triticum dicoccoides, assembly GCF_002162155.2. NCBI lineage: Eukaryota > Viridiplantae > Streptophyta > Magnoliopsida > Poales > Poaceae > Triticum > Triticum dicoccoides. The sequence goes on along the minus strand of NC_041386.1, from coordinate 113,880,333 downwards.
AAGTGGATCACGTGAATATCTCATTGTCACCACAGATAAGCACATGCAAGACATACATCAAGTGTTCTCAAATCCTTAAAGACTCAATCCCGATAAGATAACTTCAAAGGGAAAACTCAATTTATCACAAAAGAGTAGAGGGGGAGAAACATTATAAGATCCAACTATAATAGCAAAGCTCGCGATACATCAAGATCGTGCCGAATCAAGAACAGGAGAGAGAGAGAGAGAGAGAGATCAAACACATATCTACTGGTACATACCCTCGGCCCTGAGGGTGAACTACTCACTCCTCGTCATGGAGAGCGCCGGGATGATGAAGATGGTCACCGGAGAGGGATTCCCCCCCTTCGGCATGGTGCCGGAACGGGTCTAGATTGGTTTTCGGTGGCTACAGAGGCTTGCGGCTGTGGAACTCCCGATCTAGGTTTATTTTCAGGGGTTTCTGTATTTATAGGAATTTTTGGCGTCGGTCTCACGTAAGGGGGGTCTCCGAGTCATCCACGAGATAGGGGGCGAGCCCAGGGGGGTAGGGCGCGCCCTCCACCCTCGTGGATGGCTCGGGACTCTTCTGCCCAACTCTTTCACTTCGGGGGTTTCTTTTGGTCCATAAAAAATCATCGAAAATTGGCATGTCAATTGGACTCCGTTTGGTATTCCTTTTCTGTAGAACTCAAAAACAAGGAAAAACAGAAACTGGCACTGGGCTCTAGGTTAATAGGTTAGTCCCAAAAATCATATAAAATAGCATATAAATGCATATAAAACATCCTAGATGCATAATATAATAGCATGGAACAATAAAAAATTATAGATACGTTGGAGACGTATCAGTAGGGTATCCTAGCTAGGTGACTTGGCACGATGGTAAGATGAGGCAATGTTTACCCAACTTCAGGTTATCCGAAGGAGATAACACCTACATCTTGCTTGTGTTTATTGTGTTGGAGTGTGTTGGCGCGCGTGTGGACAACATAGTGAGACACCAAGGACAGAAAACGTCACTTGCCAATTCATAGATGGGGTGCAGGCGAGGATCTATCCCAAAAAGAAATGTATAATGAGACACGATGATTTACCCAGGTTTGGGCCGCATGGTCTCTTAGTACCCTACTCCTACTTTGTGTGTGGTTTATTTGGTGGACAAAGAGCTACATATCCTTTCCGGGAACGAATAGAGTAGTATGGCTCCTATTGGTGTTCTACCAAGTGTCCACCCCTGTTATCAGTAGCCAGATCCTCCTTTTATAGCAATGGCTTCGTTCCTAAGGAAACTGCTTTGTCCTGACAAGGTGGGTATGCGCAATGAGTGAGTGATGAAGTGTCATTGTCTTCTGGCTCTCAGAAATGAACAACCGTCTTTTCACTGCCGCTCAAGGTGGCATTGGTCTTGCTATGCATCCGTTGGTGCTGGTATCATCCTCACGGTAGGTAAGCAGATGAATCGACCCTGGCACCGCTATAACTCCGCCGCCGAGGCTGCCTGCTCGCAACGTGTCACAAAAGGCATGCGTAGGTAGAACCCACATGCCACATGTGGAGAGCTGCAGTCTGAGCCCTCTAGGAGTCAGTTGGAATAGTCATTGTCGGATGGCTTCGTTCTCGGATACCCTCGTAACATCAGGCTATCACCTAAGGATTTTGGAGCTAACCTTGTATGTCCGGGGTCTTTGTTGAAGATCTGCATGCCACCATGGGGCTTTATGTTGGAACTCCCCCTTAGGCATTTTTCCCCTCAACAGGGAGGGCACTATTTGTGGCCCATTCTCAGTTGATTCCTGATACGTCTCCAACATATCTATAATTTTTGATTGTTCCATGCTATTATATTATCTGTTTTGGATGTTTTATATGCATTAATATGTTATTTTATATTATTTTTGGGACTAACCTATTAACCTAGAGCCCAGTGCCAGTTTCTGTTTTTTTCCTTGTTTTTTAGCTTCGCAGAAAAGGAATATCAAACGGAGACCAAACGGAATAAAACTTTCGTGATGATTTTTCTTGGACCAAAAGACACCCACGAGACTTGGAGTGCAAGTTAGAAGAGCCACGAGGCGGCGACAAGGGTGGAGGGCGCGCCCTAGTGGGGGCACCCCCTACCTCATGGGCCACTCGGTGACCTCCTGACCTAGTTCTTCCTCCTATATATTCACATATATTCCTGAACCTCCAGAAGCATCCACGAAAACACTTCTCCACCGCCGCAACCTTCTGTTCCCATGAGATCCCATCTTGGGGCCTTTTCTGGCATCCTGCCGGAGGGGGATTCAATCACGAAGGGCATCTACATCAACTCCATTGCCCTTCCGATTAAGCATGCATAGTTTACCTTAGACCTACGGGTCCATAGCTAGTAGCTAGATGGCTTCTTCTCTCTCTCTCTTTGATTCTCAATACCATGTTCTCCTCAATGTTCTTGGAGACCTATCCGATGTAATCTTCTTTTGCGGTGTGTTTGTTGAGATCCGATGAATTGTGGATTTATGATCAGCTTATCTATGAATATTATTTGAATCTTCTCTGGATTATTATATGCATGATTTGATATCTTTGTATTTCTCTTCGAATTATCGGTTTGGTTTGGCCAACTAGATTGGTTTTTCTTGCAATGGGAGAAGTGCTTAGCTTTGGGTTCAATCTTGCAGCGTCCTCACCCAGTGACAAAGTAGGGGTAGCCAGGCACGTATTGTATTGTTGCCATCGAGGATAAAAATATGGGGTTTCATCATATTGCTTGAGTTTATTCCTCTACATCATGTCATCTTACTTAAAGCGTAACTCTGTTCTTTATGAACTTAATACTCTAGATGCATGCAGGAGTCGGTCTACTTGACACGGACGTGATGCCTATATTACATAATAATTGCCTTAGATATCTTCATAACTTTGCGCTTTTCTATCAATTACTCGACAATAATTTGTTCACCCACCGTATTATTTGCCTTCAAGAGAGAATCCTCCAGTGAAACCTATGCCCCCCGGGTCTATTTTCCATCATATTAGTTTCTGATCTACTATTTTGCAATCTTTTATTTTCAGATCTATAAACCAAAAAATCCAAAAATATTTAGTTATCTTTTGTTTAGTTTTATTTATCTCTATCAGATATCACCTTTGCAAGTAACCGTGAAGGCATTGACAACCTCTTTATCACGTTGGGTGCAAGTGTTTGATTGTTTGTGCAAGTATTGGTGATTTGCGCGTTCTTCTCCCACTAGATTGATACCTTGGTTCTTAACTAAGGAAAATACTTATCTCTACTGTGTTGCATCACCCTTTCCTATTCAAGGGAAAAACCAATGCAAGCTCAAGAAGTAGCAGGAAGAATTTCTTGCGCCGTTCCCGGGGAGATCTATGATGCAGCTTGAACTACGTTGGTATTTCCCCAAAGAGGAAGGGATGATGCAGCACGGCTATGGTAGGTATTTCCCTCAGTGATGAGACCAAGGTTATTGAACCAGTAAGAGAACCATGCAACACCACGTAAACAACTCCTACACACAAAGAACAAATACTTGCAACCCGACGTAAGAGAGGGGTTGTCAATCCCTCACGGGGTAAAAAGATAGGTAAATTGTAGTAGATTGGATAAACAGATCTCAGGGAACGCATGATAAATTAAATAAATAAAAATGGCAGCCAGGTATTTTTGGGTTTTTGGATTAATAGATTTTAAAATAAAAGCAAATAAAAATAGATCGCGAAGGCAAATATAATAAAGAAGAGACACGGGGGCAGTAGATTTCACTAGTGGCTTCTCTCAAGAAAATAGCAATGGTGGGTAAACAAATTACTGTTGGGCTATTGATAGAACTTCAAATAATCATGACGATATCCAGGCAATGATCATTATATGGGCATCACATCCAAGATTAGTAGACCAACTCCTGCCTGCATCTACTACTATTACTCCACACATCGACCGCTATCCAGCATGCATCTAGTGTATTAAGTTCATGGAGAAATGGAGTAATGCAATAAGAACGATGACATGATGTAGACAAGATCTATTTATGTAGAAATAGACCACATCTTGTTATCCTTAATAGCAATGATACATACATGTTGTTTCCCCTTCTGTCATTGGGATCAAGCACCGTAAGATCAAACCCATCACAAAACACCTCTTCCCATGGTAAGAAAAATCGATCTAGTTGGCCTAACTAAACCAAAGATTCTAAGAAGAAATACGAGGCTATAAGTAATCATGCATATAAGGGATCAAAAGACTCAAATAACTTTCATTGATAAAAACATAGATCTGATCATAAACTCAAAGTTCATCGGATCCCAACAAACACACCGCAAAAAGAGTTACATCAAACAGATCTCCAAGAGACCATTGTATTGAGAATCAAGAGAGAGAGAGGAAGCCATGTAGCTACTAACTACGGACCCGGAGGTCTACAATGTGTTGGGGAACATAGCATGCAATTTCAAAAAAATTCCTATGATCATGCAAGATCTATCTAGGAGATGCATATCAACGAGAAGGGGAGAGTGTGTCCACGTACCCTCATAGACCGAAAGCTGAAGCGTTAGCTTAATGCGGTTGATGTAGTCGAACGTCTTCGCGATCCAACCGATCAAGCACCGAACATACGACACCTCCGAGTTCTGCACACATTCAGCTCGATGACGTCCCTCGAACTCTTGATCCAGCAAAGTGTCTAGGGAGAGTTTTTTCAGCACGACGGCGTGGTGACGGTGATGGTGATGTGATCCGTGCAGGGCTTCGCCTAAGCACTACGACAATATGACCGTGGGAGTAAACTGTGGAAGGGGGCACCGCACACGGCTAAGAGAACAATTGATGTGCCTTGGGGTGCCCCTACCTCCATATATAAACGAGGAG